>NC_138894.1:31771495-32358923 GCF_965194825.1 Balaenoptera physalus
TAGATAAATGTATAATGACATGTATCCACCATTACAGTATCACATGGAGTAGTTTCACTGCCCTAAAAATTGCCTGTGTTCTGCCTATTCATCACTCTTTCCTTCCTAATTTTTGGCAACCACTGATCTTTTTACTGGATTTGAGACATATCTTAACAGGACTTAATGACAGATGGCATGTGGGAGAGAAGGATAGTAAAGGAGATGCCCAGGTTTCCGGCTTGAGCAAGTGGTATCAATTTAGGAAACACAAGAGGAATAGTAAGGTTTTGTTGTGTTGGGTATTTTGCTTTGTTTTCTTTGGGGGAGCTTGATGATGAGTTTTGAACATGTTATGTTTGAGGAAACTCCAAGTGGAGATATCCAGCAGATCACCATGTAGACATAGAGACCTGGAGTTCAGAGGAGAAGCATAGATTTGTGAGCCATTAGCATCTAGATGGAAATCAAACCCAAAGAAAAGGATAAGGTTGCCCCCAAGATCTGTGAAATGAGGAGAGCACCCAGGACAGAGCCCCTAGAACACTAACATTTGAGGGATGGGCAAAGGAAGCAGAACCCACAATGGAAACTGAGAAGGGGCAGCCAGAGAGGTAGGAGGGGAATGAGAAGAGTGCTGTGTCCAGGAAACAGGGGCAAGATGGGGAGTGGCCAAAAAGTAGGGGAAGAACTGAAGAGTATCCACAGGATGGAGGGACACAACGGTCTCAGGGGAGGGACGGGGACAGAGGGTGGAGAAGAGAGTCAGGAGGACCAAGGTGGGTTCTTTTGGACAGTTCTTCTAATGTGCTTGTCTGTGAAGGGCAGGAGTCTCTCAAGGCGAACATGGGGTCAAAGGAGGCTTTTGTTTTTTTGAGAAAGATGGGAGTGTATTGAGTGCTGATGGAAAGGGGCCAGATGAAAGAGAGTGTTTAAAGATGCAAGAGGGACAGAGGGCCTGCTGGATGGAGGGTGCAGGGCCCTGGGTGCAGTTTGGGGGCTCCCCCAGCCAGAAAGGCCCACACCTGTGCCCTGTGACAGGCCCGAGGGAGCAGGGGGCAGGGAAGTTGCAGCAAGGTTTGGGGGCTCTGAGCAGGAGTTGAGAGTTCTGAGCTGATAATTCCCATACTATCTCTCATCTGAAGAGAGAGCAGAGTGGAAGAGCTGACTGGAGGAGTTACAGATTGCCAAGTGGTTCTGAGGCAGGTAAGCAGCTCCAAACCCTGGCCATAGTGGAGCCAGGCATGGGGATTTATGGTCAGAGGAAAGATTTTAAAGTTGTCTGACTCTGACTTGATGCTTATCTACTGGCTCGAATAATCATACTATTCATCATTGTCAAGCTACTTTCACATCCAATATCTAACATGGTCTTTCCTTCTCTCTCCTCTAGTCAAATACTGATATCTGACATACAGCACTGAATAAGGTGAAGGTGTAAAGCATAACGCTTTGACTTATACACATCATGAAATGATGACCACAGTCAGTTCAGTGAGCATCCATCATCTCATACAAAATTAAAGAAGTAGAAGAAAAACTGTTTTCCTTGTGATGAGAACTCAGGATTTACTCTCTTCACAGCTCTCCTGTATAACACACAGCTGTGTTCATTATATTTAGCATGTGTACATCACAGCCTTTGGACTTATTTATCTTATAACTGGGAGTTTGTACTTTTGACCACTTTCATCCAATTCTCCCTACCCCCAGCGCCACCTCTGGTAACCACAAATTTGATCTCTTTTACTATAAGTTTGTTTGTTGGATTTTGAAGTATAATTGACCTACAACGCTATGTTAGTTCCTGTTACACAACATAGTGATTCAGTATTTCTCTACATTTCAAAATGATGATCACAATAAATCTAGTTACCATCTGTCAACATACAAAGTTATTATATAGCTTTTGACTATATTCCCCACACTGTACATTTCATATCTGTGACTCATGTATTTTGCAACTGGAAGGTTGTACCTCAGTCTCTCTCACCTATTTTTCTCCTTCCCTCAGCCCCCTCTCCTCTGGAAACCACCTGTTTGTTCTCTGTATCTATGACTCTGTATCTGCTTTATTATGTCTGTTCTTTTGTTTTGTTTTTTAGATTCCACATATAAATAAAATCATACAGTATTTGTCTTTCTCTGACTTATTTCACTTAGCATAAAAGCCTCTAGGTCCATCCACGTCACAAACGGCAAGATTTCATTTATTTTATGGCTAATATTCCATATATAACAGAATATATATGTGTATACATATATATATTTTATCCATTCATCTGTTGATGGACACTTCCATAACTTGGCTATTGTAAATAATGCTGTAATGAACATAAGGGTGCGTATATCTTTTCTAATTAGTGTTTTTATTTCTTCGGATAAATACCAGGAGGAAAAAAGTGATTTTATATGAATCAGAACCTGGACCAAGTCCCAGGTAGAAGTGGGCATGGTTCCCCCAGGCCTCAAAGTCCCAGATTCTAGCCAGCACTCTCACCTGTGAGTTGTGTGAACACAGGATGGGGACTGTGCTAGGGTCATTCATCCCCCGGGGACTTAGTGATCACTTATAGTTAGCACAGCCAGGGCAGGTCTGCATGAGGCCTAGCAGACCAGAAGGGGCCACCTTCAGAGGGCCTGCAGTCAGGTTGGGGAAGCACCAGTCCACATCCATAGTGACAGCCAGGCAGTGATGCAAGGCCTCACACAGTGGACTGAGGATGGTAAGGTTAGATTAGCTGGCCAGAGAGTGTGATAGTAAGGCTAGTTCAATGAGGCGAGCTCCTTTGGCAGGAACTCTTTATGCTAAAGTCAAGAGCCCCTCCCACCCCCATCTGATATGTCTAGCTCTGCAACTACAGCCCAAGCTCAACTGAGCTGTCAGATCCTGTGCATGATGCCCAAGGGAAAAAGAAATGCCACTGTCATTGTCAGGATATTTTAGGCTGCAAGTAACAGAAGCCCATTCAAGCTAACTTATGCAAAAAGAGGGAGCAACAGCAGAACACGGGGTGACCTCATGGTACCCAGGGACAGTCAGATCTCTCAAGGGCTGGGCCTGGGAAGCCAAGCTGTTCTCTTTTTCTGCTTCTGGTCTCTGCCTCTCTCTGGGTATCTTTTTTTACCCTTCTGCAGCCAGCTTCTTCCACTTGTCCCTGCCCTAGGCCATTCCTCAGCCTCTATGCTTACATCTACTCTACTCAAGGGACCATCCCAGAATGTGTTCCTCAATCCACCAATTTCTAATTCTTCAGAGATAATCTAATTTGCCCAACTTTGGTTGTCCCATCATTGTGCCCCAGATCAGAGTTACGGAGAAGTATGGAAGGGCCAGCCATTGCCTGGAGACTACATGGGTATGGATGGCAGCAGAGCAGACACTCCAAACATATCCTTTACACATAGTAAAACTATGCACTTTATGCATTGGCCGCAGTTGTGCTTCTCATGCCAACCAGAAGTTTTAGAATTCTTCAAGTTGCCCATGAGAGTATAGGTGGTGGAGTTTTGCAAAACCATCCCCCTCTTGGCCAGGTCCCTCAGAGGTCATGCCCTGTCTTTGTAGTGGACACCAGTGGATGTCACTACAATACCACACCAATCCCTAGGGTAGTGGAAAAGGGGAAGCTCTAACCTGTGGATCTAGGAGAACTTTGGAAAGTTTGTCTTATCCACCACGCCTTTCTTCTTTCATTCTAAAATCATTTTAGGGGATGCTGTGTTAGGTCCTGTGGAAGAATTAAAAGGAGTAAAGTATGAATCTGTTCTCAGAATGCTTATCGTCTGGTGCAGGTGTCAACAAACGTATCTGTTAAGGGCCAAACGGACAGTGTTTCAGGCTTTTTGCTCATATATGATCTCTTCTTCCTCTGCTTTCTTCTTCTCTTTCTTTTTTTCACAACCTTTTAAAAATTTAAAAACCATTCTTAGCTAGCTGGCCATATAAAAACAGGCTGTGGTGTGCTTTTAACCTGTAGGGCATGGTTTTCTCACCCCAATCTAGTGTAAAAGGCAGGCGTGTGCTCATACCCACAGATAACTAAAAACCAGGGCAGTACGTGTGAAGTGGTGAGAACACGGCTCTCTGTCAAAAGACTTGCCCTCAAACCTTGTCTCTTATAAGCTGCTTGATCTTGGGCAGGCTCCTCATCCTCAAAGGGTCTCCTTACCTACACAATGAGAGTAGTGACAGACCTACCTCGGCGATAGATTTGCGGATTGAAGGATATAATATATGTAAAGTGCTTAGCATAGCGTCTGGCACATAGAAGGTACTCAGTAAGCTTTAACCATTGTCAGTATTATTGTTCATGTGACAAAGTGCATGGGAGTCAGAGGAAGGAGAGGTCCCTGCAAGCTGGGCCCCTGGGGGAGCTTTGTCATGAAGGAGGTAGCCTTTGAATCAGGCCCTGAACAGCAGAGGTGGAAGAGAGAACATCCAGGTGTAGGAGGGGGTATCTCCTGAGGGGCAGTGAGGAGAAGGTGCTGACAGACTCTGAGGGAGACTGACAAGTCTATAAATGACAGACCCATTAGGTAATTACAAATGCCTTCTGGACACACAGACAAGTAGCCCTCAGAGAAGTTTGGCTCCAGAAGTGTTCCCTGAAGGAGCCAGTTCAGAATTTGCCAGTAGCTTTGTCTGATGGCATTCACTTAGCCGTGGGCTCCCCCTTACCCCTGAATGAAGACATAATGTGGGTTCACTAAATGCATGAGCTGGGAGCAAGCCCTCCCCACCCCATTCAATTCCCCACAGCTCTGGGAATGCCACACCTCTGCCCCATCCCTGCCAGCTGCACTACTGGGTACACTTTTTGGGAAGAAGTGGTTCTCCAGTAATGCCCAAATCGCACTGCATAACTAAAGGTCCTTAGAGGAGACTCCTAGGTTAGCAAGGGGAAAGACTTTCAATCACAGGGAGTTAGCCATGGAAGTTCATGGGTTCATTCCAGAACAATTTAAGAGGTCTCCACCTCTCTAGTCCCAGTCCCAGGCAAATCTCATTTGCAGGGATGGAGGATTCCAGACATCTTATTCTGAGTCTATTAAACATTTGAATCACTTTGCTAATGTGCCTCATTCTGATTCTATAATTTTCTGATGATAATTTGACTTTCCATGTATGGCTGCCTATAAGGAGAGAATGCAAGGGCTAGAAGATGAGACTAACTAACCCTTATAACTGTTGTAAATCTCATTGTAAATTAAATAAATTGGCCTTTGGGTTTATACATCAACCCTTGTGAACTTGGTTAGTGTTAGTCAATATCCCTTGACCTAATCATCTCTGGGACAATAAAAAGACAAATTTCTGAGTCTAGTCTGGAGTGGATACCCCAAGAGGCCTGTGGGGCCTTTCTGGTGCCATCAGCCCCTCTTTGTACCTTCTAAACTCCTGCATATGCATGTTGACCCTTGACCCATGCCTGCTTGCTCAGTCTTGCATACTTAACAGTCTTTTAAATTCACTGTCAAGTTTGGTTTGTGAACATATTACTGAACTCAGATTTGGCTGCTCACCACTTGAAAGCCAATACTCAAAAGACAAGTGCTGGTAGGAATAGAAAGTTTGCTTTATTCAGGAGGCCAGCAACCTGGGGAGATGGCAGACTCCTGTCCAAAAGCCAGCTCCAAAGATTCTGCTCAACCATGAAAGTTTTTTGTTTGTTTGTTTTTGTTTTGACCATGAAAGTTTTTAAAGGGAGAATCATTTGGGGAGGATGTCAGTCTTCATTATCTTCCACTGTGTGCTGACTTTCTTTTGATTGGTTGGTGGTAAGGTAACAGGGCAGTGTTCCAGGAATCTTGTGCTCAGCCTGAAGTTACCATCCTCCACCTGGGTGGCGCCTTTAGTTCCTACAGAAGAACTCAAAGATATTGTTATGTATATTCTTTGAGGAGGAACCAGGACCCTGCCCCATGGCTGCACTTATTGTTTCTTGACTGATCCTCCTTAGTTTCTGCATTCTTTCCCTTCCCTTATAAACAATTGTTTGAATCTGCTCTTCAGAACTCTGGGAAGGTCAAGGAGGCTGAATGAAGCTTATCTCCTACAAACAAGAAACGGGGGACACAGAAAGAATTTGTACCCAGGAGGGCCCCACAGGGTCCTGCTCCCTTTCAAACATACCCACCATATGTGTAGTTTTAATCAGTTGTATAAATAACTTTTTACATTATTTCACATACATATTTTAATGCATGTGTTTGTCATCGTGTAGTATGAATTTGCCAAATAAATGGGAGGAATGGGCAAGAATTTGCTTAGGAGTTCTTCTTTTGAAAAATTTTCCTTCTGTAAATCATCTGTTGGTGCCTCTGTCAAAGACTGAACCTAGGGAGTATCTGATGGTTACCAGGTATCTCTAGGACAGTTCTTCATTGCCGCATAAGAGAATTAACACTGGCCTTTGGTTTCTGCTGGAAAATTCAGGGCACTGATATGACTCAATGTGGAGTTAGAGAGCTTTGCTGGATAATGGGGATAAACTGACTTTCACATTGCTTTTAAGAAATGAATCTGTTAGAATCACAAAATTTATTACAAACAAGCCTCAGGCAGAAAGTGAAAACACTGTCTTGATGCTTTGTAACTAATACATGAAAGTCAAGTCTTAGGATGATGGATGATGGGGTGGGCATGGAAGAGTAATAGACTAAAAGTCAGTGAGCCCACATAGATAGAGAATTAACACAGTGTGGGTATGTACTTTACAACTTTTAGGTGAGTAAACTTAACTTCATCTGAGAAATAAATTCATACAGTTCTAAGTCTTAAAACAAGTGTTTAGAGGCAACATAAACTTATCATTAAAGGTTGCATTGTATAGGAAATTAATTTTTAAAAAAATATTTAAATCAGGGTGTCCTAAGGGTAATTTTTGCAAAGAAATTAACCATATATAATTTAATGATATTGATATGCAAAATAAGTGCAGAAGGAAGGGACCTTCACTCTAATTGCCATAGATATAGATATAGATTTAGATTTAGATATAGATATATAGATATAGATTTAGATTTAGATATAGAAACAGATATAGATTTAGATATAGATTTAGATTTAGACATAGATATAGATTACAGATTCCAGATTTTACTCTTATCTAACCACACATAATGGTCTGCTCATTGCTTTGTTTTCTCAAAGACTTGTGTCTTCCTTTTAAAAAGTATTGTTTCTCAGGCCCCTAGATTCTTTTTTTTTTTTTTAACATCTTTATTAGAGTAGAGTTGCTTTACAATGGTGTGTCAGTTTCTGCTTTATAACAAAGTGAATATAACAAAACAAAGTGAATCAGTTATACATATATATATGTCCCCATATCTCTTCCCTCTTGCATCTCCCTCCCTCCTACCACCCTCCCTATCCCAACCCTCTAGGTGGTCACAAAGCACCGAGCTGATCTCCCTGTGCTATGTGGCCGCTTCCCACTAGCTATCTATTTTATGTTTGGTAGTGTATATATGTCCATGGCACTCTCTCACTTTGTCCCAGCTTACCCTTCCCCCTCCCCGTATCCTCAAGTCCATTCTCTAGTAGGTCTGCAACTTTATTCCCGTCTTGCCCCTAGATTCTTCTGACCATTTTCTTTTTTTTTTTTTTTTAGATTCCATATATATGTGTTAGCATATGGTATTTGTTTCTTTCTTTCTGACTTACTTCACTCTGTATGACAGTCTCTAGGTCCATCCACCTCACTACAAATAACTCAGTTTCGTTCCTTTTTATGGCTGAGTAATATTCCATTGTATATATGTGTCACAACTTCTTTATCCATTCATCTGTTGATGGATACTTAGGTTGCTTCCATGTCCTGGCTATTGTAAATAGAGCTGCAATGAACATTGTGGTACATGACTCTTTTTGAATTATGGTTTTCTCAGGGTATATGCCCAGTAGTGGGATTGCTGGGTCGTATGGTAGTTCTGTTTTTAGTTTTTTAAGGAACCTGCATACTGTTTCCATAGTGGCTGTATCAATTTACATTCCCACCAACAGTGCAAGAGGGTTCCCTTTTCTCCACACCCTCTCCAGCAATTATTGTTTGTAAATTTTTTGATGATGGCCATTCTGACTGGTGTGAGATGATATCTCATTGTAGTTTTGATTTGCATTTCTGTAATGATTAATGCTGTTGAGCATTCTTTCATGTGTTTGTTGGCAATCCGTTTATCTTCTTTGGAGAAATGTCTATTTAGGTCTTCTGCCCATTTTTGGATTGGGTTGTTTGTTTTTTTTATATTGAGCTGCATGAGTTGCTTCTATGTTTTGGAGATTAATCCTCTGTCAGTTGCTTCATTTGCAAGTATTTTCTCCCATTCTGAGGGTTGTATTTTCATCTTGTTTATGCTTTCCTTTGCTGTGCAAAAGCTTTTAAGTTTCATTAGGTCCCATTTGTTTATTTGTGTTTTTATTTCCATTTCTCTAGGAGATGGGTCAAAAAGGATCTTGCTGTGATTTATGTCATAGAGTGTTCTGCCTATGTTTTCCTCTAAGAGTTTGATGGTGTCTGGCCTTACATTTAGGTCTTTAATCTATTTTGAGTTTATTTTTGTGTATAGTGTTAGGAAGTGTTCTAATTTCATTCTTTTACATGTAGCTGTCCAGTTTTCCCAGCACCACTTATTGAAGAGGCTGTCTTTTCTCCACTGTATATGCTTGCCTCCTTTATCAAAGATAAGGTGACCATGTGTGTGTGGGTTTATCTCTGGGCTTTCTATCCTGTTCCCTTGACTATATTTCTGTTTTTGTGCCAGTACCATACTGTCTTGATTACTATAGCTTTGTAGTAGAGTCTGAAGTCAAGGAGCCTGATTCCTCCAGCTCCGTTTTTCTTTCTCAAGATTGCTTTGGCTATTTGGGGTCTTTTGTGTTTCCATAAAAATTGTGAAATATTTTTGTTCTAGTTCTGTGAAAAATGCCAGTGGTAGTTTGATAGGGATTGCATTGAATCTGTAGATTGCTTTGGGTAGTAGAGTCACTTTCACAATGTTGATTCTTCCAATCCAAGAACATGGTATATCTCTCCATCTATTTGTATCATCTTTAATTTATTTCATCAGTGTCTTATAATTTTCTGCATACAGGTCTTTTGTCTCCTTAGGTAGGTTTATTCCTCTTTTATTCTTTTTGTTGCAATGGTAAATGGGAGTGTTTTCTTAATTTCACTTTCAGATTTTTCATCATTAGTGTATAGGAATGCAAGAAATTTCTGTGCATTCATTTCGTATCCTGCTACTTTACCAAATTCATTGATTAGTCTAGTAGTTTTCTGGTAGCATCTTTAGGATTCTCTATGTATAGTATCATGTCATCTGCAAACAGTGACAGCTTTACGTCTTTTCCAATTTGGATTCCATTTATTTCTTTTTCTTCTCTGATTGCTGTGGCTAACACTTCCAAAACTATGTTGAATAATAGTGGTGAGAGTGGGCAACCTTGTCTTGTTCCTGATCTTAGTGGAAATGGTTTCAGTTTTTCACCATTGAGGACGATGTTGGCTGTGGGTTTGTCATATATGGTCTTTATTATGTTGAGGAAAGTTCCCTCTATGCCTACTTTCTGGAGGGTTTTTATCATAAATGGGTGTTGAATTTTGTCGAAAGCTTTCTCTGCATCTATTGAGAAGATCATATGGTTTTTCTTCTTCAATTTGTTAATGTGGTGAATCACGTTGATTGATTTGCATATATTGAAGAATCCTTGCATTCCTGGGATAAACCCCACTTGATCATGGTGTATGATCCTTTTAATGTGCTGTTGGATTCTGTTTGCTGGTATTTTGTTGAGGATTTTTGCATCTATGTTCATCAATGATACTGGCCTCTAGTTTTCTTTCTTTGTGATATCTTCGTCTGGTTTTGGTATCAGAGTGATGGTGGCCTTGTAGAATGAGTTTGGGAGTGTTCCTCCCTCTGCTATATTTGGAAGAGTTTGAGAAGGATAGGTGTTAGCTCTTCTCTAAATGTTTGATAGAATTCGCCTGTGAAGCCATCTGGTCCTGGGCTTTTGTTTGTTGGAAGATTTTTAATCATAGTCTCAATTTCAGTGCTTGTGATTGGTCTGCTCATATTTTCTATTTCTTCCTGGTTCAGTCTTGGAAGGTTGTGCATTTCTAAGAATTTGTCCATTTCTTCTAGGTTGTCCATTTTATTGGCATATAGTTGCTTGTAGTAATGTCTCATGATCCTTTGTATTTCTGCAGTGTCAGTTGTTACTTCTCCTTTTTCATTTCTAATTCTATTGGTTTGAGTCTTCCCTCTTTTTTTCTTGATGAGTCTGGCTAATGGTTTATCAATTTTGTTTATCTTCTCAAAGAACCAGCTTTTAGTTTTATTGATCTTTGCTATCATTTCCTTCATTTCTTTTTCATTTATTCCTGATCTGATCTTTATGATTTCTTTCCTTCTGCTAAATTTGGGGGTTTTTTATTCTTCTTTCTGTAATTGCTTTAGGTGTAAGGTTAGGTTGTTTATTTGAGATGTTTCTTGTTTCTTAAGGTAGACTTGTATAGCTATAAACTTACCTCTTAGAACTGCTTTTGCTGCATCCCATAGGTTTTGGGTTGTGTTTTCATTGTCATTTGTCTCTAGGTATTTTTTGATTTCCTCTTTGATTTCTTCAGTGATCTCTTGGTTATTAAGTAGTGTATTGTTTAGCCTCCATGTGTTTGTATTTCTTACAGATTTTTTCCTGTAACTGATATCTAGTCTCATAGCGTTGTGATCGGAAAAGATACTTGATACGATTTCAATTTTCTTAAATTTACCAAGGCTTGATTTGTGACCCAAGATATAATCTATCCTGTAGAATGTTCCATGAGCACTTGAGAAGAATGTGTATTCTGTTGTTTTTGGATGGAAGGTCCTATAAATATCAATTAAGTCCATCTTGTTTAATGTATCATTTAAAGCTTGTGTTTCCTTATTTATTTTCATTTTGGATGATCTGTCCCTTGGTGAAAGTGGGGTGTTAAAGTCTCCTACTATGATTGTGTTACTGTCGATTTCCCCTTTTATGGCTGTTAGCATTTGCTTTATGTATTGAGGTGCTCCTATGTTGGGTGCATAAATATTTACCATTGTTATATCTTCTTCTTGGATCGATCCCTTGATCATTATATAGTGTCCTTCTTTGTCTCTTGTAATAGTCTTTATTTTAAAGTCTATTTTGTCTGATATGAGAATTGCTACTCCAGCTTTCTTTTGATTTCCATTTGCATGGAATATCATTTTCCATCCCCTCACTTTCAGTCTGTATGTGTCCCTGGGTCTGAGGTGGGTCTCTTGTAGACAGCATATATATGGGTCTTGTTTTTGTGTCCATTCAGCCAGTCTATGTCTTTTGGTTGGAGCATTTAATCCATTTACATTTAAGGTAATTATGGATATGTATGTTCCTATTACCATTTTCTTTTTGTTTTGGGTTTATTATTGTAGGCCTTTTCCTTCTCTTGTGTTTCCTGCCTAGAGAAGTTCCTTTAGCATTTGTTGTAAAGCTGGTTTGGTGGTGCTGAATTCTCTTAGCTTTTGCTTGTCTGTAAAGCTTATAATTTCTCCGTCAAATCTGAATGAGATCCTTGCTGGGCAGAGTAATCTTGGTTGTAGGTTTTTCTCTTTCATCACTTTAAATATGTCCTGCCACTCCCTTCTGGCTTGCAGAGTTTCTGCTGAAAGATCAGCTGTTAACCTTATGGGGATTCCCTTATGTGTTACTTGCTGTTTTTCCCTTGCTGTTTTTAATATTTGTTCTTTGTATTTAGTTTTTGATAGTTTGATTAATATGTGTCTTGGCATGTTTCTCCTTGGATTTATCCTGTATGGGACTCTCTGTGCTTCCTGGACTTGATTAACTATTTCCTTTCCCATATTAGGGAAGTTTTTGACTATAATCTCTTCAAGTATTTTCTCAGTCCCTTTCTTTTTCTCTTCTTTTTCTGGGACCCCTATAATTCGAATGTTGGTGCAATTAATGTTGTCCCAGAGGTCTCTGAGAGTGTCCTCAGTTCTTTTCATTCTTTTTTCTTTATTCTGCTCTGCAGTAGTTACTTCCACTATTTTATCTTCCAGGTCACTTATCTGTTCTTCTGCCTCAGTTATTCTGCTATTGATCCCTTCTAGAGAATTTTTAATTTCATTTATTGTCTTGTTCATCTCTGTTTGTTTGCTCTTTAGTTCTTCTAGGTCCTTGTTAAACGTTTCTTGTATTTTCTCCATTCTATTACCAAGATTTTGGATCATCCTTACTATCATTATTCTGAATTCTTTTTCAGGTAGACTGCCTATTTCCTCTTCATTTGCTAGGTCTGGTGGGTTTTTGCCTTGCTCCTTCATCTGCTGTGTGTTTCTCTGTCTTCTCATTTTGCTTAACTTACTGTGTTTGGGGTCTCCTTTTCGCAGGCTGCAGGTTTGTAGTTTCCGTTGTTTTTGGTGTCTGTCCCCAGTGGCTAAGGTTGGTTCAGTGGGTTGTGTAGGCTTCCTGGTGGAGGGGACTAGTACCTGTGTTCTGGTGAATGAGGCTGGATCTTGTCTTTCTGGTGGGCAGGTCCACGTCTGGTGGTGTGTTTTGGGGTGTCTGTGGCCTTATTATGATTTTAGGCAGTCTCTGTGCTTATGGATGGGGTTGTGTTCCTGTCTTGCTAGTTGTTTGGCATAGGGTGTCCTGCACTGTAGCTTGCTGGTCGTTGAGTGGAGCTGGGTCTTGGCGTTGAGATGGAGATCTCTGGGAGATTTTTGCCGTTTGATATTACGTGGAGCTGGGAGGTCTCTTGTGGACCGGTGTCTTGAACTTGGCTCTCCCACCTCAGTGGCACAGCCCTGACACCTGGCTGGAGCACCAAGAGCCTGTCATCCACACAGGTCAGAATAAAAGGGAGAAAAAAAAGAAAGAAAGAAAGAAAGAAAGAAGATAAAATAAAATAAAATAAAGTAAAATAAAATAAAGTTATTAAAATAAAAAATACTTATTAAGAAAAAAAATTTTTTTAAGTCGTAAAAAAATTAAAAAACGGACAGACAGAACTCTAGGACAAATGGTAAAAGCAAAGCCACACAGACAAAATCACACACAGAAGCATACACATACACACTCACAAAAAGAGAAAGTCCACCTTTGAGGTGCTCCCAAAGTCCACCTCCTCAATTTGGGATGATTCGTTGTCTATTCAGGTATTCCACAGATGCAGCGTACATCAAGTTGATTGTAGAGATTTAATCTGCTGCTCCTGAGGCTGCTGGGAGAAATTTCCCTTTCTCTTCTTTGTTCGCACAGCTTCTGGGGTTCAGCTTTGGATTTGGACCCGCCTCTGCGTGTAGGTCACCTGAGGGCATCTGTTCTTCGCTCAGACAGGACGGGGTTAAAGGAGCAGCTGCTTCGGGGGCTCTGGCTCACTCAGGCCAGGGGGAGGGAGGGGTACGGATGCGGGGCGAGCCTGCGGCGGCAGAGGCCAGCATGACGTTGCTCCAGCCTGAGGTGCGCCGTGTGTTCTCCTGGGGAAGTTGTCCCTGGATCACGGGACCCTGGCAGTGGCGGGCTGCACAGGTTCCCGGGAGGGGCAGTGTGGATAGTGACCTGTGCTCGCACACAGGCTTCTTGGTGGCGGCAGTAGCAGCCTTAGCGTCTCATGCCCGTCTCTGGGGTCCACGCTGATAGCCGCGGCTCATGCCTGTGTCTGGAGCTCGTTTAGGCGGCGCTCTTAATCCCCTCTCCTTGCGCACCAGGAAACAAAGAGGCAAGAAAAAGTCTCTTGTCTCTTCGGCAGCTCCAGACATTCTCCTGGACTCCCTCCCGGCTAGCTGTGGCGCACTAGCCCCTTCAGGCTGTGTTCACACCGCCAACCCCAGTCGTCACCCTGTGATCCGGCCTCGAAGCCCGAGCCTCAGTTCCCAGCCCCCATCCGCCCCGGTGGGTGAGCAGACAAGCCTCTCGGGCTGGTGAGTGCTGGTCGGCACCGATCCTCCGTGCGGGAACCTCTCCGCTTTGCCCTCCGCACCCCTGTGGCTGCGCTCTCCTCCATGGCTCCGAAGCTTCCCCCTCCGCCACCCGCATTCTCTGCCCGCGAAGGGGCTTCCTAGTGGGTGGAAACCTTTCATCCTTCACAGCTCCCTCCCACTGGTGCAGGTCCCGTCCCTATTCTTTGTCTCTGTTTTTTCTTTTTCCTTTTACCCTACCCAGGTACGTGGGGAGTTTCTTGCCTTTTGGGAGGTCTGAGGTCTTCTGCCAGCGTTCAGTAGGTGTTCTGTAGGAGTTGTTCCACATGTAGATGTATTTCTGATATATTTGTGGGGAGGAAGGTGATCTCCGTGATTTACTCTTCCACCATCTTGAAGCTCCTCCGCCAGGCCCCTAGATTCTGATGTCAGTCTGGAGTCAGCCTGGATGTTGGAATTTGTTGAAAGTTCCCAGATGATCCTTGCAGCTAAGGTTGAGAGCCACTGATATACATGCTAGCCAGGGCAGGGCCAGTGGGGGTTATAATTTATTTCCATCTGAGGATGGAACTAGAGTTCAGGTCTCTCAGTTTTCAGCCCTCTCCAGATCCTAAAAGGAGACCCTCCCATCTAGTGGTTTGGCGGTGCCTAGTAACTTGCCCCATGATGATTTCTACCACTCTTGGTATTAACTGAAAAGCAACTTCCTCTAATCGTATAGTGACCAAGTTACTAGTCACAGAAAAGGCCTCAGTTCTGGACACCCTTTGCGTGACTGAGAACTGCTTTCTGTGACATGTGACTCTTCGAGCTTCCATTCAGCTCCGTCCCAGTTGGGAGGGACACTTGGCACCTGCCCCTGGTCTGGACAAAATCCCTGAGAGTTCTTTTCCAGCCCAAGATTTTCTTTCCATTTGACCTGCTTCTCCAACTCTAATTCCCCACTTTTGAAGCCAACTGTGGTATAAAGCTCACTTTGCAATGAGTTGCTTGGGATTACACATTAACCACTTTATCAGGCTTCCAAAAGTTTTTAAGCCTGGCTTTGGCCGGAGGCTTTTTAAAGAGCCCATTCCTTTATTCATCCTGAAAAGTGGTTAAATGTTTTATTATGGAAATTTATACAAAAATTGTATATAAATTTGTATACAAATTTATACAAAAGTGGTATGTAGTAGAATGACTTCCCTCAACATAACCATCACCCAGCTTCAATGGTTACCAGCTAACTCATGGCCAATTTCGTGCCTCTATTTCTACCCACTACCCCAGACACACACACTGGATCATGCTGACACAAATCCCACTCCCCATATCAATCCATCTGTAAATATTTCAGTAGGTGACTCTAAAAGATAAGCCCTCTTTCTTCCTTCCCCCATTTTTTTATTGTGGTAAAATATACTTAAATATAATATTTACCATCTTAACTGCCTTTAAGTATATAGTTTAGTGGTATTTAATACATTCACAATGGTGTGCAGCCATCACCACCATCCATCTCCATAGTTCTTTTCATCTTATAAAACAGAAACTCAGTACCCGTTAAACAATAACTCTCCATTCCCTTCCCCCCAGCCCCAGATACCACCGTTCTACTTTCTGTCTCTAAGAGTTTTAGCTACTCTAAATGCCTCATGTTAAGTGGAATCATATAGTATTTGTCTTTTCACGACTGGCTTATTGCATAATGTCCTCAGGGTTCATCCATGTTGTAGGATATATAAGAATTTCCATTCTTTTTAAGGCTCAATAATATTCCTCTGTATGTATGTACCACATTTTGCTTATCCATTCATCCACTGGTGGACAGCTGGGTTGCTTCCACATTTTAGTTACTGTGCATAATACTGCTGGGAACATCGTTGTACAAATATATCTTCAAGACACTGTTTTCAATTCTTTCGGGTAAAGGTGATGCCAAAACCTTGGCCTCTGTGCACTGGTGCCGAATTGAATCTCAGAGACAGAGTTTTGGGTGAAGTAGAAAAGAAAAAAAAAAAAGCTTTATTACTTACTTTGCCAGGCAAAAGGGGACCCAGGGGGCTCATGCTCTCAAAACTGTGTCCCAACCCAGGGGAATTTGGTGAGGAGTTTTATAGCAATAAAACTATTGCTCAAGGGTGGTGTTGCTGATGAGGATCAGGGTGTGTGCAGGCCTGCATTCCTTTAATCTGGCCTCAGGTGGTCTCCTAATTAGCTTCTGTGGATCTAGAGGTTATCAAACTGTGACCTTCTCTCTGGAATGAAGAGTTCTGTAGAAGAACTCAAAGATATTGTTATGTGTATCCCTTGAGGTGGAACCGGGACTCTACCCCAAGGCTGCACTATTGTTTCTTGACTGCTTCTCCCTTGTCTCTGCATCCTCTCTCTTCCCTGATTAGCAACTGTTTGAACCTGCCCTTTGGAATGCAGGGAAGGTCATGGAGGCTGAAACCTATTCCCTACAAACAAGAAACGGGGGACACCGAAAGGCCTCTGTGCCCAGGAATCCTACAGGGCCCTTCTTGGTTTCAAAGGCCTATTTCTTTTTAACACAACCGCAATATTACTGTCACATCTGGAAAAAAATGACAGTAATTCTTTATTTTCATTGAATTATCCATGCAGTATTCATATTTATTTCCCAGATCACCTCATATATTTTTTAATGTGATTGGTCCACACATTGCATTTGGGAGATATGTCTCCTACATCATTTTTAATCTACATGTTCCTCCTCCTTTATTTTTCCCTTGCAGTTGCCATTATTGCTAAAGAAATTGCATTGTTTGTCCTAATTGGTTTTCCACATACTGGATTTTGTTAACTGCATCCCTGTGGTGGTGTTTAACATGTTCCTCTGCCCCTGTCTTTCCTGAAAAGTGGTAGTTGGGTCCAGACTCATTTGATTCCTGTCTGGCTTTTCCACAAGACTATTTTGTAGGTGGTGGTCTCTGCTTCCATCAAAAGGCAGTTCCTGCCCAGCTGGTCTTTGTGTGTATATTTGTGATGTTACTAGACTCTGATGATCATTCTGAGTATTTTAAAACAATTTAAACCCACAATTGTTGAGCTCTCTCTTTCCCAGTCATTTTCTCATAGTGATTCTCATAGTGATTACCCAAAGTAATCACTGAGGCCTCACTACCCTCAAGCAGGAAGGAGCAAGCATTTGATGAGGACTACTCTGGGCAGGAGATCAGAAGGGACACCAGAGAGGAAACAAGGTCCCTGTCCTCAAGAAGCTTGATGTCTATTTGGGGGGACAGGTATATACCAAAATGATTAGGAAACACGATTGACTACAAATTAATTGTCATTTTAGCCTCTGAGCCCCAGAAGTCAGGAACTTTACTTAGAACAATCTGTAGCAGAGTTGCCTGGATCCCACCCAGATATTCTGATGTAAATTGGTCTAGGATATGACCTAAACATCAAGATTTTAGAAGTATCTGAGGTATTTTTATATGCAACCAAGTTTAAGAATCATCATCCTAGGATAGGGGTTCTTAAAGTGTGGAATATTAATCAGCCATAAAAAAGAATGAAATAATGCCATTTGCAGCAACATGGATAGACCTAGAGATTATCATACTAAGTGAAGTAAGTCAGACAAAGACAAATATCATATGATATCACTTTATATGTGGAATCTAAAAAAAATGATACAAATGAACTAATTTACAAAACAAAAATAGACTCACAGACATAGAAAACAAAGGGGTTATGGTTACCAAAGGGGAAAGGGGGTGGGGGAGGGATAAATTAGAAGTTTGGGATTAACAGATACACACTACCACATATAAAATAGATAAACACCAAGGACCTGCTATATAGCACAGGGAACTATATTCAATATCTTGTAATAACCTATAATGGAAAATAATCTAAAAAAAGAATATATATAACTGAATCACTTTGCTATACACCTGAAACTGACACAACATTGTAAATCAACTATACTTCAGTAAAAAATTTTAGAAAAAGAAATGCAGGGACTTCGCTGCTGGCATAGTGGTTAAGAATCTGCCTGCCAATGCAGGGGGACACGGGTTCAATCCCTGGTCTGGGAAGATCCCACGTGCTGTGGAGCAACTAAGCCTGTGTGTCACTACTACTAAAGCCCGCATGCCTTAGAGCCCACACGCCTCAACTACTGAGTCCATTTGCTGCAACTACTGAAGCCCGCATGCCTAGAGCCTGTGCTCCACAACAAGAGAAGCCACGGCAATGAGAAGCCCACGCACCTCAACGAAGAGTAGCCCCTGCTCGCCACAACTAGAGAAAGCCCTCGCACAGCAATGAAGACCCAACACAGCCAAAAAAAAAAAGGAAAAAAGAAAAGAAAAGAAATGCAGTATCTTGGGCCCCATCCCAGACCTGCTGAATTAGAACCTGCATTTTAATAAGATCCCCAGGTGACTTGTATGCACATTAAAGTTCAAGACATGCTGGTGTAGAGGTATGTACTCTACTTAAAAAATCAGAGAAATGAAAGCATAGAATGGCCATGCTGGGAAGGAGTCTTCAGAGATCCACTCCACCTTTTCAACTGGTGTTCTCGGAGCCATTCTAAGGGAAAGAGGCCATGTCCCCTCTTATACAAAAAGAATGGGACCTATGTGCCCAGAGCGGTTTGCCTGCATTGGGACCCCAGACAAGTCCAACAATCCCTGAGCCACATGGTTGTATATGACTACAGGGCAGAGTCTCATCAACCCTCAGGGCAAAAATAACCTGGGAGTTTCCATGACCAGGCCACCCTCCTGGTGGCATGACCATCCAGGCATCAGTATTTTAAAAAATTTCCTCAGGCAATTCTAACAGACAGCCAAAGTTGAAAACCACAGCTGCAGACTTTGGGTCCTCCACGTTTCTATATTCTACTCAAGGTGAAAAGTGAGCTTAATTTCTAGCTGTAGCCATAACAAACACAAAATTAAGTTCAGGCCTTGGGTTTACTGTTTCAATATCTGGATTCCCAAAATAGTTGCAAGGACAACTGAAGAGGTATCCCTAGTGAAGTTGTTGAGTATCCTGGACTTTTTAAAAATCAAGTTCTCAAGAAATGGTGGTAGCAGGAGTCTAGTTTTGGCATTGCCCTGAACCTGGAAACAGGTAACTCTGCTTTTCTGCAAACTGTGCTCAGGTTGGTTGAGACCTTTTCTGTGTATAGAGCTAATGTTTTACGGGTGCCTGTAACACAGTACAAATAGTTGAAGTCCTGGAAAGTGAAGAGGACCAATTGTTCTTGCTATCCAGCGTTACTAAAAGGATGTTTCAAAGGGTTTCAACTCACCTTTCCAGATGGAGTTGCATTTGTATAGGCAGGAAGCTGAAGGTTAGATGCGTGGGAGAGAACTGCCCGAATGTCCACCCAGGATGTTTACGAGACAGTGTAGAAAGCAATCAACCCAAGTGGCCCCACTTACTGGGACACATCATACCTTTGGGTGGATGGGGTAAGGCTGTAGAGTAGCAAAATGGTCCTCAGTGGCAAGGAGACAGTGTGGTTTATCTCGTGTATTTTTGAGGTAAAAGGGGGCAATTTGAGTGATTAAATAGGAGAAGGACTCTCAGGGAGAAGAGTGAACATCTCCTGACGAAAACATTTGGACCTGTCCTTTGATTTCTTCCTTGCAAACCATTATATTAATACAAGTTTTAGAAAAACTTTGTATTGATATTATACAGACTTGGATCTACCATAATTTAAATAATGTTCTCCCAAACATATTTCCCCATTAAAAATGTCCACTACACCTTGGTGAGTCTCTGAGGCAAGTGTCTGAGTGGTCTCTGCTCCAGCCCCATGTCTTCACCTCCCAGGCCTCCTCTAATCAAACCTCCCCATCCTTCGGAGTTTGGGACTAGCAGATGCAAACTCATATATAGAAAGGATAAACAACAGGGGCCTATTGTATAACACAGGGAACTATATTCAATATCCCGTAATAAACCATAATGGAAAAGAATATGAAAAAGTTTATATATATAACTGAATCACTTTGCTGCACACCAGAAACTAACACAACTTTGTAAATCAACTATACTTCAATTAAAAAAGAATCATTTAAGGATTTCCCTCGTGGTCCAGTGGTTAAGAGTCTGTGCTCCCAATGCAGGGGGTCTGGGTTCGATCCCTGGTCAGGGAACTAGATCCCACATGCCACAACTAAGAGCCCGCATGCTGCAACTTAAAAAGATCCTGCATGCCGCAACTAAAAAAGATCCTGCATGCCGCAACTAAAGATCCCTCATGCCTCAACTAAAGATCCCGCATGCCGCAACTAAGACCTGGCACAGCCAAATACATACATACATAAATATTTTTTTAAAAAAGAATCATTTACCTGTAATAATAGGTCCATAATAACACTTGTCAATAAACATGTATATATTTAGAAAAAAAAAACTCCCCATCCTGTGTCCATCCAAGCCCCCAAGGCCCCACCAGGCTCCAAGTAAACTGGTCTCAAATAAATGTATTGAATCAGGATATTAAACACTGATACTGCAAAGTGCTCACACAATTGTGTAAAGAAGAAATCTGACAAAGGAAAAGATGTTCAACCTCACACGTAGTCAAAAGAATGCAAATATGATATAATTTTTCAATTACCAAATGCACAAAAGTGAAAAGGAATGACAATACTAGAATTTGAGAGACTTCAGAGAACTGTGAGGTCTCCTGTACATTGGTGGAAGTATGAATTGGCACAGCTTTCTGGAGAACAGTTTGACAATGTATGTCATACACGTAAAAATGTGCAGACACAGCAGTTCCACTCCTGAGAGTTTATCGTGAGGAAATTATTGAACAGGAAAGGAAATTCAAACCAGCCTTGTTTATAATAAAGAATAATTAGAAATAATCTAAATGTCGACCAAATGAGGATTATTCACATAAATTATGGTCTACTCATACAATGGAATGCTAAAGAGCCTTTAAAATGATATGAATATTTATAGACATTTATAGACATGAAAGGATATCCATTAGATACCACACCCTTATGGTGTCATTAATGTAAAAGTGTGTGTGTGCATGCATGCACATGTGTGTTCATGCACACAGAGATCTAATATGAAGGTCATCAGAATATCAACCATGGTGTCTTCTGGTTGGGAGAGCTTTGAATGCCTTTACTTTCTTACTTCCTTATTGTTTCTAAACTTACAAAAGCAACGTTATTTATTTTCACATTAATAGCTAACACTAACAGAGTGTGCATTATGTGCCAGGCACTTCTCTAATTGCTATAAACTGTTAATATTCCTGAAGAAAACAAAGGTGGTGAGAGATTGAGTAACTTGCCCAAAGTCCGTAGCTAGTAAATGTGAAGCTGCAATTCAAAACTTGGTTGTCGGTGTCGGGACCTCCCTGGTGGCGCAGTGGTTAGGAATCTGCCTGCCAATGCAGGGGACACGTGTTCGAGCCCTGGTCTGGGAAGATCCCACATGCCGCGGAGCAACTAAACCCGTGCGCCACAACCACCAAGCCTGCGCTCTAGAGCCCATGAGCCACAACTACTGAGCCCACGTGCCACAGTTACTGAAGCCCACGTGCCTAGAGCCCGTGCTCTGCAACGAGAGAAGCCACTGCAATGAGAAGCCTGCACACTGCAATGAAGAGTAGCCCCCGCTCACCGCAACTAGAGAAAGCCCGCACGCAGCAACGAAGACCCAACGCAGCCAAAGATAAATAAAAAATAAAACTTGGTTGTCTTGCTCCACAGGTTGTGCTCTTACTACACCAATTAACCCCAATAGATTGAAAGTCTCTTAAATCCTCCCCCCCACCAACAACCCCACACTTCCCTTCAGAAGTAACCATTTACCCACCTGACAGGCATCCTTTCAAAACTGCTGCTGGGCATGTTCAGACACATGTGTAAACACACACTCACACACATGTGTGTGTTTTTCTTTTTTTTATAGAATGGGATGGTATTGTCCATCCTGTCAGTACGCATAGTTCACCCTTGTGCTTTTTATCTCTGAGGATTATTCTTCAGCATGGATGTATGGAATTGATGTGACCATGTCTTTACTGAAAACTGGTGGTTTCCAGTTATTCACCCTACTGGACAAAGCTGCAGTAAGCGTCTCCTGGTATACATATTAGTGTGTGTAGATGTGCAATGATATTCCTGTGATAATTTCCTAGAAATGGAACTGCTCAGTCAAAAGACAAAAGAGACTCCCCAGTTCCCCACCCCAAGAAGGTTATGTGGCTACCCCATATATATATATATATATATATATATATATATATATATATATATATACACACACACACACTATATTCATACATACAGTTTATGAGTGCCCACCCCCCATGTTTCCACCAACACAGGAAGTTGTCAATCTTTTAAATTTTTGACAATATGAGAAGTGAAGGATGTTGTTTCATTTGCAACAATTTAAATGTTCTTGATTACTAGTAAAGTTGAACATCTTTTCATACATTTATTGGCCATTATTTCTTTTCAGAATTGTTCACTTTTCAGTTGGAAGCAGGGGGTGCAGGTTTGATCCCTGGTCGGGGAACTAAGATCCCACATGCCGTCTGGTGCAGCCAAAAAAAAAAAAAAAAATCCTTTGATGCCCTGTTTGTTGCAAATATTTTCTGAGTATGTTGCATTTATGTGAATTTCATTTATGTCTTATTGTGTGATACAGAGGTTTTAGTTTATTTTTATGTAACAAAATGTGCCCATTTATTTTCCCTTTATGGTTTTACATCTTGCTTAGGAAGTCTTTCTCCACAACCACAACAAGAATATTCTCCTATATTCTCTTCTAGTATATTTATATTTTTGTTTATAGATTTTAACATTGTTATTTATTTATTTTAATTGTGGTAAAATATATATAACGTAAACTTTACCATTTTAACCATCTTTAAGTGTACAGTTCAATAGCATTAAGTACATTCACATTGCTGTGTAACCATCACTACCATCCATCTCCTGAACTCCTTCATCTTGCAAAACTGAAACTCTATACCTCTTAAACAGTAATTCCCCTGCCTCTCTCCCCTCAGCCCCTGGTAACCACCATTTTACTTTCTGTCTCTATGAATTTGACTACTCTAGGTCCCTCATAGAAGTGGAATCTTACAGTATTTGTCCTTTTGTGACTGGCTTATTTCACTTAGCATAATGTCTTCAAGTTTTATTCATGCTGTAGCATGTGTCAAAATTTCCTTTATTTTAAGGCTCAACAATATTCCATTATAGATTTATTTTTATGTCTAGGCTTTAATCCACGTAGAATTTAGTAGTGCTTGGCAAGAAGTAGGGACTTTTTTATATTTAGGTTGGTCATCTTTTAAACTGCTCCTCCATCAAAACCCAAATTCCCATGGGGGCTCAGGTCTGTTTCCAGACTGTTGTTTTATTGATCCCTTTGTCTATATCTGGACTGGAATTACAATGCTTTAATTACTCAAGGTTTCAGTAAGTTTTTGTATCTGCTAAAAGCATGTCCCATCCCCATTCTTCTTTTTTAGACTTTCCAGAACCACTCTCAGACATTTACTTTTTCAGGGGAACTTTAGAATTAGTTAGTCACAGGCCAAAAATACTCCCCTGGGATTTTGATTGGCATAGCTTGACGCTACTCACTAACTTGAGGTCGACATCTAATAAAGCTGAGCCAACAGGTTTCCAGCCAGATTTTGCTTCCCAGTGGCTCTCCAGGCTGTGTGGTGCTGCCCTCTGCGGGGGAGGTACAGGCCAGTGCTACCTCTGCCAGCCTGCCCAAGGCCTTCCCACTTGGTCCCCTCCACCCTAGCCTATGATTCCAAGGCTTCTAGAAAGGACAAACTCCTACATACCCTTGGTTTAATTTCTTTCCTTCCTCAAATGACGTTTGGATTTTAACTTGAACTTTCAGAGCCAAAATCCTAGTGGGACTCATGGAAACCTCAGGCCCTACACTAGAACTGTGGGGAAATACTTTCCTGCTCCCAGCAAACACCCCATAAGGCAGACACTGAACACATGTGTGACCAGTAGACGGGTAACTAGGGTCCAGTGGATGATTTTTTTAACAGCTCTATTATTAGTGGATACCATAAAGTTCCCTTGTTTTAAGTGTATTAATTAAATGATTTATAGTAAATGTACAGAGTTGTGTGACCATCACCAAATCCAATTTTAGAACATTTCCGCCACCCTAAAAGTATCTTTCATGCCCATTTATGGTCATTCTCTGATGCCACTTTGTCCTGAGCATTACCGCATCAGGAGGAGTGGGGGACCGAGTGGGGATGTCCCCAGGAGATCCTCTGCCTGTGAGTCTAGGACCAATGCCCCAACAATGTGCATAGCATGACCCGTAAGCCAACACTCCTCTCCTGAAGAGGCCCAGCTGGGGGCTCCTCCTGAGGGCAAAGGCCATGCTGAGCCCCATCCTTACTTTTCCAGGTGGATAAAGTTTGAAGAAAAGGTAGAGGAAGGAGGCGAGCGCTGGAGCAAGCCCCATGTGTCCACACTGTCCCTGCACAGCCTCTTTGAGCTCCGGACCTGCCTGCAGACGGGGACGGTGCTGCTGGATTTGGACAGCGGCTCCTTACCACAGATCATAGGTGAGGCAAGGACCGCTGTGGCCCCCACCAAGCAGGGCAGTGTCCCCCTTCACCTGCCCCATCTCATGCCCACCCTTGGTCTGCATGGCACACCCACCTCTGATGCCTGCCTAATTCTGCAGAGACCAGGCTTTGGGTCTGAGGCCCCTAAGGCAGTGTCACGGTTGCTCCAAGTTTCAGATACACGTAGAGAGGGAAAGGTCAGCCTCTGAGATGCCATCCAGCAATGTAACAAAAGGGAGAAGGGCTTCTTAACATGGTTGGAGACATCTATTGCCATGGCAACCTGTTTCTTGTCAGGGTAAATAGATCACCATTCATCTTTAGGAAATTAGCTCTCGTTTGATAGAGTGGCAAAGGGAGGGAGCAGCTTGCCTTATCATCCTTAAAACTTCTTGTGAATTTTGTTTTAGCACATTCAATTTTGCCAGAACTACATTGCCCAAAACACTTTTCTAAAAAGAATTCATGTTAGGACTAAAACCACTTAGCATTGTACCTTGTGCTTCTTAAGGTACTTTCATGTGTACAATTTCATTTATTTTCCACAATGTTATTGATAGAAAGAGCAGAGAATCCTATACCCACACATGCATGCACATGTGCACCCACATGCGCACACAGTGAACCCCCATGCACACACACATGCATCCACATGCACAAACTCCCACAGACATGCACACACCCTTTTACATATAAGGAGGTTGAGCGTTCATGACTGGTCCAAATTTTCAGTTTGTGGCAAAGGTGGGACTATTTCTACATTCCCTGCCTCCTTTAGGTCACTTTGAATACCACTAATAACAGATGAAACTGAAGACCCCCACACCCCTGGTCATTCGGTGCCACATGGACAAGGCATGTTTGTTTCCCACTTAGATGATGTCATTGAAAAGCAAATCGAGGACGGCCTCCTTCGGCCAGAGCTCCGAGAGAGGGTCAGCTACGTCCTACTGAGGAAACACCGTCACCAAACCAAGAAGCCCATCCACCGCTCCTTGGTTGACATTGGAAAGTCAGTCTCCTCCACCACCAGTGAGTCGGGCCATACGCTGGTGGCTTGTTCTATGCATGCATCTCAAACCTGCAACCCTCCACTCTTGATATCCCAGAGTTGAGATGCCCAGACACTAGCCTTGCTGGACCTGTCAGATAAATGCAATAATCAGTACAAAGTTGATAACGCTGCTAACTAAAGAGACTTGAGGAATCTCCTTAGATGAATTATTTTAAATGGAAAATGTTTAGCCTACAGTGGGTACGTACTCGGCACTTACCTGTGTTCCAGGCACTGTCTGAGTGCTCCACGTGCATTAACTCACTTCATCCTCACAATAACCCCATGACTAGGTACTGTTCTCATCATCCCCAGTTTACAGATGAGGAGGCTGAGGCACGGAGAGGTTAAGTTACTTACCTAAGATCACATGGCCAGTAGGTTGTGGAATCAGGGGTGAACCTAGGTCATCTACAACACCTGGTGTCTATTTAATCAATTGTATATCTATTTCACTTTCAAAGGTACAAATGTTTTCTCTAATCATGTTCAGACTATCCACTTGCTTAAAAAAATCCTGAAAAACAAGAACCAAAACCGAAACATCCTTTCTTCCTAGAAGGGGAAGAGACATGTCTTGCAGCCCAGCTTTATTTAGGTGAAATGATTGTAAACGTGAATCGTGCTAACGTAAGAAGCTGCGCCACTCCAGCAAGTCTGCCGAAGTCAAACCTCTTCTGTCCCTCCTCCCAGATCGCAGCCCAGGCCGGAGCCCCGCGGCGGGCCCGAGCCTACACCACTCCACCGAGGACCTGAGGATGCGGCAAAGCGCAAATTACGGCCGCCTGTGTGAGTATCTTCTTTCTCTGCCACTGTGTGGCAGCTTCGTCCTGACTGTGGCCACTCTGGAGTCAATTTTCATACTTTCATAGCAGAGGAGGTAAAGCCCAGGGTCTGTCTAGAACTCTCAGGCATCAGAAGAAATCTAACTTTCACCCTAAACCTGGGCTGCCCTCAGAGTCTAACTTACTACCGTAATTTTCTAAATAATTACTCCAAAAACTGCAGCTCTAATCAAGTCCTGTCATAATCAATACCCAATCCTGTGTGCTAGGCATTTTTAACTTAGTCTGTGGCTTTATTTTCACCAGACTGATCATTAGCCCTGTTTTTGGTGAGAAACAATCCTAGAAACAATTAAAAACAGGCTAGGTCCTTTGCCTCAGGACAGAGAATGTTCCCGTCCCTGGATGACAGTCTTGGGCCCCAGACAATGAGATGCTGGTGGAGCTGCAGCCCCCGAGGGCTGTGACTGGGTGAGTGGAGCCTGTGAGGGGCATGGTCACAGACCGGGCTTTGTCAGGCAATTCATCAGGGCTGAACAGACAGGTGAGCTGTGAGGCAAAGGAGAGAGGGAACTTGGGAAGTGAAAAGAAAAAGCAGCGTGAAGGAGTATTTTCCTTCAAATACTTTTACTAGAATGACAAGATACGAACAAGCACATCCCAGGGCTGTGCCCCTGACCGGGCCAGAGGAATGCTTCAGGGCGGTGACGGTGATGTGACCTTCGCCACGGCAGGGGTTTGTTCTTAGTGACCCCAGGATGCTCTTAGTCTCCCTGGTCTTGGTTATTCCGCAGAGGGACGCTGGCAATCAGAGGCGGTGGACGGCTTTGGGACGAGCCTTTTGCTCAGTTATTCACTGTATATGAAGTGCCAGCGCTGCCGTGGTGGGGACCTGGATAAAAGACATGAATAAGTGGTTACAGCTTTGTGTGCGCACCTCCCCACCCCAAGGTGGCACCTGGGAAGGCTCAAAGAGGAGGAGACACTTGCCTGAGTCTTGGAGAATAAATAGAAGTTTTCCAGGAGCATGGGGGAGGAAGAGGGTGTTCTTTAGAACAAAGGAAACAAACAGCATGTGAAGGGAAGGTGCTGTGAAGGGTGTGCCGCATATTCGGGGAAATAGTGTGATTCAGTTCACCAGGCTCTAAGGGAAAGAGGGTCCAATCCAAAGGGGCCTATGTATCCTGCAAAAGGCCCCAGCCTGTATTCTGAGGGTAATGGGGACTCCTGAGAAGTTTTATGCTGGGACATATCATGATCAGATTTTTATTTGAGAAATAAACTAGAAGGGGCTGAACTATTGGGACCAAGAGACGGGGGCCATGTTCGGGCAGCGAGAGCAAGAACAAAGAGAAGGACCCCGCTGGGATCCAGCGACTTGTGGGAAGTGGGAAATAAGGAAGAGGGAGGCATTGAGGCTGGCTCCTGGTCTGCTCTGATTGCCAGTGGACAAAGGGGAGGAAGCACCGGTGGTGTGGGGTCTATGGGGGGAGACGTTTGATGGAAGACAACGAGTTTCGTTTCAGGTGTGTTGAGTTTGAGGTGCCAGCTCAGGCTGTTCAGAGGAATCTGGAGCTCAGGACAGATCTGGACTGGAGACCCAACCTGGGCATCCCCAGCACAAATGTGGATGGGGAAGAAACAGGAGGGGATGGGATTGACCGAGGAGGACGGGGGTGAGGCCTCTGGAGGGTTTGAGTGCAAAGCAAGGCCCTGAGGAGAGCCCAGCAAGAGAGGATCCTGGATGGAAATAAGAGAGGGGAGCCAATGGAAAGCAGAGTCTGGAAGTGCGGGGACACCGCAGACCACAGAAAGCCTGAGAGGGCTCACCGGATGTGGCTGCTGGTGGGAAATGAGAGCTGAACTTCTCCTGCCTTAATGGAGGAAGAAGCTGTTCGAATAGTTCACCACCACTGTTCTCGCCATGGGGAACCCCACCTTCCTTCCCTCTGCCGGCCCAAATCCCCAGCCGTCTTTAAAGACTCGCATGGGTCATGGAAGACAGAGGTGAAACTGCTCTTTTCTCTCCAGCAAGGCCCAAGCTTAGTGACACCTGGCTCGTTACCCAATAGTGTGTCTGTGTCCCTCCCCACCTCAGGGCCTGGCGCAGAGCAACATCTTAGTCTCTGCCCAAGAAGGCAGGGCGGAGGGCTGGGACCAGGGCGTAGCACACTGAGGAGTGAGAAGGATGCAGTAGAACCTGGGGCCCAGCAATTCTTTTAAGAAAGCTGCCATTGAAAAGAAGAAAAGAGAGAGAATGCTAGCTGAGAGGGGCTGCAGGATTAGGGGAGGGGAGTTTGCTTTGGTTGTGAAGATGGGAAAAGCCTGTGTAGAGACCAAGAGAAAAGGACCTGCGAGAACCTGTCTTCCCCTGATGGACCTTCTTTTCCTTTTCTCCTAGGTCACGCCCAGAGCAGAAGCATGAATGATATTTCTCTCACCCCAAATACAGACCAGGTAGTAAAGCCCCTGAACTTGGCTGCAGTGGAGGGCCAGGGCAGGAAGAAGTCTTTGGTTTCAGGGGTAGGGAGCCCCTACAGGCAAAACTCTACTCCCGTGAAAAAGTGGGAGTCCCCGGGAAGGATGCGGGTGGGGCTCTGGGTTGCCTTGGTGACTCAGTCCAGTCCATCACTTGGGTGCTGGCTCTGTGCCAGGCCCTGGAAGGAGTAGGGGACAGAGAAGTGTGATCAGATGAGATGCCAGCTATCCCTGACCTTGGGGTTTATTGGAGAGAGAAGACTGCCTCACAGAGTTTCACCTCATCCATGACCCGCAAACACTTTTAAGGATGAAGTGGGGGCTTGGGCTGGTAGAGAAAAGCAGTGGGGCCTCCCTGTGGGGACAATAATGATAGTGAATCAACTGGACTGCCCAATAGTGTATCTTCTCCTTGGCTAGTGCCGGATAAAGTCAGTTCTTGTCTCCCACCAACTTGGCTGAAACCTCCTTGATGAGATCAGAATCCCACAGACAAGTTGAGTCCAAATTCTAAGCCCACAGCCCAGGACCCCCATGACTCTGCCCCCGAGGGAAGCCCAGAGGAGGCTGCCCTCAATTCCAAACATTCACATCTCAGGGGCAGAAGGTCCCAAGGTCTCCTTGCCTGTGCTCCCAGGAGTGGGAAGGAAGGTGATGAGGGAAACCTGAACTTTGACACCTACTCCTCAGGAGCTTGGGTGACCTCCAGGCCTCCAAGGCAGTCCCAAGTTTGATGGAAGGCAAAACAAGAGTATTCCCTCATGTCAGTGTCTCCAGGGCCCTTTGGTGGCCAAAATAATAGAATAACAATAATAACGGCATCAACAACATTTGAGGTCCACACATTGCATGCACTACATTGTGCGGTGCATTTTCTGTGCATCATGAAGGTACTATATCATCTTCACTCTACAGATGAGAATATAAAAGCAGTTAAATAACGTGCCTAAGTTCATGCAGCTGAAAAGTGGCATACCCATGATTTGATCCAGGCAGTCTGACTCTAGAGCCCTTAATTTAGGAGTGACTTAGGAACGAGTATTCTGGAATATTATTTAGAGAAGAATCCCACTTTACTATAGTCATGCGCACAGACAGTGGAGCCGTTATAAGAAAGCACTGCCTAGTAAAAGTTTTTCACAACCTATTTTTCACTACCTAAGTGGTAAGACGAATACTCTCTGCTACTTTCCCCCGGCAATGCTGCCTTTGATTTAGGGACTGGAACCCAACACCAGGCACCAGCGTCCAGCTCTCCTAACTGGTTGTGTGATGCTGCTTCTCAGTATCTGCAGCAGCCCTGGCAGTTCTTCAGGTGTTCTTTAGGTGCAACTTTCTTCACCACTCCACATCGGCCCTGAGTTCCAGTGAGTTCCCGGTGATCAGAGTGTGGATTCAAACAGCATCTCTGTGTGCAGTGACTCAGCAGAGCTGGACCAGAGTCCCCTGTGTTCAGGCAGTGGAGTCAGCAGGACCCTGGTTAGACAAGCCCATGTCCAGACCATCACCAAGCCAGGGTGGCCAGAACACCAGCATGGCCCATTTCTGGGATGCCACAACCCTGGCCTCCTTACTGGGGTCACAGCCTACAAGGGAGGACCAAGGCCCTGTTTTAGCTCCTCTCCGCTCATGGTTACGAGCGTGTTGCATGGGCCACCCCAGAGCATTGCTGTTTTCAAAAGCTTGTTCTCCAGGGCACTCCTGCCACCCACCTTCTCCCTGCCTGATGCCCAGGGACATGGAGTTGGCAGGGAGACAGTGCCTGCCCTGGCACACCCAGACCTCCATCCTGAAGAACCTGCTTATGAACCAGCTAACTGCTCCTGGGACAAAGGGACTTTTTGAGTTGTGGGGACTCTGGCCTTCCCATTAACTCCTGCTGTTGCTTATTCTCACTGCGTTAGGGTCCTTGGGGCCGTTGCCCAGGTGGTTGTGGAGAGTTTTATGTTTTTTAAGGGATTTAAAAGATTATAAGTGTGCAGCCCTTGCTCACAAGCCTTTTCTAGTGCTTGGTAGGTCCCCAGCCCAGTATGTATCACGTCCCCCACGAGTCAAATCAGGAAATGGCTGTGGACCCAAAGGGGCAAGACCTGTTGGCCATGCCCATACCCATAGCTGACCCCTCTCCAGGGACAAAAGGAAACTATCTTCACTGAGCTTATGAGAAACAAACATTTCTGTGCCCACAAGAGAGACTCTCATCAAGGGGGAATGGGTGGCAAAATTGTGGCATCCACAGAATCTCTCTGTACCACTTGCCTCCACCTCCTGGGCCCTTTCTTCCTTTGTTGGCCACTGTGGACTCCCACCAGCCCCGTCCTCCCCAAACGCTCCCTCCCCACCTCTCTCTATGAAACTATCTCTGTCTGCTGCCCAGAGGGAAAGTGATCTGAAAAACTAATGTACCCTAAGATGTTAAAGACTAAGAAAAGTGCGTATGTGACCACCCCTGGGCATTTTCATCATAAGAGAGGGCTCGGGAGGAGTCGGCATCTTATCCGTAGGATGAAAGTCATGACCGCAGAGAGTGGGGCTGATTTGGGGCAGAGGGCTTGTCTCCAGCACCTCTCACATTGGACCCCACTCATTCTTCCTATTTGACCTTCCTGCCCTGACTAGACACCAGCCAGAGGGACTGGACAGAGGGTACTTCGATAGTCTCAGTTGGAAAGGCTCAGAAGCTATGAGTTTCCTGGGAGGTCCTCTAGGGGTGACTTGGGGGCACAGAAGTCTCCCACAGGCTTGGACCCACAGGTCCAGGGGTTCCTGTCAGCCAGGAAGCTGGTGGTAAAGAAAAAACAAAGTGTGTCCACTCTGGCTATCAGGATGGTCTCATTCCTTCCACGGCCATCCAGGGTAAAGGCAAAGAGGGAGGACTGGGCAGCTGGAGTGTAAGGGCCAAGACTCCCATCTGCTTGAGCTGCTGCTGGGGGAAGAGACCTGATGTCCAGCAAACCCTGACTTTCTATTCTGACCCCTCAACTCACACTTCAGTAGAACAAGGTTTTCGCCCATCAAGGAACATCTTAGGGGGTCAAGTCATTGCCTGTTCCTTCCCATCTACGAAAGGCTTAATTGGTCCCTGGGGTTAACCAACTTTGAGTCTCCTCATCTGCAGATTGTGGGAGAGTGTCGGCTTATTTCCTTCAGTCTCTTGAGAAACGCTGGGAGAATTTTGTAAGGTCAGGTCTCCACAGTAGTCTGAACAGGCTGAGTGAGAGCCGAAACCACTGCATGTGAGTATCCATGGGTATCTCGTGTCCCCCTTACTGACCAGCGGAAAAACAAATTCATGAAGAAGATCCCCAAGGACTCAGAAGCCTCCAATGTGCTCGTGGGCGAGGTGGACTTCCTGGACCAGCCATTCATTGCCTTCGTGCGTCTCATCCAGTCAGCCATGCTGGGAGGAGTGACAGAGGTGCCTGTCCCCACCAGGTGAGAGCCATTGAAATCTGCCCACCATACCCACCCTCGGGTGGCCAGCTGTCCATGCAGTCAGCTAGTAGTGCTGTTGGAGACACCCCTAAATCGAAGAAGGAAAAGTAGGGAACTGTATGGGGAGGGTAATCTGACTCAGGAAGAATTTGAGAGAATTTATTTAAAATAATCATAAACAAGAAGTAGCCAGCAGCTGGGAGAGGCGCTGCTGGGTGAGCTCTGGGATGCCAGGGCATGGCAAAGATGCTCAGGTGGGAGTGAAGAGGAATGTCTCTCCAAAGCAAATACGGGATTCAGAGGAGGGAAGGGACATGTTTCTGCCCAGTTAAAAAATTAAGAATGGGTACTATTTAGGGCCAGAAAATCCTTCTCTCCACCTGCTTTTACTTTTCCTTCTCACTTTCCCCCTCCTCCTCCATCTTCTTTGCAGATTTCTGTTCATACTGCTGGGACCTTCTGGGAGAGCAAAATCCTACAACGAAATTGGCCGTGCCATTGCAACCCTCATGGTAGACGACGTAAGTGCCACGAGAAGCATGTACTCCTGAATGTCATGGCTCCTGCATCAAACACTGTGCCTTCATTCATTCACTTATCCAACAGTCACGTTTGAGCACCTACTGTATGCCAGACCCTGTGCAGGGTGTGAGGATTATGAGAATGAGGGAATAGTCTCTGCCCTTTAGGAGCACCAATCAAGTGGGAGAGATAGACCTACAATCCTAGAGTGAACCACGTGCTAACTGCCCAGGCTGTCAATGGGCCCTTCACACACGAGGGGGCTTTAAAGCTAAGGATGAGCACCAGCCTAGGAGGCAGGCATTCCAGGCAAAGGGCCACGGTTCGGAGAGGGAGGAGCTGGATGGAAGTGGTTTGATATAGGCTCAGTGTAAGAGCTTCTAGAACAGGAGGTGACACCAGAGAGAGGACCCATATACTACACGGAGCCTGTAGGCAGAGCTGAGAGTTGACGCTATGTGACAGGGAGCCTAGAGGAGTTTAAACACGAGCACAGCCCAATCAGATCTGTAAAGTCAGAAAGAACCCTCTGGAGACAGTGTGGAATGATGCAGCCTGACCCTCCAAAGATGAAGGGCTGGGATGTTAAAACAGATTTGAAATACCTGAGCTTCTCCGACTGGGCTCTGCACAGGTTTTCTAATGAGCTCGCTCTGTGGGAAACTGAGAGCAGAAAGGTTAAGTAAGTAACTCAACCCAGGTCGGACAACTGGAATACAGAGACCTGGCCTTCAGGTCCAGGAAGAGCCGCCTTGCCCCATGTCCCACTGTCCCCACTGTGCTATGTTTCAGCTGCCCCATTGTTCTCATCTCAGAAACTGAGAGCAAATTGGCAGCTGGAGTAATGGTTCAAAGTGACTTTCTTTGAAAGTATATGTGGTGTGCCCCCGGGGAGGTGGATGAGATGGGGACCGCAGCAAGAGAGCGGCCCTTTCTCTTCCTCTGCCTCTTTCCCTGCCAGCTCTTCAGCGACGTGGCCTACAAGGCCAGGAATCGGGAGGATCTGATCGCGGGGATTGATGAGTTTCTAGACGAGGTCATCGTGCTTCCCCCTGGAGAGTGGGACCCAAATATTCGAATTGAGCCACCCAAGAAGGTGACTTCTGCTGACAAGAGGTGTGTATGAATGAAGGGGTGGCAAGCGGGGAGCCGGGTCAGAGGGAGCTTTCAGTCTGTCCGTTTCTTTTTTTTCGATTTGAAAGAAAGATGTCAGCGTACATGGGTTTATACTTTTTTTTTTCAGTTTCACTTTATTTCTCTAAAAAAAGAATCAGAAGCAAATATGCTGAATGTGACCATCTGTAAAACCTGGGTGACCTGTGTGTGGGCGTTGCTAGATCATTCTCTGCATTTTTCTCTGTATTTTAAGATATTTGATGATTTTAGTTGGAAAGGTAAAGGAGTTGTGAGGACAGCCCTGGAGGTGCTGATCTCTTCCTAGGATTGGGAGCCCCACTGTCCCCTGTCGCCCTTCTCCTTCCAGGAAATCCGTGTTCTCCCTGACTGAGCTAGGCCAGATGAACGGCTCTGTGACGGGAGGCGGCGGCGGGGCTGGAGGCGGCGGCGGCGCTGCAGGCGGCGGCGGCGGCGGCAGCGGCGGCAGCGGGGCCGGCGGAGGGAGCAGCGGGGATGATGGGGAGATGCCAACCGTGCACGAGATCGGGGAAGAGCTCATCTGGACAGGAAGGTGCCCACTCCAGGCCTGACAACGACACCAGTTGTCTTAGATTTCTCTTCTCCTCACCCACCATTTAGGAACCTTCTCCACCTCTGTCAGCAGCACCCACTCCGGGCCTTGGGATCTGGCCAATGCACGCTCTTCCTCCCCAGCCCTCAAAGCCCCTCCTGGATCTGGCAGGAAAGGGGAAGCTAGTGGAGGAACCCAAACTTTTCTCAGGACACCCTTTGTTACCGGTATTAGTTTCCTAGGGCTGCGGAAACAAAGTATCACAGACTGGGTGGTTTAAACAATAGAAATTTATTCTCTCACAGTTCTAGAGTCTAGAATTTCCAAGTCAAGGTGTCAGCAGGGCCATCCTCCCTCTGAGATTCTGGGTGGAATCCTTCCTTGCCTCTCTGTAGCTTCTGGTGGTGGCCAGCAGTCCTTGGTGTTCCTTGGCTTGCAGCTGCACCATTCCCGTCTCTGTCTGTGTCCTCAGATGGTGTTCTCCCTGTGTTTCTGTCTTCATATAGCATTTTCCTCTTCTTATGAGGACACCAGTCATATTGGATTAGGGCCCACCCTAATGAATTCATCTTAACTTGATTACATGTACAAAATAAGGTCACATTTACAGGTTAGAATTTTGATATATCTTTTGGGGGGACATAATTCAATCCATAAGAGTACCTTTTGAATTTTTTAAACCTTATGTCACCTAGTCAAAAAACTTGTTTTAAAAGAAAACAATAGAAAATTTTCCTGGCTTGCGTTTCTTTGCCAGCTCTTAGAATAACTTGGGTAGATCTGAATTTAGGAAAGGACACAGCCCTGCAAAGCTATGTGTAAATCATAACTTTGAGAACGAGTCATGTTTTTTATGCCCTTGGCTCTCTGCCCGCCAGTGGTTCCCAACTTTACCTACTCCCCACTCCCATCCTCACCCAGGGGACATCTGGCAATGTTCAGAGACATTTTTGTTTGTCCCAGCTGGAGGGGAGATGCCACTGGTGTCTAGCAGATAGAGACCAGGAATGCTGCTCAACATCCTCCGATGCACAGGACTGCCCTCCCCCCAACAGAGAATTCTCCAGTCCAAAATGTCAACAGTACCAAGGCTGAGAAAACCTGCTCTATGCTGAGCACTGTGTTAGGAGCTATGGAGACTAGCATCCCCAGTAAACATCCTCCCTAAACCTAAAATTCCCCACTCGTTTGTTCCACAAAGCAAAGAAACCAGTTATAAGGTTCAGAATCTGCCCTTGATGAACCTGTTATAAACCAGGATCTCTCCATCTCCTAAAGTTGGACACACCTATGTTTACCAAGCACAGGCACCCTGCGGATGATCAGGGGCGTGAGGAGGATAGCCATCTATGGACCCCAGGATTTCCATTCCCTGTGGAATGTTAGGTCTACCCCAAGACATATTCCCATAAGGCCTTCCCTCTCCCACCCAGGCTGTCTGTGACCACCCTTCCCAGTGGAGATGGTGCCAACCACAAACTCAGTCTAAAGACAGAATTCTTCCCTGGTCTTAAATGTTCTGGTGGAAAGATCCCTTTCCGTATCCACGCCTAGTCAAGTTCCCCTCCTCACTGCAGACTCTGCAGGCTCCTGTAAATAGCCCTGCCCCTGCACTGGTGTTTGTGGTGAGAAAGCAGTATCTGGGCCTGTCTTGAGCAGGTTCTTCGGTGGCCTGTGTCTGGATGTCAAGAGGAAGCTGCCCTGGTTCCCAAGTGACTTCTACGATGGCTTCCACATTCAGTCCATCTCTGCCATCCTATTCATCTACCTCGGCTGCATTACCAACGCAATCACCTTTGGTGGGCTTCTGGGGGATGCCACTGACAATTATCAGGTGTGTGTGAGCTGGGGACATGCATGCAAACCTCAGAAAAATCTGCTGCCGCCAGGTAGTGGTAAGGAGCTTATTCCCATAATCCCAAAACCAAGGTTTGGGTTTGACCTACCATCCAGGTTCAGACCATCACTTTTTGTAATCCTTTACCCTTGAGAAAAATAATAACAAGCTGGCATAATTAAAAGGTCTAAAGCTAAATCATATTACTAAAGACCAAATTTAAAGATTATGTAAATAGAGCAAATGTTTAAGGGGAAATCATCTGCTTTGTTAGTTGATACTTTTCCTACTGATGCTTTAATGAATTTAATGAGCACAATTAATTGAGTTGCTAATTGTGACCTTCTTCCCATACTTTTTTAAAAAACTAACCTTAAATTCTTAGCTTGAAGTTAAGACATTTTTAGAAATGTCTACCATGACAACAACACATGTATACCTGGGGAAAACAGTTCAGCAGAGACACTAGCCTGAGACCCAGACAAGGGTCTTCTCCACTGGGGGCCTTTGGGATAGTATCACTGGAAAGCTCAGAGCACCAAGGTGAAGACCCATTTTCCCAGATAAATTAAGATGAGTGCCTATCTCCAGCCCACACCACTCTCCTGAGCAGCAGGTTCAATATCCAGCTACCTCCTGGGCATGTCCATATAGCTGCCCTTTGGGATCCCCCAACTCACAGGGCCAACATTGCATCCATTATCTTCCCTCCAGACCTGCTGCTCCCCCCAGCCAATGAGCGACACCATGGTTGACCCAGATATTCACACATCATCCTTGACTCATAAATCCCAGCTGCCCCCAGTAGCCCTCATGACATGATCCTACTTGCCTCTCAAGCCTCATCTCCCAGTATTCCCTTTCTCAGATTCCTGTCCTCCTCACTCATCTGCATTCTGTTTTCCATCAATCCTGATCATCTTTCAGTTCTTCAAAGACATGCTCCCTTTCAGCTCCAGCCTTTGTGAATACTGTTCCCCTTCCCGGCACACTCTTTCTCATCCACTTACCCTATTCTCCTGGTCAATTCTCGGCTCATTTTTTGATTCTCAGCTTCCCTGTATCTACCTCTTGGGAGAGCTTCCTGACCAACCCTTCACTCTTACTGTGTGCTCCTACCTTATCCCAGCTTATCATATTCCATGGCAGTGGTTCTTAACAAGAGACGATTTTGACCCCTAGGAGACATTGGGTAACATCTAGAGACAGTTTGGGTTTTTGTAACTGGGAGGTGAGGTGCTACTGAGATGCTAATAAACATCCTACAATGCACAGGACAGCCCCCTACAATAAAGAATTATCTAGCCTGAAATGTCAGTAGTGCTGAGGTTAAGAAACTCTGCTGTATGGAAATCGCCTAGTTTCTTGTGTGTATATCCCACTAGAATGAAGATGCATTATCTTGTTTGTACATGGGTCCTTAATGTCTAGCACAATGCCTGATACATAGTAGGCCCTTAATAGATTTTTGAATGAATGAATGAATGAATGGTCTGACCTCTAAAATCACCTACTAGATCTTTGAATGAATAAATGATTGGGTGGATGAATGGACTGTCCTCTGGGAGTAGAATGGGCACAGGAACAAGCATGACCATTGGCAGCCCTGTTTTCTAGGCCCTAGGGTGCCAAAAGGAAGTCACGTGGGACCTAGAATTAGAGAGTGATGCTTGGCAATTGTGAGAGGTTGTGGAGTCAGAGATGGGGAGCAGAATTTGAGGAGGAGAGGACCTAGGATAGAGGACGAGCACTGTGGCCCTTGCTGAGATAACTGGGTTCTAACCTGTCGGAGAGGCCCCTTTCTCACACCTCTACTGAGCCTCACACTCCTCATGCCCCCAGGGAGTGATGGAGAGTTTCCTGGGCACTGCCATGGCTGGCTCCTTGTTCTGCCTCTTCTCGGGACAGCCTCTCATCATCCTCAGCAGCACAGGGCCCATCCTCATCTTCGAGAAGCTCCTCTTCGACTTCAGCAAGTAGGTGCCCTTGGTGGTCCCCAGTGCCTGCTTTCACACTTGGGACAGTATGCCAAGGTTGGGGTAGGGGAAGAGCCCCAAGGGGGAGGTGGGGTGAGAAGGTGCCAAAGCTGTCTTTACCTGTAGGAGGCACTGCCAGGTGGTCCCTCCTGACTCCCTCCGATATCTGCCTTTAAGCCACCTTAGTGCATATTAGCACAGCCCATGGGGAGAAATCCAGGCAAGACAAGAGGAGAGAATTCACACTGCTTTGCTCATGAGCAATTATGACTTGAAAGTCAATGCAGTGTATAAAAAGTTTCAAGCTGGAGGTCAGAAGGCTATACCCTGACTCACGCAGCTCTGGGCTCAGTTGCCTCACCTACAACATGAGCCCATTTCTAAGGTCTGCTCCAGCTGTGTCATTCTGAAATTCCCTGTTTTTCCTTCACTCTGGTGTTTTTTACCAAATGTGTAAGAACCGAAGTGTGTGAGCACCTTTCTGCCACCCCATGGGAGCCTTTCCCGGAATTCTCAAAGACCAGACAACCCCACCCGGGAACTGTCCCCATCCCCAGTCCTCTTGTACTTCCTAGGAGGGCATCTGTGCCACAGGAGGGGCAGATGAGGCGCCCAGGGTGGGTCTGGGGAGCCGAGCACAGCCAAGAGCCTTGGGCTGGAGGCCCTTCGATTCCCTCTGCTTTCCAGAGGCAATGGCCTGGACTACATGGAGTTCCGCCTCTGGATTGGCCTACACTCAGCTGTCCAGTGCCTTATCCTGGTGGCCACAGATGCCAGCTTTATCATCAAGTATATCACCCGCTTCACTGAGGAGGGCTTCTCCACCCTCATCAGTTTCATCTTCATCTATGATGCCATTAAGAAGATGATTGGTGCCTTCAAGTACTACCCCATCAACATGAACTTTAAGCCTGACTCTATCACCATCTACAAATGCGAGTGCGTCGCCCCCGACACAGGTGACCGGTAACCCCAGAGGTGCCCTAGGCCCCCTCCCACTACCCACTCCCCTCTAACACCCACTCCCCCTCTGCCTCCCCCCCTCCACCCCGTTGTCTACTCAAATGCAGGAGCATGAGCCTGCTTGGGAGGGGCTGTTCAGCCAAGGACTTTCTGTCCCAAAGGAGCAAATACGGGGTCTTAAACCAGTTTTTGGAAGGAAATCAAGGGGACAGGAGGTCTAATGAGGATCACAATACCAGAGCCCAGGGTCATAGTCAGGAGGGAGCAGTGATAGTGATACCCCAGGAAGGGAAGAAGGCATGCTGGCCTCAGTGTGGAGTAATGTGGAGGCCACACCAGTCAGAAATGCTACTCAGGGGTTCCTGCTCTAGGCCAGAGGTAGGCCTGATGGAGCCTAAAGTCCCTCCCAGCTCCATGAGCACATGACACCATGAGTTCTCCCTGACACATCACTGCCAGTGTGTTCACACCAGAGGGATGAACATCCCTACAGATGGGGACATGTCCAGGGTGGAGGACTAGTCAGGGTGGAGGAGGACCTGGCAACTATGTCATTAAAGAATGGTTAGAGAACCTGGGGTTATCCAGGCTTTTAGAGAGGTATTAGAGAAAGACTGTCATGTCACAGAGGGGCCAGATTCACCCTGTGTAACTATAAGATGCAGAATGAGGGCTGAAGAACAAAAGCTCCAGGAGCCAAACGCTGGCTGAATTCAAGGTATATCTTAACAGTGGTGGAAGCCACCACCCTGAGAGGTATTGGCCCCCTCGGGTGGTAGCAAGCTCCTTGGACACTACCTGGATATCCATCTGCCAAAGGTATCGTAAAAAGGATCCCTGTGCTGGGTGGGAGGCTGAATCAACCAACTGGTCAACTCATTCTTGTGAAGTCCCTTTCTGACCAAAAAAGTGCCATCTGTAAAGTTAGGACTTTCCATAGCTGAACCACTGGCCTCTTTCGCAGTCAGAATCATGCCCCTAAGAGCTTTCAGTGGGACGTGCTCAGAGTGCCCAGGATGCTATAGAGCAGAAGCTAGAGAGCCATCCACATACCTCTTAGCACCACCAGGCTGGACTCACAGAGAAAACTGAGGTCCAGAGACACCCAAGGTCACACCAAATGTCAGTTTCCCTAGGGAATATCAATGCTGGCCCTTCCAGTCTCATGGAACGCTTGTGAGGTTTTCATATCTATACTCAGATTCAGTTGGCATTTCACATAAGTAGTTACCATGTTGTTCAGCACCTTAATGCATACAACTGATAAAAAATATTGATAAGTCAACCAAAAATATTTGTTGCACAATTATTGTGCGCTCTACTTTAGACTAGGCCTTGTAAAGATAAAGTTGTTCTGACATCAGGGAATATAGTTTTGGTTGTACCCTCTCACCCTCTGTCACTGCTCTTAATTTGTAAAGATGTCGAGACAATTTTTTTCTCTTCTTTTTTTTTCTATAATTAATTTTGAGATATTTCATTAAAACCCAGCAGTAGGTGAAGCTGTCTGTTGTCCTGAGCCAGGGCATGTTTCTTGCCCAGGGGAGTGAGGAGATCCTACCTGCAGGCTCTTGTCATCACACTGTAGAGCAAATCCCATCTCTGTGGACTAAGCCCCATCAAGGCACTTTTGTTTTCTGCTCACACCCTCTGCACTACAGATCCATTGCACTGAACACAAATGTTCCCACAAACATGGCTTTTGGAAGTACACATCTTTAATTTCTTTCAGAAATGGTCCAAATTCTAGGGTCATATGTGGAACTTTGGCCATTCTGGCAATCATCTGTCCACAGGAGGAACCAAACATAGGGGTTCCCTAGGAACAGGGCACATAAGGTAGGATTTGAGAACTATAATAGAATCCACCTACCACCAAATAGTGTCCCCTCTGGCCTTACCCAGGTGCCTAATGTCACCTCATTCTTTTGGATCATGCTATTGCCATGATTCTCAAAGTTGGTCCCTGGAAGCAGCATCAGCACTATCTGGGAACTTGTTAGAAATGCAAATTCTCAGGCCCCACCCCAGACCTGCTGAATCAGAAACTCTGGGATAGAGCCAGCTGTATATTAACAAGCCTTCTGGGTGATTCTCATGTATGCTTAAGTTTGAGAACTACTGCTCTATTAAACTGAGTCATTATTAGCAACTAGCCATAGTGAGATTAGGTTTTCAGTTTCTTCATGGAGAGTAAAGGAACTGGAAACAGGACAAGTTAGTTTTGATTACGACAACATGAAAGGGAAAATTCTAGATGTTTAGGAGACTGGGGAGGGGAGAGCTAACTAGGAGGGTTTCTTTCCCAGTCCATGGGCCACTCGTTTACTAACTGTTCCATAATCCTAGTGTTACTGCAAAACCCAGTGTGACTGTGGCACACTATCACTCTTTGTCTCTCTTTATCATAAGAGCTTGTTTCGGGGCACGCTTTTTAATCTGATCTTGTTTCCATTGTAACTGGTTTGTATTCTATTTGTGGATGCTGCACACACTGACTTGGCTGCTTTCAATCCCAAGTGAGTACCACTTTGTAAACACAAGAATTGAAAAATATTTGATACTTGGACCCTTTCTAGGATTTTCCATGTTACAGTTCTTCCTTCTTCATCTCAAAGTGGCTTTCAGATAAACCTCACAAAGTTCTCGATATAAAAGAATGGCAAAGCCTCAGCAGAAGACTTCAAAAGAATGTCTGATCTGACAACCGTGGGCAATGGAAGTGCATCTACACTCACCAGGCTCGAGTGTTAGCTGGGAGTCCTGTAGCATTTGCGAGGGGACCCCTGAGTCAGCCTTCCTGCTCGCCTTCCCTGCTCCATTGTTAACTGTGCATCATGTTCTTTTGGTCAGTAGTGTGAGGAAAGGCAGCAGATGTCCCTGATTTCTCTTCAGTGAAGCGTCCTTCAGAATAATTGTAACAAAACTCTGGGTTTGTAGAACTTCTCAGAATATTCTGCCCTAGGTCAAGACTGAATTCCTTAGCCACTCCCAGCCCCAACTGCCCCAGAAGTAGGCAACATAGAAGGGCCCTGTGATCCCATCCACCCCATGACAGTTTGTTAGAGGTTGAAGGAAGCTTCATGAATAACCTCTTATTCCCTCTGGGTTCCTAGCAGGAGCTAAATGGGGTTTGCGATGCATTTAGATTATTGCCAGCAAACTGGCTGAGCCTCCTCCCTCCCTCCTTAAATCAGCTGCAGAGGAATTGCTTAGTCAGTCTTCACTTGGAGGATGAAGGCGAGGAGAACTTGGCCCTCCTCCTCTATGCATGCAGGGCAGGAGCAAGAGAGAGGGTGACCTGGTCCTTCTCCTCTACGCATGCAGTGCAGGAACAAGAGAGAGGGTGACCTCCAAAGCTGCCTTTTTAATAAATGGCTGCATCCCTCAAGGAGGGGATTACAGTTCCTCTCAACTCGTCTCATGGCCCCTAAAAGGACCCCTCCTCTGCTCCACTTAGGGACACTGAGGCTGGGGCAGGGGACTGTGGACAAGGGATGCAGAGTGAACAGCTGAGAGCAGCACCTCTGGGGTCCTGATTCTCCTTCAGGTCCTGGGCCCAGGTTTAATTTTCCTCAGCTAGCATTTAACGGGCAGATTAGGGAAGATACCCAACAAGTTCTTACAGGCCCAGCTGACCTGAAAAAAAAACCCAACAAAAAACACATATGGACAGGGCAGGAGAGAAAGGAAGTGTATGTGGAGGGGAGCAGGGCAGGGAAGGAAGCTCGTCGTATAGAGCTGGGAGGTGTGTAGGCTCTGGGCCAGCCTGCCTGGGATGGATAACGGCTCCTCCAAGTGTGAGTTGCGTGACCTTGGGCAATGGGCAGGTTACTTAACCTCTCTGGGCCTCAGTTACCTCATCTTTAAAATGTGGAGATTTCTTGGGGATTTAGGAACTTAGCAAGATGATGTATGTAAGGGTTTGGCACAGTGCGTGGCAAAGAGTAAGTTCTTTGAAAATGTCAAGTCTAAGAGCACAGACATTCGTCAAGTGGGTGGTAGGGATTCACAAAGCACATTATTTACCCACTTGTGTTAGCATTTTGTCTTGGCAGCAGTTTTTAAAGCCAGCCCTTCCATGTCAGACAGGAGCTGTCCTAACCTGGCCCAGCTAGACTGTCGGAGCTGTGGCCCAGGCTCCCTCCCACAACCCCTGCCCTCCCTGAGCAAAGTGAGGAGAGTGAAGGGTACAGCTGCCCTCACAATGAAAGCCGGTCCTTGTCTCTAAGGAACTGGAAGGAAATGGGCAAGAGTGGGGCCCGGGGTGGGGTGCAGGATCCCCACCCAGCAGTTGCTGACCCTTCCCCACGCCCTGTGCTCATCCACAGCGAATACAACCGCGTTCAATGCTTCAGCCATGTCGCCACCAAACACCAACACTTCTCTGGTAAGTCCTTTGTTCATGTCAGACATTCAAGGGCTTATGTTTGTGGGGAGAATGAGAAGACTTGGGAAACTTAGACCAGACTTGCAGAGATTAACCCTGCTGCACACCCACAGCAGGGTCACCCGCAGAGCTGTGAAAATGAGTATTTTTATTTTAAGTCTATACTGTCAAAATCCCATTTTGTCTCATTTTATTAAATCCTTGTGCATAAACCTCCCACCCCCCTCACACACACACACACACACACACAAACACACACACACACACACACACACACACACACACACGACGGGGGGGGTGGGGGTGGGGTTGAGGTGAGGAATGGTAAGTAGGGCTGCGCAAGGCTGTAAACTTTCCCGCCCATCTTTCTACCTTCTTCCTTGCCTTTCTACCGAGGACTCCCAGTTCCTAACCAACAATGCTACCCTCCAGCCCCAGAAAGCTTATTAATGCTCCCCCCTCTCTGAATCTGATCTGTCCTTTGCACTCATGTGTCTCCAAGGGCCCCAGGTCTGGTCTGCCTTTCCCAATAATGATGAGCAGTGGCTGTCAGAAGACACCTAGCCTAAGTGGCACTAATGGTGGGAAGTAGAAAACCAGGTGAAGGGTAGCACCTGGTCGGTGCTGGGAGGAGACTTTTGGACTTTTAGTGTCCCTAAGCTTGCCCCTTAAGTTACCCCTGCACAGGCAGCTGACTGCTCAATGGCAATTTAACCTAAGATTTTTTCAAGTATCTGATTTTGAGGGAGGAAAAATGGAATCAGTCAGTGCCTATGTATGAATACTTACTATGTGTAAGGTGCTGTGTGCGGGTGATATGATGGTTCGAAAAACATCTAAGAAACAAACGTGGTCCTTGCCCTCCAACCTGCTTGTAATATGCATGTGGAGATTAACCTGAAAAAGTAACGGGCAGCACAAGTAGAGCGTGCCATGCATCAAATATAGGTCAAATGCATCCTTCCAGCAGTGGAGGCAGAACGTACTCTGCAAACTAGAGAAGAAAGCCTCATAGAGAAAGTAGAACATGATCTGGTCTTGAAGGTTGGGAAAGTTGGTTCCATAGAGAACAGCACATTCCGAGCCTAGGGACCAGCATAGACAGACGGGCACAAGAGGAAAAGCACAACATCTGTCCTGAGGACAGTGGGTGGACCAGTCCTGCTGAGACAGAGTGAGGGTGGGGCATCACACAGGGAAATCAGGAGAAATAAGCCAAGACAGAGATGTTGGGCCAGACTAGTGGGGCAGTAGAGGCACGGCTACATTGCGGGGAACATTCCCACTGTGTTGGTCTGTTGATCCCCATTCTATTGGTCTATTGATCTAAGCAGGCCCAGGGCCAGCTCAGATTCAAAGGGGAATCACCTTTTGATGGGAGGACCGTTGATGTCACATCGCAAAGGAGTGTGGACACAGGGAGCCATGATCCATTGGGGACCGTTATTATATCAAACTACCACACTTCTCTTAACACAAACATACATTATGGCTAGCTGCAAACATCTGTTTACTTCATTATGTAGGTTCCTGAATATTTGCACATTTGTTTTTCAAAATATAAATTAAATTTTATTATACATTACTCTCCTTCTATTACACTTAGAAACATATATATTAATATACATGTGTGAATATAGATATATGAATATATGTACATATACATACTTAGGAACATAAATAAGAATATATATAGGAACATGTAATATATATATATATATATATATATATATATATATATATAAAATTGTTTTGTGTGCCCTGGATTTTAGGCATCTGGGACACCAAAGGTCAAGTGACTGAAGTGATTAACCCAAGAGAGGTCTGACAAGGGTGGGGTGTGAGCCCCTTTCCTTCTTCTATGCACACAAAAAGTGTGTGCATAGAAGAAGGAAAGGGGAGGATAAATGTGAGACACTCCAGGAAGGAGTTGTGGACAGGACCCATGGTTGATTGACTGAGATGGGAGCCAGTCCTGCACTTTTCCTCCTCACTCACAAAGCAGTACAACCTAGAACACAATGAAGAAGCACATGTCAGCTCCTAACCTTCCCAGGGAACCTCCTGCTTGTCATTCCTTGAAACAGCCTGTCCCCAGGACCATCACTCTGTTGCTGGGCACTATCATGGGGCAGGAGGGCTGGGGGCCCTTGGAGGGTGGGAGGGGTGCGTGGGCTGCCTGGAAACTGCAGTGGGGAGGAAACAGCTGACCTCCCAGGAAGGCCCTGACTGTTTCTCTCCTGTCTTGGTCTCCAAGTACAACCCCCTTAACCTCACAGCGTTGGACTGGTCCCTGCTGAGCAAAAAGGAGTGTTTGAACTATGGTGGGCGCCTACTTGGGAATTCCTGCCAGTTCATCCCAGACTTGGCACTCATGTCCTTCATCCTTTTCTTCGGGACATACTCCATGACCCTGACCCTGAAGAAGTTCAAATTCAGCCGCTATTTCCCTACCAAGGTAACTTCACCCTACAGTCAGACAGTTCACATGGAAGCCACCACTGAGTCCCTGAGAGGGTTCTGGTCCATCTGATGGAATGGACACCACATCAGCACTTGCTCACTGAGGTTTTTTCAAGTTAAGAGCACAGACTTTGGATCAGAGAGAACTGGGTTCCCTTGTTGTCAAGCCCCATGACAACACTTGATATTGTCAGACTTTTATCTTTAGCCTAGTAGTATATTGTGGGTTTTTTCCTTTTATTTCCCCAATGACTAATGAAGTTGAAAATCTTATCATGTGTTTAATGGACATATGACCATTGACTTTCTTTTTTTTTTTTAATACTGAGTTGTAATTTTAAAAGAAGTGACTTATAAAGAAGTCACTGTTATTTTTTTTTAAGATCTTTATTGGAGTATAATTGCTTTACAATGGTGTGTTTGTTAGTTTCTGCTTTATAACAAAGTGAATCAGCTATACATATACATATATCCCCATATCTCTTCCCTCTTGCGTCTCCCTCCCTCCCACCCTCCCTATCCCACCCCTCTAGGTGGTCACAAAGCACGGAGCTGATCTCCCTGTGCTATGCGGCTGCTTCCCATTAGCTATCGATTTTACATTTGGTAGTGTATATATGTCCATGCCACTCTCTCACTTTGTCCCAGCTTACCCTTCCCACTCCTCGTGTCCTCAAGTCCATTCTCTAGTAGGTCTGCATCTTTATTCCTGTCCTGCCCCTAGATTCTTCATGACCATTTCTTTTTCTAATATATATTCCATATATATGTGTTAGCATACGGTATTTGTTTTTCTCTTTCTGACTTACTTCACTCTGTATAACAGACTCTAGATGACCATTGACATTCTTCTTGTAAGAGCCTGTTTAAATCTCTTGCACATTTTCAACTGGGTTGTCTGTCTTTTTCTTTCCAATTTGCAACTCTTTATATATTCTGGAGAGAAACATTTTTGTGATCATATGTATTGCAAATATCTTCTGCTCTATGACTGGCCTTTTTACTTTCTTAATGGTATCTTTTGATTAATAGAAATTCTTAGCTTCACTGTAATCAAATATATCCAATTTTTCCTCAAGGAAAATATTGGATAGAAGATATTCTCCTATGGTATCTTCTAAAAGCTTCATTGTTTTTCCTTTCATGTTAAATCTATAATATACCAGAATTGCTTTTGACATATAGTGTGAGAGAGTGTTTGTTTTTTATTTAGATAGCCAATTGTTCCAGCACTTTTAAATTTTATTTTATTTTTACAAACTAAAGAGGAAATTTTATTTACTTAGGTAACATTGGTTTATAACATTATATAAGTTTCATGTGTACATTATGTTTATACTTCTTTTTTTTTTACATCTTTATTGGAGTATAATTGCTTTACAATGTTGTGTTAGCTTCTGCTGTACAACAAAGTGAATCAGCTATATGCATACATATATCCCCTCCCTCTTGAGCCTCCCACCCACCCTCCCTATCCTACCGTCTAGGTCGTCACACAGCACTGAGCTGATCTCTCTGCCAGCACTTTTTTTTTTTAAAAAAGACCATCCTTTTCCCACTACTCTGCAGTGCTTCCCTTGCCATATATCAAATGTACACATGTGATGGGATCTGTTTCAAGGTTCTTTATTCTGTTTCACTGATTTATTTGTATGCCAATATCACAGTCTTCATTTCTAAAACTGATAATAAGTCTGTATATCTCACAGACCAAACTTTCCCTCTTTGTCCTTCTTTTTCAATAATGCCTTGGCCCTTTGTATCCACATAAATTTTAGAATCTTAAATTTCACCAAAATAAAAACTTATTGGAATTTTGATAGAATTATATTGACTCTAAATGTCAATTTGGGGAGAATTTACAGCTCTCAAATTCTGAGTCTTCTAATCCTTGAATATGGTATACCTTGCCATTTATTAAGGTCTTTTATTTATTTATTTTATTTATTTATCTTTGGCTGCGTTGCGTCTCCGTTGCTGCACACGGCTTTCTCTAGTTGTGGCGAGCGGGGGCTACTCTTTGTTGCAGTGCGAGGGCTTCTCATTGCGGTGGCTTCTCTTGTTGTGGAACATGGGCTCTAGGTGCGCGGACTTCAGTATTTGTGGTGCACGGGCTCAGCAGTCGTGGCTTGTGGGCTCTAGAGCTCAGGCTCAGTAGTAATTGTGGCGCACGGGCTTAGTTGTTCCACGGCCACGTGGGATCTTCCTGAACCAGGGCTCGAACCCGTGTCCCCTGCGTTGGTAGGCGAGTTCTTAACCACTGTGCCACCAGGGAAGTCCCTATTAAGGTCTTTTTTTTTTTCTCTCCATAATATTTTGTAGGTTTTGATCTTGAGGTCTTGCACATTTTTTATTAGATTTATTCCTAGATACTTGATTTTTTTTTTGTTTTTACCTATTGTAAATGCTAACTGCTATTTTAACGTCATTTTCTAACTGTTTTGGGGCTAGAATAAAAGCATTTATTAATCAAAACAGCACTTGCATATGTGAGCAACAGTTGTGAAATGAGGAGGGGCACTGGGAAGATTTTTATAATGCTCTTCTAACAGAAACCCCATGAGCACTCTTCTAAAGCCATCTTAAATAAATTTTCTACTACTATTACTACCAATAATAATAATGATGATGATGAAAAATATCTTTGATATGAATAATTGAATTTTTGCCAATATTTTGTAAAGACTAAATAAAAGATTTTGGGGAAGATTTACAAAATACAAACTGAGCAAAAAATAGTGTACTTGCAACACGAATGCATCCTCAAGAGAAATTCCCTCCCTTCCTTGCAACTTCCAACCAGATCATATCCCTAAGTTGCCTTTTATATAAAAATTCCAGAGCAGTGACTGCATCTGAGAATATCTGTTGCCTGAAGGATGAAATAAACTTCATGTTAGTGTCATATTCTTTTATCACCACCTTTTTTTCCCCTCAAATTAATACTTACAAAGTGCCATGTTGCCACCTGGAATTTAGTGTTGCAGAGAAGAATGAGATCATACCATTTCACAGCCATCAGTTTGGTATAAACACAAAAGTCTTGGAAAACCAAGTATTGGAAATGAAAAGTGATGGGTGGGAGTGTCACCAGGTTCATCCAACTTAAAGAGTGACTGGCACTCTCTGAGATAGCTGAAGATGGGTCTTCTGACTCTGGAGCTCAAGCTCTCAGCAGCTCTCCTCTTCGCTACTGGAGGACGGGGTCTGCCTGGAGCAGGCAAGAGCTTCTCTGACTTGCTCGTCTCTTTTCTGCAGGTTCGGGCCCTAGTAGCTGACTTTTCCATCATTTTCTCCATCCTGCTGTTCTGTGGAATTGATGCCTGTTTTGGCCTGGCAACCCCCAAGCTGCTCGTGCCCAGCGTCATCAAGGTTTGCCCAGGGCCCCTGCTCTGTGCATTCTCTCCGCCTGCCCACCAGCTGCAGATCCTTTCCCCTCTATGCTGATCAAATTTTTATGTGCTCAGCCAAGTGACCACGTGGGTTCTCTGTATGCTCCGCCCTTCCCACACGGCCTGCTAGGGGCGGTCCTTTGAGATAGTGGTTTGGGGATATATCCACGATGAACTCCTGCTGTGTAGCCACAGGATGGGGAAGGTGCTGGAATCTACTCTCCAGCCCAGCTGAAGCCCCTTGATTTCCACTTACAGGTTTACAATTCCCTCACTCGTGGCAGTCTACAAGTTGGGCCATCTGTTGAAAATGGTCCTTTAAAACAGTGATCCTCGGGAGTTCCCTGGTGGCCTAGTAGTTAGGATTCTGGGCGTTCACTGCCATGGTTCATTCCCTGGTCGGGGAACTGAGATCCCGCAAGCCACGTGGCGAGGCCAAAAACAAAAAAAAACAAAACAGTGATCCTCAAAGTGTGGTCCCCAGACTAGCATCTTGCCCTCATCTGGGAACTTGTTAGAAATGCAAATTATCAGCCCCACTCGAAACCCATGGAATCAGAAAGTCTGGGGGTGGGGTTCAGGGCTTTGAATTTAACAAGCCCTCCAGGAGATTCTGGGGCCTGCTTAAGTTTGGGAACCACTGCTTCAGAATTTCCCATTAGTCTAGAGTTGGTGCCATTTGCTTGTAGCTCCACTTGAGCCCTGCTCCCTCACAAGGAGCTCCACCCGTCTAAACTGGCCTGGGAGGTACAGGTTCTAGAATTGACCCTCCCTGCCTTTGAGGGCTTGACCTTTGCAATATTATTTCAGCTTAAACATCTCATAAAACTCTTGTTGGCCTTGAAATTTAAAGTACTTCTTTCTCTGAAGTAAACAAAAGATAAACCTCAGCCCAGCTCCTGCACAGATAATCCTTTATTCTTAATATGCAAGTCTAAATTAATGTTCGGTGTTTTACAGACAATTCTATAACCTCCCCAGACAGATGACTCAGAGAAGAGACAGAAAGCATCAGGCACTGGGCCCATCATTCTGTTTTTTCTTGCTGTTGGGCCTCATTTCCATTTCTTGTTAACATATTTTGCAATTAGTGACCACAAGCTCTCTACCAATGCCCCCTGACTCTGCACCTCCCCGTTTCCCAAACAAGCCCATGGCGGCTGCAACAAATCATCTCCTTTGTTCTGTAGACACCACGCCCTTCCCAAGTCTGTGCCTCCAGGGTCTCTTTAAAGTTGCAGGTGCCTAATGTCTTTAAGGGATAAGATTGCACTTGAAAAGTACCCTAGGTGTGGGAACAGCGGGAAGTCTGGGAGAGCGGACCAGACAACAAGTGCACCGGGACAAGGGAGAGAGAAAAGGGCCTTCTCCTTTGCTCTGCTCAGCCCACGCGGCCTGATCGAGGCTGGTTCGTGGCCCCCTTTGGGAAGAACCCGTGGTGGGTGTACCTGGTAAGCATCCTGCCCGCCCTGCTGGTGACCATCCTGATCTTCATGGACCAGCAGATCACAGCCGTCATAGTCAACCGGAAGGAGAACAAGCTGAGGGTAAGGCTGGTGCTAGGAGGAGGGGCACAATCTCTTTCTTTCCACAGAGTCAGAAGGAATGAAGGAGGGAGGAGGTGCTTCTTTCAAAATGTTGGGCCATTTGTGAAGCAAAATATGAAGGCAGAAGACTGGAGTTCCGGGGGTGGGGAGAATATGACCTCCAGATGTGGGTAAGGCCAGAAGGGCCAGCGGGGAGGCTCCAAGGGCCAGGACCAAGCCCAGGATGGGCCGCTGGGCGCGGCTCCTTGCTTCTCCCAAAGTGACCCTCCTGCTCTGTCTCCTGACAGTTAACTTGGGAGTCTGAACAGATCCTAACAAGGGGATTTTGACCCAGAACCATAAGGCAGAGGAGCATCCTTAGCCTTCCTGGCCCCGCCAACTGTCCTCCCTGCCTCTGAGTCTGAGGAGACAGACTACTCTCTCCCCCATCCCAATCTGGATCACTCTAGGCTTGGTCTAGGCCTGCCCCACCTGGGACCCCTCATTAGGGAATTATAGAGATATTGGGCTGCTGGGTAGGAGACCTTCTTCCCAAGGACCCAAACCCAGGGCCTCTCCAAGCCTGAACACCCCTCTCCTCCCTTACCTGCATCAGTTCCCTGGTTCACCAAACCCTGGGGTTGGTGAGGCCTGGTCACCTTAGGGTGGCAGTCCTCTCAGAGTACTGTATAGAAGCCCCCGGGGAGCCCTCAAAGCGTGTTCCACAAAATGGCTGCCTTGGGAGAGTTCTGTCTCCCCCAGCCCACCACAACAGGTGGTTGGGAACAGGCTCGCTAGACAGCGTCCACCTCCCGCTGCCCCTGCAGAAGGCCGCCGGCTACCATCTGGACCTGCTCTGGGTGGGCATCCTCATGGCTCTCTGCTCCTTCATGGGGCTCCCCTGGTACGTGGCTGCCACGGTCATCTCCATTGCCCACATCGACAGCCTCAGGATGGAGACGGAGACCAGCGCCCCTGGGGAGCAGCCGCAGTTCCTGGGGGTCAGGTAGGTGGGGGTCAGGGCCCGAGGACCACCTGGGCAGGAGTGGGCAGATTGGGGACAGTGGGGAGGAAGCAGGTTTTTCTTACCATCAAGGCGTTTGGGTGAATAGGGCCCCTTCTCTAACAACCCAGGAACCACAGGGATAGGAGTGATAGCCCTGAAGGGAGGGAAGAGGGAGACGAAAAGTCAGTTTTAAGCGGTGCTTTTTTCTTAATAGATTCCAGTCAGTACACCCCAGGCCCTACACATGCTCTCACCTCTCACCTGTATAGCTGCTCAGGGGTTCCCACAGAGCCCCTTCTGACCTGACTCTTTGTCTCCTCTTCAAGACTCCCTAGCCATGCCGTCCCCCAAATCCCCCAAAGCAGGGTTCGGGTCCTGCTCAATCTCCATTCCTCCAGAAAGCCTTTCCAGGACCACTCCCACCCCCTGGGCTGTGGCCCATGGCCTGTCACTTCCGTTCCTTCACTCGCCCCTCCTCTCATGCGAATGTTTCAGGCAGGGAAGCGCATCTTCCACCCCTAGGACCTCTGGGGTGAGCCCACATCAGACCCTGGCATTCTCATACACGGCTGTCCTAAGAGCTTCTCCTCACTACCTCGGAATTCCTGGGCTGCCCAGGCGGCCCTGAGCAAGGTTCCTATGGTCAGGGCAGGGTCCCCTCCCCAACCCCTGAGCCCCAGATGGCTGGGCCTGAGCAATCTGCCCCAGAGCCCCAGGCTTCCCCTGGACTTGTGCCTGGGTCTGAGCACTGCAGAAAACATACCTGCCCTCCAGCCCCTGACACCTGCTCTGCCAGCAGCCAGACCCCCTTCCCCTAAATCCTCATCAGTCATGCCCCACAAGCATGGGATCTTATTATAATCAAAGGGCAGAGATAATAAGCACTTCATATCCCACTTCATCCTCACAACAGCCCCTGAGGTGCGTGCCATTAGTTACGTTCTACTAATGCTGAAGACATTTAGGGCCTTGCCTGATGCCACACAGCTAGTAAGTGTCAGAGCCAGGATTCAACCCAAGTTGGTCTGGCTCAAGCACCCCCTGTTAGCCACTGCACTGGATAACCTCCTGAACACCCCTACAAATGCCCTCACCTCAGTCGGATTCCCTCTCTTCCCATGTGCCGGGCAGCTGGTCCTCAGGTCACTGGTTTATCCTCTGGAATGGGGCAGCAAGGCAGAGGCCAGAGCCTCAGACACAACCTTTAAGTGCCCACAGAGGGCTGGAATGGTCATGGAGCATCTCCCAATCCACCCTGACCATGTGTTCTTTTCTGCCAGGGAACAGAGAGTGACCGGCACCATTGTCTTCATCCTGACAGGGATCTCTGTCTTCCTGGCTCCCATCCTGCAGGTGAGGCTCTGCACCCTCTGCTAGGGCCCTGTCCACCTGAGAAGGCACTGATCCGATGCCTCAGAGGGGGGAACAGCCTCCCTACAAGGCCCCTAAAAAGGCAGGATCCTATTAGGCCAGACATGTTTCATCATTATTACTGTTTTCTGTAATGTTGCATCCTTTATTATCAGCACCAGGCCATCCTCACTGCTCTTTCCCACCCCTCCCAGGGTCCACCCTCATCTTTCTGAAGGACCCTTCCCACAGACATATCTGCCAATTTCCATCCTTGCTTAAATCAGTAGCTTCTCAAGCTGGTTGTGTTTCCACGTTGTAGTTTATGGCCTCCTTGCTCACCTATTTCCTGAAGTTTAAAACTTGCAGGGGGGGAGGGAGGCTTCTGTCGTTATTCTTGGGGCCTGTTTTCTGCTCCTCTGTCTTGCATGTCTTGGGCGCATAAGTGACTTTTCCCCACACTGTTAGAAGCTCCTCTTGCTCATGTCCTTCCAGATCAGCTGGAAGAGATGATAGCAATGGGGTGTACATTTGGAGCATGGGTCCCCCAGAAAGGCTTTCCATTCCAGCCACTCACCTGTTGTATTAGTCTGCTCTGGGTGCCATAACAAAAGGCCACAAGCTGGGTGGCTTAAACAAGAGACATTTATGTTCTAGAAGTAGATCATGGTCTTTCCTCATGTGTGCACGTCTGTGTCCTATGTAATGTGTCCTGTGTCTCTTCTTATAAGAACCAGTCGTATTGAATTAGGCTTCACCCATATGACTTACTTTTACCTTAATTACCTCTTTAAAGGACCTATCTCCAAATTCAGTCACATTCTGAGGTACTAGAGGTTAAGTAACATATGAATTTGCCGGGGCGGGGGTGTGGGGGGTAGTTAAGGCGCAATGGTTCTTTGGCAGCCTCTCCGCAAAAGTAGATATTCTCTGGCCATTTAAAATACTCTTTTAAATAAACGAAATGCCTGCCCCCCACCCCCGTATGTAATCTGTTTCCTGCAAAATGGAAACATCCATTAAAAAAATACCCAACTTCAAACCTGTTTGGTTGTGCCCAGCACCAGTTCTCAAGCCAGAAACATTTTCCATTGTAAACAAATCAATTAACATCATGGTTCTTTAGTCTTTGTTTTTTTACAAGCTTACCGCGAATGAGCTTGTAAAAAGATATCCAAAGGGAAAAATAGCTGCAAAAGATTGGGTGACTACAACTTAGCTTAATTCAAGAAAGGAAAGCCTTCTGAAGGCATTAAGGGAAAGGGCCACTGACAGATCATGTCGCGGAGTCTTAACCACTGCGCCACCAGGGAAGTCCCCTGCTGCAGTTTTCGGCACAAATGTTGTAACTTCCAAGCTGTAGACAGTATTTCTGTATTAATTTATGCATCTTATAAAAACAAATGGCGGGGGCTTCCCTGGTGGTGCAGTGGTTAAGAATCCGCCTGCCAATGCAGGGGACACGGGTTCGAGCACTGGTCTGGGAAGTATCCCACATGCCGCGGAGCAACTAAGCCCGTGCGCCACAACTACTGAAGCCCGCGTGCTTAGAGCCCGTGCTCCACAGTAAGAGAAGCCACAGCAATGAGAAGCCCAAGCACTGCAATGAGGAGTAGCCCCCACTCACCGCAACTAGAGAAAGCCCGCCTGCAGCAACAAAGACCCAAAGCAGCCAAAAATAAAGAAAATTTTTTAAAAATAAATAAATAAAATTTTTTTTTTTTTGCAGTCCAGTGGTTAGTTAGGACTTGGCACTTTCACTGCAGTGGCCCGGGTTCGATCCCTGGTCAGGGAACTAAGATCCTGTAAGTCTCCCAGCACAGCCAAAAAAAACCTAAATGGGCTCTATAAATAGGATAAGATGCCAGATATGGGGAAATATTCATTATTGCTTTGGCTGTCATGAAAAAGTTTTTATGGGGTTTATTATAGCTCCAAATGCTCTGATATTGTCTTTGCATTCAATCACAAAAGGATATGAAAAATTTGCCTGCTCATGTTCTTTTACAGTGAGAGGAAAAAAATATATAATCATTTTATTTAACCACTAACCTATTTGATAAGTTTTATAGCATGGAAGACATCTAGATTTTTATTGATCATAAGATTTAAGATTTCTGATTTGATTGTATCAAGGTATATATCAAGGCTTTCAAAACTGTTAGGTGATTAAAGTATTTTGACTAGCTGACACCAGTACTAAGTATTAGATTGATTTTAGGTAAAGGGGAGATATTTGGTATAGCCAGTTAAAGAAAAATACAACTTAATCCAGATCTGAATTCTTAGATTTAATCCCAGAATTTATTTCCAATTAAGAAAATTTTCCATAAAACTTGTTTAACTTTTTGCAACTTTAAGGTTGCCTAGTTCTGTCAAATTAGGCATAGCCAAATACTAGACTCATAGAGAACTTACACGAGAGAGCTGTCTACCCAAGACCATACTTTAGTTGAAATTTTTAATTCTTATTTATGTAGCCAACAGAAGAGAGGTCCCCCTGATGCTACAAATTCAGGGGGTGCAAGTTGGATCCTAGTTACTAGTGGTTTATTTTTATTAATTTTTCTGTATCACTTATTAACTTCACCTATTTTTGTACCAGTTCCTCCAGTAGAGTTCTGTTCCAGGGATTCTCAAATTTTAATGTGTATTCAGAACTAGAATAAAAAATTTCACAGTTTGTATGGAAACACAAAAGACGCTGAATAGCCAAAGCAATCTTGAGAAAGAAAAACAGAGCTGGAGGAATCAGGCTCCCGGACTTCAGACCATACTACAAAGCTGCAGTAATCAAGACAGTATGGTACTGGCACAAAAACAGAAATATAGATCAATGGAACAGGATAGAAAGCCCAGACATAAACCCACACACATATGGTCACCTTATCTTTGATAAAGAAGGCAAGAATATACAATGGAGAAAAGACAGCCTCTTCAATAAGTGGTGCTGGGAAAACTGGACAGCTACATGTAAAAGAATGAAATGAGAACACTCACTAACGCCAAAACAAAAATAAACTCAAAATGGATTAAAGACCTAAATGTAAGGCCAGACACTATCAAACTCTTAGAGGAAAACATAGGCAGAACACTCTATGACATAAATCACAGCAAGATCCTTTTTGACCCACCTCCTAGAGAAATGGAAATAAAAACAAAAATAAACAAATGGGACCTAATGAAACGTAAAAGCTTTTGCACAGCAAAGGAAACCATAAACAAGACGAAAAGACAACCCTCAGAATGGAAGAAAATACTTGCAAATGAAGCAACTGACAAAAGATTAATCTCCAAAATTTACAAGCAGTTCATGCAGCTCAACAACAAAAAAACAAACAACCCAATCCAAAAATGGGCAGAAGACCTAAATAGACATTTCTCCAAAGAAGATATAAAGATTGCCAACAAACACATGAAAGAATGCTCAACAGCATTAATCATTAGAGAAATGCAAATCAAAACTGCAATGAGATATCATCTCACACCAGTCAGAATGGCCATCATCAAAAAATCTACAAACAATAAATGCTGGAGAGGGTGTGGAGAAAAGGGAATCCTCTTGCACTGTTGGTGGGCATGTAAATTGATACAGCCACTATGGAGAACAGTATGGAGGTTCCTTAAAAACTAAAAATAGAACTACCATACGACCCAGCAATCCCACTACTGGGCATATACCCTGAGAAAACCATAATTCAAAAAGTCATGTAGGGGCTTCCCTGGTGGCTCAGTGGTTGAGAATCTGCCTGCCAATGCAGGGAACACGGGTTCGAGCCCTGGTCTGGGAAGATCCCACATGCCGCGGAGCAACTAGGCCCGTGAGCCACAATTAACTGAGCCTGTGCGTCTGGAGCTTGTGCTCTACAACAAGAGAGGCCGCGATAATGAGAGGCCCGCGCACCACGATGAAGAGTGGCCCCCACTTGCCGCAACTAGAGAAAGCCCTCGCACAGAAACGAAGACCCAACACAGCCATAAATAAATAAATAAATAAATAATTAAAAAAAAAAAAAAAAGTCATGTACCACAGTGTTCATTGCAGCTCTATTTACAATAGCCAGGACATGGAAGCAACCTAAGTATCCATCCACAGATGAATGGATAAAGAAGATGTGGCACATATATACAATGGAATATTACTCAGCCATAAAAAGAAACGAAATTGAGTTATTTGTAGTGAGGTGGATGGACCTAGAGTCTGTCATACAGAGTGAAGTAAGTGAGAAAGAGAAAAACAAATACCATATGCTAACACATATATATGGAATGTAAAAAAAAAAAAAAAAAAGAAAAAAATGGTCATGAAGAACCCAGGGGCAAGACGGGAATAAAGACGTAGACCTACTAGAGAATGGACTTGAGGACACGGGGAGGGGGAAGGGTAAGCTGGGACAAAGTGAGAGAGTGTAAAATAGATAGCTAGTGGGAAGCAGTCGCATAGCACCGGGAGATCAGCTCGGTGCTTTGTGACCAGCTAGAAGGGTGGGATAGGGAGGGTGGGAGGGAGACGAAAGAGGGAGGAGACATGGGGATATATGTATATGTATAACTGATTCACTTTGTTATAAAGCAGAAACTAACACACCATTGTAAAGCAATTATACTCCAATAAAAATGTTAAAAAAAAATTTTAATGTGTATTAAAAATCACCTGGGAATCTTGTTAAATGAAGATACTGACTCAGTAGGTCTGGGGGGGGCGCCAAATTTCGCATTTTTAAAAAAAAAACATTAATTTATTTATTTGGCTGTGCCAGGTCTTAGTTGCGGCACTCGGGATCTTTAGTTGAAGCACGCAGGATCTAGTTCCCTGACCAGGGATCAAACCTGGGCCCCCTGCATTGGGAGCATGGAGTCTTAACCATTGGACCACCAGGGAAGTCCCCCAAATTCTGCATTTTTAACAAACTCACCAATGGTACCAAATCATGCTGGTCCAAAGGTCACACTTTGAGCAGCAAGGAACAAAATCACCCCTCTCTCCGTATCACCTCTCTCCGTATCAATGGATGTTTAGACTGATATTAGATACAGTGATGTTTATTAGAGGATCAGTGATAATGTTGCAGGAAGGGGGACCCCTTCCAGCGCCCAAGAGTGGGCTCTTGTCTAACATGCGGAAATGAATTGTCTGAGGAGATACACATGCTGACAAAGCAAGAGACTTTATTGGGAAGGGGCGCCCGGGCAGAGAGCAGCAGGGTAAGGGAACCCAGGAAAACTGCTCTGCCACATAAAGTCTCAGGTTTTATGGCGATTGGGTTAGTTTCCGGGTTGTCTCTGGTCAATCATTCTGACTCAGGGAACTTCTTGGTGGCACACGCGTCGCTCAGCCAAGATGATTCCAGTGAGGATTCTGGGAGATTGGTAGGACATATGGATTGGCGTCTCCTCTCTCCTTTGAACTTTCCCGAATTCTTCCTGTTGGTGGTAGCTTATTAGTTCCTCGTTCCTTACCAGGACCTCCTGTCGTAAGATGACTCATGCGAGTGGCTACTATCTTGCCTGGCCAGGGCGGGCGGCTTCGGTCAGTGTTTCCCCTAACAATAATCTTCAGTCCTTCCATCACCAATTTGCAAATATTTGGTTATCTTGCCAAATGAGGGCACTGAGGGATGAAGTGACCATGTATCTGATGGGCAGCATAAATGGCTTACACGCTCAGTTCTGCAGATTCTCAGTTCATCCCAAGCCCCAAAGGTTTTTTGTTTGTTTTGTTTCCGTTTTTGCTTGCAACTCACCACAGCTCATTAAGACTGTGGATTACTGTGTTCTGCCTCAGAGGAACTCCTGACCATGTGGAAGTGCCCCCTCTGGTCCCCATGTTGTTCTCATGATCTCAGCCTCAAATTATATGGGAAGGCTGTGATGTCCTTATGTTTATAGGGCTGTGATCCTTGTTCATTGCTTTAGCAGGTGGTATAAAGCTGACACCAGAGGCACCTTTTTGCCACTTGACTGTGTCACTAATATTTGAAAAGGGCCTTTCCCTGGAGATCCAAGAAAGATTTGCACCGATTAATCTAGAATTCTAGATCACAGCACTATCACTTGTGATGTCATGGGCCATTGGGATTTTCTGAGAAAGCTGCTTCAGCCTGCAAATGACAAGACTGGAGACAATTTCCTAGGCTTGATAATGAGGTGACTTGATAGTCACTGGTAACTATAAACTAAGACAACTCAGTTTGATGTGGTTTTCACACTCATTAGGGTGAAAGGGAAGTTTGTTTTTTTTGGGTTTTTTTGTTTTTTTTAATTTATTTTTGGCTGTGTTGGGTCTTCATTTCTGTGCGAGGGCTTTCTCTAGTTGCGGTGAGCAGGGGCCACTCTTCATCACGGTGCGCGGGCCTCTCACTATCGCAGCCTCTATTGTTGCGGAGCACAGGCTCCAGACGCGCAGGCTCAGTAGTTGTGGCTCACGGGCCCAGTTGCTCCGCGGCATGTGGGATCTTCCCAGACCAGGGCTCAAACCCGTGTCCCCTGCATTGGCAGGCAGATTCTCAACCACTGCACCACCAGGGAAGCCCCGAAAGGGAAGTTTTAAGCCATCTTAAATTTGTGTTGTTACAGATTATAGCTTGGTCTTTTATTTTTAATTAATTAATTTATTTATTTTTGGCTGCGTTGGGTCTTCGTTGCTGCGTGTGGGCTTTCTCTAGTTGTGGCAAGCAGGGGCTACTCTTTGTTGCAGTGAGCAGGCTTCAGTAGTTGTGGCTCGTGAGCTCTAGAGCGCAGGCTCAGTAGTTGTGGCGCAGGGGCTCAGTTGCTCTGCGGCACGTGGGATCTTCCCGGACCAGGGCTCGAACCCGCATCCCCTGCATTGGCAGGCGGATTCTTAACCACTGCCCCACCAGGGAAGCCCCTATAGCTTAGTCTTTTATTTAAGATTTTATTTCTCTGTTAATTGCTCCCACACTTTGAGGCTGATTAGTACAGATTTTTTTTTTATTATTTTCCCATTATAGGTTATTACAAGATATCGAATATTGTTCCCTGTGTTATACTGTAAATCCTTGTTGTTTATTGTATATATAGTAGTGTGTATCTGTTAATCCCATATTCCTTAACTTATTCCTCCCCCTCCCTCTCTCCTTTGGTAACCATAAGTTTATTTTCTTTGTGAGTCTGTTTCTGTTTTGTTTTGCTTTTTTTAAAGTAGATTTATTTATTTACCTATTTATTTGGTTGCACCGGGTCTTAGTCGCAGCAGGCATGATCTTTATTTTAATTTTTTTAATATGAATTAAAAAAAATAAATTTATTTATTTATTTATGGCTGCATTGGCTCTTCATTGCTGTGCGCGGGCTTTCTCTAGTTGTGGCAAGCAAGGGCTACTCTTTGTTGCAGTGCACGGGCTTCTCATTGTGGTGGCTTCTTTTGTTGTGGAGCATGGGCTCTAGGCTTGTGGGCTTCAGTAGTTGTGGCTCGCAAGCTCTAGACCACAGTCTCAGTAGTTGTGGCATATGGGCTTAGTTGCTCCGTGGCATGTGGGATCTTCCAGGCCCAGGGCTCAAACATGTCCCCTGCATTGACAGACGGATTCTTAACCGCTGCGCCACCAGGGAAGTCCCAGGTGTGCTCTTTAGTTGCGGCTCAAAGGCTCCTTAGTTGCGGCTCACCAGCTCCTTAGTTGTGGCTTGTGAACTCTTAGTTGCAGCATGCATGCAGGATCTAGTTCCCTGACCAGGGATCAAACCCTGGGCCCCCTGCATTGGGAGCGTGGAGTCTTAACCACTGCACCACCAGGGAAGTCCCTGTTTCTATTTTGTGTAAAGATTCATTTGTATGATTTTTTAGATTCCACATATGTGATATCATAAAATATTTGTCTTTCTCTGTCTGACTTAGTATGATATTCTCTAGGTCCATCCATGTTGCTGCAAATGGCAATATTTCATTTTTTATGGCTGTGTAATAGAATAATATTCCATTTTGTATATACATATATATCTTATTAAAACAATAGTCTGTTGATGTGTTGAAAGTTTTACCTTATTTCATAATTAGGCAAAAACTTCATAAGCCATGTACAAATGGAATGATGCAATGGGCCCAGATTTCCTTTCTTTAAATTCAAGTGTTGCAGTTTAAGGTTTATAGCATATGGGTCCAAATCATGCTTTGTGTTTAAAAAATGAACACAGCCTAATTTATTTTAAACGAGAGGTTATTGATTTGTTTGGATTTGCCAACATTCTTAAACGGCTTCTGAAAGTTGGATACAGTACTTTGTGTTCTCGCAAGTGCTCAGCACAGCAGCCCTGGGAGCGAGCAGAGCAGCCTTGCTCGCAGTGGTGAGCCACGGGTGCAGGTAAAGGGAAGGATGAAAGAAACAAAGACTCAGCTTGGAGGGACATACCTCAAAAGTCTTCTGAAGAGTCACAATGATGATTGTAGAACAGTATGAGTGACATGACCCAACTTTTGAAAAAGCCAACAAACTACCTGTGAGCATGATGGGAAGGAGAGACACCCACCAAACCATCAGCAGTTGGTTGTCAGCCAGTAAGGGTTACTTCATACACTTGTGTTGATTCTTTTTTACCTGATCGTATATGATGCATGAGCTTTGTTCATCAGCTGGTACTCCCCACTCATTAGTAGGTCAGCTCATCAAATGTCCCCAGCCCCCTGCAAGTTGAGCAATGCAGTTTGGTGCGGGGTCGGGGGGGGGGCCTTAGCTGCCACTGGAGGTGGGAAGGGGCTGGCAGGAATGAGCAGTCTGTGGAGATTTGCCGTGTTCCAGAAGGTATATCTTCAGCCAGACCACATGGCTTCTGCAGGGCCTAAAGGGGGTGGGGGTGGGGGGACCAGGCTGGGAGAGCAACTGTCCACTGGGCTAGAGAAGAGGGCAGGAGAGCCCCAGAGACCATCTCCTTCCCCAGTGACACTCTGGCTCCAGATCTGCTAGCAGACACTTCATTCCTCCAAACATCCAGCTCTTTCACCACTTGGAGAAAGCGGAGGCTGACCAGGCTGCTTCTGTGGCTCAGCAGACACAGTCATCCTGAACAGGGTGGCCAATAGCCTGCCTTGGGCGGAGGCCAGTCCAGAGCTCTGCTTCCCTCTCTCATTTCAGTACATCCCTTTGCCAGTGCTGTATGGAGTCTTCCTCTACATGGGTGTGGCCTCCCTGAATGGCATCCAGGTAAGGCTCTCCCCTTAGGTCCTCTAATCCTCATTTTACAGATGAGGAAACTGAGGCTCAGAATTCAAAACCCAGATCGAGCTGACTCCTATGAGCATTTCACTACACCTCTCTCTTCTCTAAGGCAATCTGCACAGAAGAAAACATTTTGTTTTGTTTTGTTCTTTATCTACCATGATACACCAGACGTCTTGGATAGCTTGTGTTGCTGTTAAGTTGCATTTTCCTTGAGTGTGGGCAGTGTTTACTGGGGCCAGCGCCAGGGCTGTAGCCCTCACCAAGGGCTCAGCACTCCCCCAGCATAAGATCTCATTGTACATCCTCCTAGACCTCCAGTCCCCTTCCTTTGCATCCTTAAGGCCTGACCAGGGGCTCTTCTCTATGAGACCCCACTGCAGCACCCATTTCACCAGACCCAAGCCCCCAGCAGGGCCACCAGGGTCCCCACGGCCTGGCTGAGCCTTCCTCTGTCCTCACCAGTTCTGGGATCGCTGCAAACTCTTCCTGATGCCGGCCAAGCACCAGCCGGACCATGCCTTCCTGCGGCACGTGCCCCTGCGCCGGATCCACCTCTTCACCCTGGTGCAGATACTGTGCTTGGCTGTGCTCTGGATCCTCAAGTCTACGATGGCCGCCATCATCTTCCCAGTCATGGTAAGATGAGCGCAGGCTTCCCCGTCGTGTTCAGCAGATTCAGCCGGGGAAGGTGTCCAGGGGGAGACCCACCCTAGCCTTCTCCTCCACAGTGGCCTGATTCTCTCGGGGTCACAAAGGCAGGCACTGATGAAGATTCGGGTTGTGACTCCAGGCCAAGTAGAGCTGGGGTGCGGGGTGTGTGTGGTGGAATGGAGAGGAGAGAGGGGGAGGGAAGCTGTATGTGGTGGGTGGATGCTGTAGTGACAGCCCACACGTCTGCCTCCACCCAGCTCAGGTCAGGGCGGCTCAGTGAGAATGCAAAGGCCAACCAACTTCCCCAACTCTGGGGTGCGATGGAGAAGCTGGGCAAATTCAACAAGGAGACTGAGTTCCCCACTGCCAAAATTCAAACCAAGTGCAGAAGTAGATCTACACTAAATATAATTCTTCACCCTTCAATATAACTGAATTTGAAAAGATAAATGGGGGGATGGGATGGGGAGAGCTAGAAATAGAGATTTAGAACTTCAAAGTCCAATGTCATTAACATGTCATTGTTTGGAGAAGCTGGGGAAAGTATGTGAGCATTCTTTGACTATTCTTGAAATTGTGTAAGTTTGAAATTATTCCAAAATTAAAAGTGAAAAGAAGAAAAGCCAACAACATGTTGCATCTGGCACCTAGATCGCCCATGGAGGGCAGTGGCCTCTGCCCCTGCTGGGGCATGGGGAATGGGAGGGGGGACTGTGGGCTAATGCTTGGGGGAAGCCCTAGGTGGGCCCTAAAGCCTGCAGGGCTGGATTAGGGACCAAAGTGAGGACACAGAGTAGGATTTGAAATATCCTGGCAGGGTTCTGAGTCAGTGATTCTTGACCCTGGCTGCTCATAAGAGTCACTTGGGAGCTTTTTAAACGCACATGCGCCCAGGCCTCAGCCCAAATCAATTAAGTCAGAATCTCTTAGAGAAACCCAGGCATTGGTATTTATAGTAAGTCTACAGGTAAGCATAAATGTGCAGCCAAGGTTGAAAACCACCACTCTAGGGAAAGTGAAATGGATCCCCCCCAACAGTGCCCTCATGGGTTTCAGAGGTGAGGAGGGGAAAGGATCGTCACAATTGGCATGTACTGAGTGCTATTTCATTTAGTCCATACCTTCGCTAAAGAACTACCATTTTACAGACTGGAAAACTGAGGCTCAGAGAGCATGTGTGAGTGACTCAAGTCACACAACCAGGAAGGAGCAGAGCCAAGATTCACACCTTCCCCCATACTGATACTTTGTAACTTACATGCAGTAAAACTGACTGCCATTCTATGAGTTTTGACAAAACACAGAGTAGCGATTCCACCACCATAGTCATGATACAGAGCAGTTCCATCACCTCTAAAATTCTGTGTTGTCCCTATGTAGACAGCCCTTCTTCCTACCCTTGCCCTTAGCAACCATGCTCTGTTTTCAGAGCCAGGAATTTTAAAAACCAGGTCTGACCAACTCCCGAGCTCTGCTTGCTCCCAAGACACAGGGTCAGTGAGGACCCAGTGTTAAATCCGGCTGGATGGTTTTCTCCCTGACCTCATCTAATGGCTAGTTCTTGGTGGTGAAAGGACAATATTCATAACTAGCTACTTGGACCCATTGCATTTATTAAAAGGTCAAGTGTTTAATCTTCTCCAAAGAGCACATGTTTTGCCTTTGTTTATCCTGAACAGAACCAAACTTTCTAGACTTTTCTTTAAAAATTCTAGATATGCCAGTATACTTTATTCAGTTTGTTAGCAGAGAGATTGGCAGCTCTCAGAAATGGGAGCATGGGGACAGTTGGTCTCAAAGTGTAATCCCTGAATCAGCGGCATCAACATCTCCTGGCAATCTTGTTAGAGATGCAAATCTCAGGCCCCACCCCAGACCTTCTGAGTCAGAAACTCACCCAGCACCTAGCAGTGTGGGTATTAACAGCCTGCCAGGTGATTTGATCTAAGCTCAAGTCTGAGAACGAGAACCACTAATTTAAAGAATAACTGTAGTTCTCCACCCATGGTCCCCATCTGGCTCCCCACCTCAGCTGTCACAGGCTCTGTGCCTCTGGGTCACTGGTAGGCATCACCACTCAACTGAGGAGAGGCTGGACGAGAGGAACCAAGATGGGTGGGAGGTGAACGATGGTTTGGGGGAGCTTTGAGAATGTTCCAAAGATACCAGAAAAAGTCCCTGAACATAGCTGACTGAGGGAGAAAAAAAATTGTGCCCAAGTTTGGGGCCTTGAGCCCATGGTTTTCTCTGAACTCTCACCACAGATCCTGGGCCTCATCATCGTTCGAAGGCTTCTGGACCTCATCTTCTCCCAGCATGATTTGGCCTGGATTGACAACATCCTTCCAGAGAAGGAGAAAAAGGAGGCAGATAAGAAGAAAAGGAAAGGGGCCCATGAGCACAGTGACGAGGAGGTGGGGAGGATGTGAGGCCTGGGCTGATGGGAGGGATCAAGAGACCCTCCCTCCACCTCTGCCATGGCCAGGGTGGGGTGGCTTCTCAGGTAGCCAGGAGCGATTGCCTGGGCCCAGTGTCAGTCTGGTGTGCTGAGATCATGTCTATTCATGTGAATACCCTCAGGGTAGCCCAGAGTGAATGAGACCTCTCATCCAGGGAAAAGTCAGTTGGCCATGCCTATTTTCCCCCATTCCTGTGGGCTCTTGGGGCCATTACAACAGCAGTGTAGGTCCCTGAGGGGACAGGGCAGAAGACTCGGCTCCATCATGGAGGAGGTTATGAGGACTGACCTCCAAAGAACAGAGCAGGCCCAGGGGGAGGGGTCTAATAGGGACTCATTAGTAGACTGGACTCCTGGGCAAGTGGGAGGACTGGTGACAAGCCTTGCTTGGGCCTGTCCGTAGGGTCCTGGGCAGAGAGGTGGGGGAAGACGCACGTGGCCTCCTGAAAGGAGGGTGACTACATTCCCCAGATGCCTGGGACCACTCAGTCTCAGTTGCCCCATCTGCCCCTCTCTTCTCCCATGCTTCCTCCCCATCTCACCTCAAAACACTCAGGGAGTAAACAGACAAGAAGCCAGTCCAGAACTTATAATAAATCACAAAATGTAGTGAAAAAGATTGTCTAGTTCAAGTGTTCATTACAGATGGTGAAACTGTCCCCCAAAAGGGAAGTGACTCACCCAAGATGGATGTATAGGCTAAATGTCTAGGAGGGAACTAAGAAAACCATTCCAACTTTGAATCTGATCATTTCCAACATACTAAGCTGCCCATGTCCTTCCTAACACCATGCCTGGCTCCCATTCTCCCAATTTGACCCAAACCCACATCCCTGCCTCCACTGTGAACTGTTCTCCTAGCAATCTTGCCTTTTGCAGATCAAAGCTGCTTATAGGCAAGCCCTTGCTGACTGATTGGTGACGACTAAACCATCTTCTGATGGTAGTGATAGGCCAAAATTCCCCTGGTCCTTAATTACTGTCCTCTTCCCAGAACGTAAGAGGCCCATAATCCCCATTCACATGTTTTTCATTGATGATTTTTTTTGGACATGCTGCACAGCTTGCAGGATCTCAGTTCCCTGACCAGGGAATTGAACCCGGGCCACAGCAGTGAAAGCCCAGAATCCTAACCATTAGGCCACCAGGGAACTCCCCCTTGTTGATGATTTAGACGATTTGCAAAGTTAGGTTCTGAGAACAAAGAAACTGAGAGTCTAAGTGCCTTTTAAAGACAAGTATTATTCTTTCACTGATTCATTCAATAAATATTTGAGTGGCTACCACATGCCAGGAACTATTTCAGGGGTGGGAAAAAGCACCTCTGGTTTATATGATATATTCAATGGAAAAACGGGATTCAATTTACATAAATTCATTTTATACACGTCTTCAGCTACTGTGTGAGGTTCACTCCCAAGTGACTGGTTACCAAGACAGTTGAAACTGTTCTGATGAGTAACATTCCTGCAAGAGTTCTGTCCTTTCTAGTGTCCTCAGTGGGCCCCAGGGTAATTGCAGCACCCACTGTCTAGTCTGGATATGAAGAGGATGGTGGTTTGCACACTGTGGACACATGTATTTTCCATCTTGGCAAGAAAGCCAACACTGTTGTATTGGTGGTATTTATCAGCTTTTCCCACTGTTTCTCTCCAGCCCCAGTTCCCTCCTCCCTCAGTTATAAAGATTCCCATGGAAAGTGTCCAATCAGATCCCCAAAACGGTATCCACTGCGTTGCCAGTAAGTAAAACACATGGTGTCTCTCCCTTCCTACTTACTACTAATCTTCCACCTCTTCCTCAAGGAACTTTCATCGCTAACTCAGATCTATTGGTCTTAGATACTAAAGGACTCCTGTGCTAGGCAGAGTTCAAAAAGAACTGGGCTACAAGAACTGGAACTCCAACCATATGGAAGCCCCAAATCAAACCATGTAGACTTCAGTGATCAATCTATCTTCATTAGTTTAGGCAAACCCCCTCTTTCCTTCCTTACCCCTAGTGCCCTCAGATGCCTGCGGCACCGCCTTGCCCCCTCTTGCATTGTCAGACTGCGTTGATCCAAACACGACCTGCTGAGCCTCTCATGTTTGCCAGTGGTTGTTGAAGTGATTGAGAGCTCAAAGCCAAGCTGAGTTGTCCCCTTTAGGAGAACAAGTAGCATCACACTGGGATTATAAATTAGTCAAGGTCCTAGTGGTTGGGCTGTGATTCTGTATGAATCACAAGCACCTTCCACATGTTGAAAGGGAACTTGCCTGGGAAGGATCAGATGCGGCTTATGAAGATCTTGGGGGATTTTATTGCTGCCTTTACCCGCTTCCAGCCTCAGCTTCCTATTAGTGGATAGTCTTGTCATCAACACAACACAGTCTATCCTGGGAGTAGTCTGAAAGATGCCAACATGGGTCCTGACCCTGGTGCTCCTAAGGGCTTGCCGCTTTCCCCAAAGGCCCATACTGGGGATCCTGCCAGCCCCCACAAGGGCCCTTCAAGGAAGGGCTTCTCATTACATTCTCTTCCAGAAGTACGTCTTCCTTTTGAATTTCTCATGCCCTTCCCCCTTCTCATTTGTATACCTCCATCACCTTTCTTCATTCTTCCCTGGCCCTCGCCATGCCTCCCACTCATCTCTGGGTGAAGGAATAACTGAACCAGAAGCCACCTATCTCTGTGAGGCCCCTGTATTCCTCTTGTGTAGTACTGGCCAGAGGGTTAGAGAATAGAAAGGAGAAGAAATGGGTGAGGGAAGCACTGGAGAAAGAGGGTATTCTCCAGAATAGTTCTCAAACCTGCTCCACATCTGACACTTTAATTTTCCTGCCAGGACAAAGATCTTCCAGTTGGAGTTACTCACTCTGATTCTTCCTTCAGTGATTCAGAACTCGACCGAAGGTAACAGCCATGAGATAAGACTCTCTGAGTGTTAGATAAGAGCCTAAGCAATGGCTTTGAAAGCGGAGGGACTAGGATTTCCCGGGCTACCCAGTGTCTCAGTAAAAGGCATTTGCTGGTCCACCACAGGACACAAAGGCACAGACCTGATTACTGAGTGTCAAGTAACAAATCTGTCCTCTTATTGACATAATATGATTACAACACACAAAGGTACTGAACTTTAGAAAAGGAAATTATTACAAAATGTTAAGTAGAATGAAAATTGAAAGTAAATATTGAAAAAAGAAAACAGAAACTAGACGTGATTTAAGTATATATTATTAAAAGCCAGGATAAACGAACTCTAAGGATCAAAACACCAAGCACTCTAATACTCTGTGGAGTAAAATAACAGCATGGTTAATATGCAAAGGTCAGAAAGGGTATCGAGGAAAGCTAACTAAATATCAATGATCAAGTGGAGATAAAAACAGTCAAGAAAGGATTCAAGGCCCAGGTTCCAGGAACTCCCATGCCAACCATGTGATTCCTTGCTGTTCTTAATGAGAAGCCACCCTCAAAAAAGGTGGGACTACTTGATGACTGAAAACAAGGGGGGATCAAAAACAGAAAAGAGGAATTCAGAGGCAAGAAAGTCTGCCTCGGTCATTACTAGGGAAGATGGTAGGGGCAGTCCCACTCCTAGTGTGCCCTAAGCTGGACAAGAGTCACTGTGCTACATCTGACAGTAAAAGCACGGGCTACCCCAAGACTAGAGGTAGCTGGCTCCAGATGGAGATGGGACTCACCTGAGAGATTTTAGGAAACATGTACAGGATCTTCTGAGTTATATGTCAAAGTTGTTATCACATTGCCATGATGAGAAGAGATTTATCACCAGTATAAGCCTCCCTAAGCAGCAGGCCCAAGACTACTGTGTCGCATGTCCAAATGACATCTCTGCCTGCCTTCTCATCCCCAGTCAGGGCTCCTATGCCCTTAATGCCACAGATCTTTATAAATAAATGTGTTAAGAGAAAAGCACTGTCTATCTTATTTTCATTTTAAGGTAGCCTACACAAAATTAAATCTCTAATTGCTCTAATTTCAGTTAATGGAGAGAGAATTTGGACCAGGATAGGACATTTCCGAAAACCTGTTAAAGTACACAAAGCAGGGGACAAGGTCAGAAATGCAGAAAATTTCATAACTAGTGATGGCACCTCCCAAATATGCTGGTGTTTTACTGAATCTATGAAAGTACATAGAAGTAAAGACAACTAAATAGCAGGATTCCATTTCAGTGAGGAAAAAACTCAGCAACATGATCTAGTTTAACAAAGATTAAGCATCCATGATCTACCAGGCACGATGCTTAACCTCTGGGAATATAGAAAGAGAGGCATGTGTACCACATGCCAAGAACAGAGCACACGTAAGAGAAAGGACAGGCATCTAAGGGAGGAATCTGCCTTACCCAGAGAATCAGGGAACAATAAATAGGAGTCTTCCAGATGTACAGAGTAAAAGAAAAAAGAGAGAAAAGAAGGCACTGCAGGTATTGAGAAAAGGCCTGAAATACCACACAGACACAGGGCAAAGAACCCAGGATGGACGGGGCAAAGAGCAAGCAGGCAGAAGTTTGAGCAGAGAAGGCTCTTGTCTCGCCAGGCTAAGGAGCTTGAGTTCTCTCCTTTGAACAGTGGGGAACCACAGTCAGGTTCATGATCCAAAAAGTTCACTTTGGCAGCAATGTGAAAAATAGGTTGAAAAAGGGTGAGACCAGTAATTGTGACAGCTGAAGGCCAAGCAGATAGGGTACTGCTAGTTCCTGTGATGTGTTAAGAGTTCAAAAGCAAAAAGACAGAACTATTTGCACTAGAACCCTGTTCTGGGGGATAGCATTAAAATACACCAAATCCTAGATAAATCATTCTTCCCTCTTCTTTTTCTCATTCAGCATCACCCTGCACTTCAAAATCTCCTGTCCAGCTTCACCTGCCTTCAGCTACTCACAGAGCCCAGTCTTCATGGTGCCACAAGTGAAGATAGAGATGGAGCCAGACTGTGACTTCACAGACATGGAAAGATACAGAAGAGAAGCTGACAGCGAGACCACCCTCTAGGAGGACGTACGGGGCACAGAGTGAGGGCCTGGTTTAGTCTTCACTGTGAGGGTCTGGGCCAAAACCCTTCACTTTTCCAAACCTGTTTCCTATTTACCAAACAGAGGGAGTCATTCTGCTTGATAGAAAACTGGAGAGCTGCTGATGAAAAGTACTACTTACGTGCAAAGCCCTCTACTTCCCTCTGTAGTTATGAAAATAACTAAAGCTAAATGTTACACCTTATTTTAAAATGCAGTCCAGCATAGAAATTATAACATTTCTTTTGAAATGAAAAAATGCTTTCTCTCAAAACTGTAGCTAAGATAAAGGGGCACTAGTTAATTTTTATTTAAAACAAATATCAGTTAAGATTTTTTTTTTTAAAGCTGAGATTTTAAATTATCTAGATGGTCTTAAAACAACTTAAAATACTTATACTTTAAGAGACCAAGGTTGGAAAATTTGTTTTGCAATTTTGCATATTAAGAAATGCTAAAAAGGACCTCTTATCTCTCCATCCAATTCAGTTTTCTAAGGGTCATATGACAAGTTTGAACTATCTGCATTATGAGCCTTGTTCCAGCACAGAAGTGTGACTGGGGCTTTTCCAGATTGAAAGCTATTTCTAAAAGTCTGGTAATGAAAGAACCAACATGTTTGAGTGGATATTTTAAAAACAAAATAGTTCCTGTTACAATGAAATCTCAAATCACATGGCAAATCAACAAAATGATCCTTTAAATTAGTATCACTGGTTTTTCAAGCCCAGAATCACATTTCATTATGCATTTGGGTAGGTCTTTCCTGCAAGTTTTCAATGGCCTGATTCCCAAAGTCAAACTTGCATTCACATGAATATTGCATATTAGGCAGGGCTAATGTGAAATTTTGGAAGGTTAAAACTCTGTAATACTAGTCAGACTAGTACTTTAAAGGAATAATTAGAAACAAATTGGGTAGATTTAAAACCCGTTAATAGTGAAGCAAACTCTTTTCCTCATGAAACTTAAGATCAGTCTTCTTATCTTCAAGTCACATTTAACAAACACCAACCGTGTTTATTTACCACCTACTGTGTGCCTGAGAGCCACAATGCATCTGACATTTACCTTCTCCAAAAAAACTGTGGATTTGAATCTTGAGTAAATCACTTTGGTTACGGTTACCACATTTACTCAAGATGACAAATGCAGGTGCTTTTTCTTTATCCCTTTCTATTTTTTAAAGACAAATGACACTAGATCATTAACCACCTTGAGTACAGGGACAGTTAATTGCCTCTGTAATCCCCAGAGCCAGTACAGTGCCTGGTCCATAGAAAGCTCTCAGTGTTTATTAAATTAAATCTCAGAACTCCCTTCCAAGTATACTGCCATGAGGTAAAGCTCTAAACCTCCACCACTTCTACTGAGGGCAGCAGAATTACTTAGCTGCTCACTAATCCAGAACCATTGCCTGAGTTTAAGTATAAATTCTTTGTCTTCATCTGCACCAATTCTGGGAGAGCTAACAATCTACCCTTAACATTTCAGTTTTAAAAACTGGCTGATTTCCAATAGCACTTTGTCCAAATTGAATTGTAGAAATGTTGTGGATTCAGGAGTAAATGTTCTTGATTAATCAAACAAGCTGGAAAACTAGAATGTTAATTTTTTGTTGTTGTAAACTGATCACCGTAATTTTCACATTGCCTGTCATTTGCATTTTGTACACACACACACACACACACACACACACACGAACATTTTAATTTCCATAGCTTTTAATAGGTTGACATATTGGTACTTCTCCATGCAGTAACAATAACTTGTAACTACAGTTCAATAAAACTTAATCCTGTCTGCTCATCTTGCTCCATGTTTAATAATTTGGGTAAGTCAGCAGGCATGGCTTATATACAGGAACTACACCTCACTTGCAAAAATATCTCTAGCAACTATCACCCCTCTTCATCTCCAGAAAACTATCAAAAGCATAAAGGCGACGGGCTTCCCTGGTGGCGCAGTAGTTCAGAGTCCGCCTGCCAATGCAGGGGACACGGGTTCGATCCCTGGTCCGGGAAGATCCCACATGCTGCGGAGCAACTAAGCCTGTGCGCCACAACTGCTGAGCCTGTGCTCTAGAGCCCGTGAGCCACAACTGCTGAGCCTGCATGCCACAACTACTGAAGCCCGTGCGCCTAGAGCCCGTGCTCCACAACAAGAGAAGCCACCGCAATGAGAAGCCCATGCACTGCAATGAAGAGTAGCCCCCACTCGCCGCAACTAGAGAAAGCGCGTGCAGCAACGAAGACCCAACACAGCCAAAAACAAATAAATAAAATAAATAAATGTATAAAAAAAAGCATAAAGGCGGCAGATGAACAAGGAGGGGAGAAGGTCAGCTCTGCATTGTTCTCCTTCCTTTCTCTGCCTCAAGCTGCCTGGAACAGGAGTTGCTTCTGCCTGCATGAAAGCCAAATATCCAGCCCTTGAGCAGAATACACAGGACCTATCCTCGCTGCAAATGTGCCACAGCAAATACCTTTCAATCTGTGCAATCAAACTAATGCTTTAAACACACACACACACAGACACACGAAAAAAATTTATATATATGTGTGGGGCGGGGGGGCTTGGCAAAGCACATCAAGAAGTCCTGTGTAAACTGAACATATGGTTTAGAAAATAATCAGAACAAGACTAACCACTTAAATGAATCTTACAGATTAAACTCCTGGCTTGGCACGACCTTTTGGGATCTAAGATTAAAAGGACTAGGCTGGTTTCTCCACAGCTCTTTAAACCAATTTGTTTAAGGCATTGGATTGGGTATTACCAAATATAGGAATATTTAGGTTGATTACATCCAATGAGAAAAATTAGGTCACAACAAGATAGTAGCAGAAAGATACAGTATTTCAGAAACTCATTCTATACCAGTCAGAAGTGTTTTATTTAAAAAAACAAAATGAAACAAAGAAGTCCTTTAATCAGAAAGTCTGATTAAATTCAGTATTAACTCAAGTTCTCAAAAATCAATCAAGGAAAGCCAACAGATGAGAAAAGCCGGCAGCCGTTGACAGTTCTTTGGTGGAAAAGTAAGTTGCACACTTATACAAGCTGCCCTAATGATCATCAAGCCCAAGTTATGTTTTCCAAATACAGGTTTCAAGACACACTAAAGAAACCATACAGACACCCCCAACAGTATAAAAATTTGACAGTGAAGTTTAAGGATGTAGGAAAGTCAAATATGACAACACACATGAATAATTTATAAAATAAGCCTTTCAATCCTAGAAAACTAAAATGGGGAAACCTCAGGAATGGTAACCAACATAAAACGAGGGCTAATAGCAAATGAAACAACCCCAAACATTTTCCCAATGACTAAGCTACAAAATGACAGCTTAGGAGACTATTGACATGTAGTTTTTCTTCTGGTTATCAATCAGTACATATATTAAATTAGGGTAATTTTTTTTCTACTCAACTACCGTCATTTCTTTCTTTTTTACCTTTTCCCTAATTTTCTCTTGCAACATTTTTCCTTTGGTTTGACCAGTTGAACTCAAAAGGTTTGGAACCTAAAGTGAGCATCAACTCATTATTGGAATAGCACTTGGGAAATGCAATCGTAGAAAAGACGAATTTGTGCAGCGTTGGTGGTATAGTGGTAAGCATAGCTGCCCTCCTAAAAAAGACAAATTTTAACTGAAGTGGTTGACAAAGTTAGGCAGCCATTCTCAATGTGACAGTGTCCCCCTGTTAATCAGTAGGTTAATGGCTTCTCTTGGCTGGATCCCATGACCCAGCACGATAGTGGCGTGCTCCCTGGTGGGTAACTGCAGGGCTATGTGTGCAAACACCCACCCATTTAAGCTTACAAATAAATAGAAAGCATTGTTTTAAACCATTTAAGTAGAATAAATATTGCATTTCTATTGGCCTGGTTTTCCTCCTGAACTAGCTTAGAGTGCTGTTCATGACACAGAAGACACAATAGTTAATTACTTGCTACTCCAAGCTCCTTAGACTTCAGTACTTCCCGCTCTTCAAGCCTCAGCACTTTTTTTGCAGCAATAATGGTATTCTTCATTAGCATTGCCACTGTCATGGGACCAACACCCCCAGGGACTGGAGTGATGTAACCGGCTTTCTTCCTGACTCCTACATAGAAATAAGACAGGCAGACTGCTTTAATTATGGCAAAGGAACTGTATGTACTTTATCATGGAAGAAGCATTCAAAGAAAAAGCAATAAAATACATAAGCATCTTCATAAGCCTCAAACTCATTTAAAAAAATCACAGCTACATTACTCAAGAGTAAAGGCTTTTGAACATACTAATATAAAATAACACACATATAGGGACTTCCCTGGCGGCCCAGTGGTTAGGACTCTGCTCTTCCACTGCAGGGGGTGCGGGTTCAATCCCTGGTGGGGGAACTAACATCCCGCATGCTGTGCGGAGCGGCCAAAAATAAATAAATCAATAACACGCATATAATAAGCAGAGTTGTTCAGTGAATATTTATATATCTAAACAACCTATAATTTACCAGCCATACTTTTCCTCCATATTAAATCAACTTAAAAAGAAACATCTCAGTAGGTTAACTGTATGGGAAGTGTAACTATAATAATAATAAGCATTACTTCAATTAATACCTGCCTACAATATTTTCTTAATTTCATCCTATTTATTTAACTATACTGTTTGCCCAAAGCACCAAGCAAAGTAATTTTCTGGAAAATAAAAAGTAAGATTTTTAAAATTCCAATCTAAAGGGAAAAATACTTAGAAACCTAGGCTTGGGTCTGACTGCTTTAGAAGAAACAGAAAGCTAGAAATAGGATTATTGGCATAAAATTCAGATAAAATCAGAACTGAAAGGAGAAATCTACTAGCAAATTCCAAAATTTTAGTAATTTGGCTCTGTCCCATACTTTTAACATGCCAGGTCTGTGATATCTCCTCTCAGTATGAAAATGAGAAATCTGTAACACTTTTTAGGAGACTCAATAGTTTAGGAAAATCACTTCATTAAATTTTCAGACTTGTTAAAAGTCTTGAAGTTGTTTTAATTATAAAATAGCCCTAAGCGGAAAAAAACAAAACAATTCTCTGAAAACTCTATATCTGTTCTCCATAATCTGATGATACAAACACCTAAAATAATTCTAGAATGACTGTAATTGTTAAAAAGATTTTTCTTAATTAATTCTCATGGAAAGCATTTTAAATGGTATTACCAAGGTAACATAAGTTTAAAAGTTAAAATAGTCTGCCCTAAATGTCCAATAACAATAGTATTTATTGACTTTTATATTTTTAAAAAATCATACCATTTACCTTCAAAATCCACATCTCCAACCAACTTGGGTTTAGCAGTTATGGGATCTTGAATTCTATTTATTCCCACATCAATGACAGCTGCTCCTTCCTTAATCATATCTGCTGTGATCAGATTTGGAATGCCTAGAAATGGAGATAGGAATGATCGGTTTAGTACCGAAAAGAAGATTCTTAGATAAGATTCTTATCTACTTTCAATTTCAAGAGACCTGGAAGAACGAATTAGCTTGTTTTACAAAAACCTATAAAAACTATTAACCAAGGAAACATTTCAATTTCATATAGTAAACAGGCTGTAGAAAAAACATTCATCCATCAAATCTATAATGGAATGCCAGAAATCAGTATTCCAACCACAACTCTCTCCTCATCTTTGTAAGCAGCTCACATTATCAATCCTAGGAGAATAATGAATGGAACAGCAGTGCAGCAAATTCAAAGATGAGAGTCCCATCTTCACCCTCTGAGGTGACGTGCTCCCGCCCCTTCCCTGGTGCTCTTACCTGCAGCGGAGACCACAATATCTGCAAGAGCTGTATGTTTCTTCAGCTGCTCCTTGGGAGTATATCGATGAGATATTGTGACAGTGGCATCACCTATGAGTTAAAAAATATTTCCGAATCAAAGCTGGGATTGGATGAGATCTCAACTAGGCAAACCATGCGAGAAATTCAACATCTCCGAAAAAATAATTGACAGTTCCTGTGCCATACTTTCTGGGCAGCCAATTGTCATTTTTAAAAAAAAACAAATACTCAATTTCTTGTAACTTTTACCTGCTGGTCCTAGCTCTACCCTTTGGAGTCATACATCTTTAGATTTATTCCTTATCCTATTTAACAGCCTTTCTAAACAAAATATCACTAGAATTACTCAAGGATTTTTCTTAAAAGTGTGCTGAAAGATACCTGGAAATATTTAGTTTTGACATTATTTCTGATGTAATCATGTATAGTCATATTATGATAACCACATTAACTCTGATTTGAAGCTTTTTCTCAAATTAATAGAACTTGACACAATGATGACACATTACAGTAATATCAATTCAATTGTTTGCATTGGTCTAAGATTTTTTTCTACCAAATGGCACAGAACAGGACACTAACTTTGAATAAGTTCTACTTCTTAGCTCCAACTATCAAAGCCATAACTGGAAATTCTAATTGTCTACAACCATACTTATACTCAAAACTCAAATTTCTGAGGCATATCTATCTCTGAACTAGTTCCATACTAGTGAATATAAATGAACTTTCAAGTGACACTGAGTACAGCTTCTCCTACAAAGATTACTCCCCAAGTACCTATTAACAAAATTACAACAAAAACAAAGTTTAACAAAGTTAACACTTCCAAACATCCACAGGGCAGTCTCTCAAGCGTCTCTCGTAAGGGAGAAGAGGACTCATCCCTGGGAGCAAAACCCTTACCTCCGGGGCGTTCGTGTGCCCCATCCGTGTGCAGCAGTACTGCAATGGGCATTCCAACGTTTTTTGACCTTCCAGCCACAAGCACATTCTTCCCCAGGGTTGGAATACCTATGAAAAATAAATATATTTGCATTTAAGATAGTGCCTGATTATCTTAGAAAGAGCACCAAAGGAAAAGGAAGGCTGATGGCCTAGGATGTGACTTTAATTGTGATAATGAAGGAATTCACTAAGCTTATTGCCTCATCAGTCAACTGGACTATCACTCGCTACACAGAGTGAAAGCTAAAAGGAAACATTTTATAAGCTGCAAAATGTTATGAGTGTGCACAATCACCACTATTAAAGCTTAAGTTTCCCTCAGAGGTTTCTGGATTAAACAGCAAAAACAGTTGTAGGCAACTGCTAAAGGAGTTAGGCTCTGGGGAGCAGGACTAGAGGCTGTGGGGTGGGAGTTTCCACTCTGCATGAATTTTTACCATTTGTAAGTACTGCCTTGATAACACTGAGACAGATATACCTACCAGTTCGCTTAATTATTTCCCACACACCCCATGGAGTAGCTGGTAACATGGAATTCTGGTCCAGACACATTCGCCCTACGTTAATTACATGAAAGCCATCAACATCTTTGTCTGGAGAAACAGCATTGCAGATCTTTCTCTCATCAATGTGCTCTGAAAAAGAAATCAGAGCAGTGGTCTTAAGTCACTCTTACGTAGTTAGCACTGCTTGACTCCAGCTTACCTGGTTTGCCACAAAAACCTGTTCCGCTTTTACAGCTCGCCCCCATGACTTATTTCTTCATCTGCATATAAGGAACACACATCGAGCAAAGCCAAATGCCAAGATCAAAGCCAGTGTCCTGTTGTACAACTGCTTCCTTCCACTGTCCTTTGCTTTAAGATCTCAATACCAAATCAAGGAGTAATTGGTATTCTGAGTAGGTCTGTCCCATATCTAATAACATACTCACTCTCTTGAGTTTACCTCCCCTTTATGTCAAATCCACACAAGGGGCCAGTTGTATAAAGTAACAAGTCTCTCCATTCCTCAGAAATCATTTAAAATATTTATTTATTTGGCTGCACCGCGTCTTAGTTGCAGTATGCGGGATCTTCCTTGCAGCATGCGCGATCTTTAGTTGTGGCATGTGGGATCTTTGTTGCGGCATGCGGGATCTAGTTCCCTGACCAGGGATCGAACCCAGGTCCCCTGCATTGGGAGCACGGAGCCTTACTCCCTGGACCACCAGGGAAATCCCCAGAAATCATTTTAAATGGTGGTGTCCAAATCTCACCTGGAAGAGGCAGCTGAACAAGGAGGCCATCTACATTATCATCATTATTTAGTTTATTGATTAAATTCAACAGTTCTTCCTCTGAAATTGAAGCTGGTTTCACAATTGTCTCACTGTTGATTCCTATAAGAAAATTTCAAGGTAAAAAAAAAAAAAAAGAGGCATTTATTGAGACAATGCTATGCTGCCTGCCATGCTACCAGCAAGACGTTTTATCATCATACCCACCCTGGTAGCTGGAAAGCTTGAATCGGCTGACAAGTAACCTTAAGTAACTTCCCAAATACAAACACTAAAGAATACTAGCTTGATACTTTCTTTTCTTTTCTTTTTTAACATCTTTATTGGAGTATAATTGCTTTACAATGGTGTGTTAGTTTCTGCTTTATAACAAAGTGAATCAGCTATACATATACATATACATATACATATATCCCCATATCTCTTCCCTCTTGCGTCTCCCTCCCTCCCACCCTCCCTATCCCACCCCTCTAGGTGGTCACAAAGCACCGACTGATCTCCCTGTGTTATGCGGCTGCTTCCCACTAGCTACCGGTTTTATGTTTGGTAGTGTATATATGTCCATGCCACTCTCTCACTTTGTCCCAGCTTACCCTTCCCCCTAGCTTGATACTTTCCATATATTATACTACATAATCCTCATCAACCTCATTTTATAGACAAGGCCCAGTGAAACTGAAACACAAGCTGGCTGGTGACAATCTTTCCAGTTCCAAAGTCCATGTTCTTTCCACTGTATCACACTACCTCCCATCCCAATGTCTTAGAAAGCCATGGCTTACTATTTTCTAGAGGTTCTAAAGGTTTTTCAATGAAAAGGGCAGGAGGCTTCAATCCTCAGTGATCAAGAATAGAGTATACCAAGGGCTCACAGTCCAGTAACACTGGCCAGGCACGCCAGAGGTTTCACAGCCCTTCAGAAGGGCAGGCACACGGTGCTCAGACCACTGACCCACAGAGAAGCGGGCAACGGCACAGCTGAGCCTACCCACCTCTGGTCTGCGGCCACACAGAGTCTGCAGTACAGCGAGACCTGGAACACAAGCCTCCCTTCACTCAGACCTGTGCCTTCTGCATTCAAACCTCCAACCACTTCTACACTGCTGATTTAATTGGCTTTGGAACCAACTGGCGGAGAAACCAAAGGCTATTTCAAAGAAGTCAGAGTCATTTCCTTCAAATCCATGACTGTGTTCTAGGCCACATCACTGAGGTCTCCTCAAGCAAATGCTCAAACACCTCATTCAGACTCATTATTGCTCAAGGAAAGCAGATGTAAACTGTGTTCAAGGTCACCTATCAAATGTTAGACTAGAACAGAATTCAGACTACATTCCAGAAGACACCAAGAATACCAACCATATTCCTCCTGTCCTAGTCTATAACCCTCCCCAGTAGACAGCCTGATTTCTTTATGACAAATATTTGGATACAGTTCAATCACATTAGCCTCCTCTGCCTGGGTTTTCTAATCAGAAAAAGGAATCATAAATTGCAATAGAGTTTGCCTCAGATAAGTCTCAGTTTAACAGCAGTCGGGGTCTGAGAGTGACACATACCCACATCGGCAGCTGCTCTGGTTTTGTTGAGGACATAGGAGTGACTTGCAGGATTCTCGCCAACCAGAACGACGCTCAGGTGCGGCCGTTTGTTGCCTGACACCACCCACTCTTCCACCTCCTGCCGCACTTCCTGCTTGATCTGCTCAGCAAGTTTCCTTCCCGAAATGACAACAGCTTCATTTCTGCAGAAGGCAATAGAATCACAAAAACAAATAGCTTGAATCTTTGTAAAGAGTAAAGATCAGGCTACAAAATTGTTATTAAATACCCAAAACTTCAGGAGGTGGGGGAGGGGGAATTGGAAGAAGGTGGTCAAAAGGCATGGTGGGCCCTCCTATCTGCAGGTTCTGCATCTGAGAATTCGTCAACCATGGGTCGAAAACATTGGGGAAAAAAAATTCCAAAAAGTTCCAAAAAGCAAAACGAATTTGCCCTGCACCTGGCAACTATTTACATTGTATTTACAACTATTTACACAGCATTTACATGGTATTAGGTATAAATAACCTAGAGATGATTTAAAGTATACAGGAGGATAGGTTATATACAAATACTATGCCATTTTATATAAGGGACTTGACCATCTGGGAATTTTGGTATCCTGGGGGTTCCTGGAACTAAACCCCTTCAGATACTGAGGGATGACTGTACAAACTTCTAGTTACAAGATAAATAAGTACTAGGGACGTAATGTACATCCTACATTCTCAGTTAGTGAATTGGCTTTTAATTTATACATGCTTTTAAATCATTTCCCAGTTAGTGAATTGGCTTTTAATTTATACATGCTTTTAAATATATAAATTATACTATGCAGTTAAACCAATAAGCAATATACTAGACAAACCTCAAATACCTACCACTCCCTACAGCCCCTCCTGGAAAAGGAGGGGCTGCACGTCCAGTGTAGTTAACACCGCTGTATGATATATAAGAAAGTTGTTAAAAGAGTAGATCCTAAGAGTTCTCACCACAAGGAGAATTTTTTTTTCTTGTCTTTTATATATCTATACGAGATGATGGATTTTAACTGAACCTATTGTGGTAATCATTTCACAATGTATGTAAATCAAACCATCATGCTGTACACCTTAAACTTATACAGTGATGCATGTCAATTATTTCTCAATAAAAGTGGAAAAAGAAAAAGAAAAAAATTCACCAAACTTAAAGTTTAGAATACATAGCTCCTGATCTGAGGGACAACTGAAATCTGAAGGATAGGTTCAAAGTGGTAAATCTGTGTCCAGCTACTTATTTAGGAGGGTAAAGGTGGGTTTTTTTTTAATCTTTATTGGAGTTTAATTGCTTTACAATGTTGTGTTAGTTTCTGCTGTACAACAAAGTGAATCAGCTATATGTATACATATATCCCGACATACCCTCTCTCTCTAAGCCTCCCTCCCACCATCCCTATCCCGCACCTCTAGGTCGTCACAAAGCATCGAGCTGATCTCCCTGTGGAATGCAGCAGCTTCCCACTAGCCATCCATTTTACATTTGGTAGTGTATATATGTCCATGCTACTCTCTCACTTCGTCCCAGCTTCCCCTTTGCCCACTGTGTCCTCAAGTCTGTTCTCTACGTCTGTGTCCTTATTCCTGCCCTGACACTAGGTTCATCAGTACCATTTTTTTTTTTTTTTAGATTAGGAGGATAAAGTTGATTGAAATAGTTACTATCATTAATCTGAAGCGTAGAGAGTTTAAGTAACTGACAGCTAGTACTTAACAGAAGTTGGGTCTCATGTTTAGCGCTTCTGAATCCAGAGTCTAGGCTCTTAATGCTACACCATCCTGCCTCTGATCATTGACAAATTGATAGGCCAAAAAAAAAAAAAAAAAAGTTTTTTGTTGTTAATTTGCATTGTTTTATTTGATCACTCACCACTATGAGATTAAGTAGTTTTTCCCATATGCTTACATGCCATTTGTAGGTTATGTTTTGCCCATGTTGTTAGAACCGAGTCATGTATCAAATCATTTCCCAGTTAGTGAATTGGCTTTTAATTTATACATGCTTTTAAATATATAAATTATGCTATGCAGTTAAACCAATAAGCAATATACTAGACAACCTCAAATACCTACCACTCCCTACAGCCCCTCCTGGAAAAGACTTTCCTGATGAAGAATAGGGATTGGAAGGGGGACTAAGGCAATTCCATCTCATAGGTGGCAGTGCGCTCTACCCCGAGACCCCAGTGCCCCATCCACAGCTGACACACCAGGAGTAAATATCTGATGTCAAGAACAACAATTTCTAGGCTGGCCAGCGGTCCAGCTGGTGCAAAGGTTTATTCACCAGGAGCAGTGGTAGTGAACTAGACCCGTAAGAGCTCCTCTCTGAACTACATTCACACACTAGAACCACATGGATGAGAAACTGCTTGTTGGGGGTGAGACAAGGAGAAAACTCAGATCTAGAAGAAATTTCAGTTCCCAAAAACATATTCAAATGTCTGAAAGCCTATCTCTCCCCAGTAAGAATCGGTAAGAACAATAAGAACAGCTCTTCCTGGGTTCCAACGTGGAGGATTCCTGGTTTTCTTATTTCCACATATATGCTTAAAGTTCCCATTACTTAAAGTAGGACAAGCATCTATTCCTTAAGAAAAAACACCCCGGGGACTTCCCTGGTGGTGCAGTGGTTGAGAATCCGCCTGCCAATGCAGGGGACATGGGTTCTAGCCCTGGTCCGGGAAGATCCCACATGCCGCGGAGCAACTAAGCCCGTGCGCCACAACTACTGAGCCTGCACTCTAGAGCCCGCGAGCCACAACTACTGAAGCCCGCGCGCCTAGAGCCCGTGCTCCGCAGCAAGAGAAGCCACTGCAATAAGAAGCCCGCGCACCGCAACTAGAGAGAAAGCCCGTGCGCAGCAACGAAGACCCAAAGCAGCCAAAAATAAATTAATTAATTAATTAAATTTTTAAAAAAAGATAAAGAAAAAACACCTCACTGAAAACAAGACTTTCCCTTTAGATTTTTGTCCCCAGTGTCATAAGGAATGCTCCAACCTCAACACCAATGAAGAATACGATTGTCTGAAACATTGAAACAATCTATTTCCCCTTATAACACATACTTAATTCTCAGGGATAACATCAAGGTACTGGATATCTTGTATGGTCAGATATAATTAATTCTCAAGGCCACTGTTAATTAAAAACTTTAAAGCTTTAATGGTCTAAGCCTTCAATGCCTGCTTTTCAGTTGCATTGTGATTAAATACCTACTTTAAACCAAATCTCACTGTCTTAGATATAATGCAGTAATTTTATATCTAAACCTTATATTAAACATTAATTTGTATTTGCGTCTTTTGAAGTATTAAGAAGATATCACACAGACACCCCTGAGCGGAAGTGTGGGTGAGCACTGCTCTTTGGGGGGGGGGGTCCCAGGCGGACTTTATCAACCCCTCAGCGGAGGTAGTGGGTGAGCACCTTTCTCAGCAGGCTTACACATCTCTTAGGAAGCGTCATGGCTGTACACCTTCCCTCCTGTCCTGGATTTCCCTTATTATCCTCCTTCTCTCCTGACTTCTTGGACCGTCTACCGATCCTTGAGCCTCCCAGCTGGCTTTGCCAGCACATGGGGTGTTGCTTCTTTTACTTCGGTGGAGAGGTAGCCCTCCTCAACATCACAAGGACCATATCCTGAGGGGAGCTGTTGCCTTGTGTTGTTATCACTGCCTTGGGGCCCTTCAGCCCTACCCTTCTATTTGTTTTTCTTTTGTTTAATTGATAAAGTTAATCCATTTAGCTGGCTCAGGGCCTAGGTCTCCTCCCTCCCTCTCTGAAGGATTTAGGCCCTGGGACTCTGGTTGCTTTTTCTCCCACTGGCTCTTGTTCCTTTCCTTGACTAATCCAAAGGACCTACTCAGGCTCACCGACCAGGCAGATTTCGGGTGCTCACAGGGACCCCACTGTTGACACTGGGAGAATGTCAGGACAAATAACTACCACCTGGCCGGGATCCATCAGACTCCCATCTTATCAAGACATCCCAATAAAAAAATGCGGGCAACTACAAGCATCCCGAAGGACTCGCTGCTAGGATGTGTCACCAAGTCCAAGCTCGCCCTGCTCGCTGCACGACAGGCCAATAGATGGGAGATGAGGTGTTGAGACAAGGAATACGACTTTATTCGGAAAGCCGGCAGACCGAGAAGATGGCAGACTGAAGGCTCAAAATAACCATCTTATCGTGGTTTGGATGCCAGTTTCTTTCATAGCACAGAGAAGGGGAGGAGATGAGGAAATAAAGTGAAAAGGCCATAAGTTCTGCAAATATCACCTGGAACGGCCAGTCTCGGGGAGGGAACGTGTTAATTTCTTCTTTCTTGTAGCCATCCACAAGTGGAACAGGGTCCGGATGTTTCCCTGAACAAAGGCACTTTGGTTTAACATTCAGGCAGAGGGGCAGGGTTCCCCAAGGCAGGCCATTATGTATAGACAGCATCCTTTTAGTGAAAAAAAAGCAGCAGAAAGCAAAGGTTAAAGTAAAAGAAACAGGACTTCCCTGGTGGCGCAGTGGTTAAGAATCTGCCTGCCAATGCAGGGGACATGGGTTTGAGCCCTGGTCCGGGAAGATCCCACATGCTGCGGAGCAACAAAGCCAGTGCGCCACAACTGCTGAGCCTGCATTCTAGAGCCCGTGAGCCACAACTACTGAGCCCACGTGCCTAGAGCCCGTGCTCCGCAACAAGAGAAGCCACCGCAATGAGAAGCCCATGCACTGCAACGATGAGTAGCCTCTGCTCGCTGCAACTAGATAAAGCCCGCATGCAGCAACGAAGACCCAATGCAGCCAAAAATAAAATAAATAAAAATAAAATAAATAAATAAAAAGATAAAGTAAATGAAACACAACCAACATGTAGTCTGATTTGGCTCTTCCCTGTTACAGATGCATATTAACTAACTGGGGAAAATTTAGACAGGGTGGTTTAAGAAAAAAATTAATTTTCTTTTGCAATACTGTATGGCCCCAATACAAACTAGGGGACGAAGTGATCTGGCCAAAAAAAATTTGGGTCATTGAATTACAATACCATCTTGCAACTGGACCTATTTTGTAAAAGGAAAGGTAAATGGGGGGAAGTCCCATACATCCAAACGTTCATGACCCTATTCCATAATCCAGATCTAAAGAACTCCTGCTGGGTGTACCTGGCTCACACCCCTTTCAAAGTGCCTTCTTCACAGAAGCCAAATGTTTCAGTTGATCTCTTTATGAGTCCACCTCCCCGAGAGGTCTACCGTGAACTCCTACCTCCCCCAATTGTGAGGGGGGACAGTCTTCCGGACCATTTACCCCTGATGCCGCATCCGGGGAGCTGGAGACACCAGACCCCCATAACTCAGCTCATGGATTTGGCTTTTGGAGTATTTAACAATAGAGAGGCAAAAAGGATTCAGGGACAACAGCAAAAAGCACAACAACTGGCAGCAGCCCTAACCCCTGCACCACCCCAGGGTTACCATCCCTTGCGAAGACCCATGGTGAGGACAGGATCCAGGAATGCTGGATCAGAGTCACTATCTTGCCAAAAAGCATCTGTTTTAAGTGTGACCAAGAGGGTCACTGGAAGCAGAACTGCTCCCAGTCCCGAAGGGGACTCGGGGCTCCCAAAGCAATGATGGCCGAGAGGATGGAAGACTGATGGGGCCCGGGACCCTCCCTGGCTCCCAAAGGACACCTGGTCATTTCTCCGGAGAAGCCTCGGGTAACCTTTGACATGGAAGGTAGGAAAGTTATTTTCTTATTAGATACCTGGGCTGCCTACTCTGTGCTGACTGATTTCCCTGGACCCTTGTCCTCCACAAGCTGTATAATAACAGGGATTGATGGAAAGCTCCCAACCAGTGATTCACTCCTCCCCTCAACTGCTTGCTAGGAAATTTTACCTTTGCACATCAGTTTCTGCTCATGCCTGAGTGCTCCCCCCCCTTGTTGGGAAGGGACTGGCTCACTAAATTCCCCGACAATAATCCAAGCTGGAGATCCTCACAGAGATAGCACCCACCAAGAAAAACAATTGCTCTTGGTCAGAGGAATCTACCTCAGTCCCAAGTGAGAGGAGATCTACATTCCACCCCATCTAAGTTTTTAAACTATGGGCTGTTAAACTAGTTCATAGTTCAAGAACTAAAGGTCGCTTTCTTCTGCATTCCCCTGCACCCCAGTATCTCTTTGCCTTTGACTGGACAGATCCAGACACTGAAATGCCATGAATGCCTCCAGTCTGTGCGCTTATAAAATTCAAGCTGAGGGTGCTTACGTGATAGGAATCGAATGGACCAAAAAAAAAAAAAGAAAAAACGTGGGCTAGAAATTGTCCAGCTACCTTTAAAAATGCGATCACATGAGGCCGTAGGCAAGCCGCCTCAGACCAAAGGCCTGACTGAGGGCCATAATTTAAAAATTTCTTAAACCCAGGGAGGATCCCCAAAAGTGTTTGTAAAAATGGGAGGCCACTGGTCTGACTAAGCTAACCATACCTGATAGAAATTTGGGGGAAGGACTTCTCCCCTAAGCTAAATGAGGAAAGTAAAACATTCCTCAACATAGGTAAATGGGTATAGCAGTCCTTCAATATCATTGAGGGAGCCACCCAATTCTTTAAAAAAAAGAAAAAAAAAAAAAAACTGTCCTTATTTTACAAATCTAGTCTTTACAGGACCAGAGATGTAGCTCCAAAAACAAATACAAAGCTCACAATCCTTTTACCACTCCCAAAACCTTCCCTATTTATCTGAAGAGGCTTGTAAGTATTAAACAAAGGGGAAACAAAGTCATCCTAGGAGGAACTTACCTGTGCCTTTGAGATGCAAATATCCTACCTGTTTTTTTTCCAGGAACCCTTATCTCCGCCCTCTTTTTAAAATGCAAATTTTGAAAAAGGCAGTAAATAATTTGTAACTTGTCAAGGACAAATAAAAATCTTAAGTATCTTTTCCATAAATATTAGTAAAAAGGGTTTAGCCATCTAGACAGGTGAGCTTTATTTGTTCCACCTGCCAGAAACCCAATTTTAATCCAACCTCCTTTGTAGACTGATGCTGTACCTGACTCTTGGCTAAAATTTTGGAATGGGAACTATGAGGCCTCTGGGTTTGTATGTATCTATGTGTGTGCTGTAGATGTATGGTATTGCCAAAAATTAATTCATAAAAGAGCTCTATTTAGTTGATTTAAAGAAAATTAAGTGCTTATACAAATACTTAGAAATAGAAAGTAATCTGGCCAGAATGAACTTCAGGTTCATGTTATCTGTAAAATATTCAGTACTAAACTGATATCTGGTATTGAAGGTGGCTTAAGCTTGTTGGTTTGATTAATATAGACATGTCTTTAGAGTCATCAATGTTAAGTATAATACTTCTGTTGTGGGCTTCCCTGGTGGTGCAGTGGTTAAGAATTCACCTGCCAATGCAGGGGACACGGGTTCGAGCCCTGCTCTGGGAAGATCCCACATGCTGCAGAGCAGCCAAGCATGTGCACCACAACTACTGAGCCTGCACTCTAGAGCCCGTGAGACACAACTACTGAGCCCGTGTGTCACAACTACTGAAGCCTGCGCACCTAGAGCCCGTGCTCCGCAAAAAGAGAAGCCACTGCAGTGAGAAGCCTGCGCACCGCAACTAGAGAAAGCCAGAGCGCAGCAACGAAGACCCAACACAGCCAAAAATAAATAAATTAAAAATAAATAAATTAAAAAAAAAATTACTTAAAGAAAAAATACTTCTGTTGTACCTAGATTTACTAGACCTTATTATATCTATTGCAAATTTGTTAGCAAATTTAGTTATGGGAGTAACTCAATGAGGAAAAAACTTTTAAGGAAAGTAAGATATGTGTTTTCAGTAAAAGAACGTGTGAGGAATGAAAAAATACTGAGAAGTTATGCCATTTTTGATAACAGATTGTGTGAGTTTCTTTGCCTTTAATCTGTATTTGCTTTTGAGATCTCTTGACACTTTGGTTAAGAAATAAGTATTGTCTCATAGTGACCAATGATTTTATTTGATCAAGTGTTTTAAAACTTTTTGACAAACTTCCCAAATGTCAAATTTTAATTAAAGTTCTTCTGACTTTCAACTAACTTTGGGGTGCTTTAGAGGGCCCCTGAGGCATCTCAGAGAGAAATATTTAACTAGTATTATTTAGTATGTTAAATTACATAGACAGCATTATCACACGAGCAATAAACCTATTTAAAAATATACTGTATGGATGAATGTTATTAATATAGACATTCTAAAAATTATATAAAGGTTCTAAAATTTGGATATGTCCTGGTATAATGCTATAGTTCTAGTTGTTATCTTAAAATGTTCTATGTCACAACAAGTAACCAAGCTTCTTTATCAATTACACTGTAATCGGATATTTAACCTTTTAAGTCTTTCGTCATTTATAGACAGTTACTGTTGTACTCTGATGCTGTTCCAAAAGTGCTTCATCTTCAAGAACATTCATAGGGAGGCTACAGAAGCAGTTCCACATCAAGATGATGGCTATGCAATGATTCCAGCTCATGTCAACTTAAAACAAGAAGCTGTCCTGCTCCTGGGGCCCCTAGATCAGGCATCCAGAGATTTGTCACTCCCTGACAGGCAGGGTTGATGCCCCTACTCAGCCCTGAAGCAGCTACAGATGACAGACCATTGCCCCTCTGCTTCCCATAAGATTATGGGAGTAAAATCTCTGAGTGGGGAATGAGACAGGAGGGGGGCAGGGCACAACCTTTTAAAGAATGACATAGCCCAAGGACAAGACATAAATTGGCTAGAACCAGCTAGGTCCAAGATGGTGGACAAGTTGTCTTCCACCAAACCTTGAGCCTCAGTATAAGCTCATTGTAACACATCAGCACACTAAATGACACACCCACATGACAGTTCCAAGGCCGACCATAAAAGGTAAAAAAATGGGCAGTGGCTCAATTCCTGGAAATCCCGACCCCTTACCCAAAATAGCTGGGATACTCCTTCCACTCATCAACCTATGAAATTACCCACTCTTATAAAAACTGACAACCCCATACCCTGCTGCCTCTTGCCTTCTGAGATGGCCCACCCTCTGTCTAGTGAGTGTGTTTCTCCCTGAATAAACCTTCTTTCACTTAAAAAAAAAAAAAAAGAAGATATCACAATTTTATAGCAAACCTAATGAATTTACTCGATTTTACATGATAATTCTAGCAGAGCACAAAATATACAATAGCATTTCATATATACTCATGATATATTAAGGAACTAAAAACATGTTAATATTTACAAATCCAATTCAGATTTAGGGTTGAGGAGGACTTCTTTAAAAGGGCTTTGCTGCTGTCACTGTTTGCAGATGACATGATACTATACATAGAGAATCCTAAAGATGCTACCAGAAAACTACTAGAGCTAATCAATGAATTTGGTAAACTAGCAGGATACAAAATTAATGCACAGAAACCTCTTGCACTCCTATACACTAATGATGAAAAATCTGAAAGAGAAATTAAGAAAACACTCCCATTTACCACTGCAACAAAAAGAATAAAATATCTAGGAATAAACCTACCTAAGGACACAAAAGACCTGTACGCAGAAAATTATAAGACACTGATGAAAGAAATTAAAGATGATACAAATAGATGCAGAGATATACCATGTTCTTGGATTAGAAGAATCAACATTGTGAAAATGACTATACTACCCAAAGCAATCTACAGATTTACTGCAATCCCTATCAAACTACCACTGGCATTTTTCACAGAATTAGAACAAAAAATTTCACAATTTGTATGGAAACGCCAAAGACCCCGAATAGCCAAAGCAATCTTGAGAAAGAAAAATGGAGCTGGAGGAATCAGGCTCCCAGACTTCAGACTATACTACAAAGCTACAGTAATCAAGACAGTATGGTACTGGCACAAAAACAGAAATATAGTCAAGGGAACAGGATAGAAAGCCCAGGGGCTTCCCTGGTGGCGCAGTGGTTGAGGGTCTGCCTGCTAATGCGGGGGACGCGGGTTCGAGCCCTGGCCTGGGAGGATCCCACGTGCCGCGGAGCGGCTGGGCCCGTGAGCCACAACTACTGAGCCTGCGAGTCTGAAGCCTGTGCTCCGCAACAGGAGAGGCCACGATAGTGAGAGGCCCGCGCACCGCAATGAGGAGTGGCCCCCGCTCGCCGCAACTGGAGAAAGCCCTCGCACGGAGACGAGGACCCAACACAGCCATAAATAAATAAATAAAAAAAAAAAAAAAAAAAAAAGACAGCCCAGACATAAACCCACGCACATATGGTCACCTTATCTTTGATAAAGGAGGCAAGAATATACAGTGGAGAAAAGACAGCCTCTTCAATAAGTGGTGCTGGGAAAACTGGACAGGTACATGTAAAAGAATGAAATTAGAACACTCCCTAACACCATACACAAAAATAAACTCAAAATGGATTAAAGACCTAAATGTAAGGCCAGACACTATCAAACTTTTAGAGGAAAACATAGGCAGAACACTCTATGACATAAATCACAGCAAGATCCTTTTTACCCACCTCCTAGAGAAATGGAAATAAAAACACAAATAAACAAATGGGACCTAATGAAACTTAAAAGCTTTTGCACAGCAAAGGAAACCATAAACAAGATGAAAAGACAACCCTCAGAATGGGAGAAAATATTTGCAAATGAAGCAACTGACAAACAATTAATCTCAAAAATTTACAAGCAGCTCAATATCAAGAAAACAAACAACCCAATTCAAAAATGGGCAGAATGGGCTTCCCTGGTGGCGCAGTGGTTGAGAATCTGCCTGTCAATGCAGGGGACACGGGTTCTAGCCCTGGTCTGGGAAGATCCCACATGCCACAGAGCAACTGGGCCCGTAAGCCACAATTACTGAGCCTGTGCTCTGCAACAAGAGAGGCCGCGACAGTGAGAGGCCTGCGCACCGCGATGAAGAGTGGCCCCCGCTTGCCACAACTAGAGAAAGCCCTCGCATAGAAACGAAGACCCAACACAGCCATAAAATAAATAAATAAATAAATAAATAAATAAAAGCAATCTTTAAAAAAAAAAAAAAAAAGGGCAGAAGACCTAAATAGACATTTCTCCAAAGAAGATATACAGATTGCCAACAAACACATGAAAGAATGCTCAACATCATTAATCACTAGAGAAATGCAAATCAAAACTACAATGAGATATCATCTCACACCAGTCAGAATGGCCATCATCAAAAAATCTACAAACAGTAAATGCTGGAGAGGGTGTGGAGAAAGGGAACCCTCTTGCACTGTTGGTGGGAATGTAAATTGATACAGCCACTATGGAGAACAGTATGGAGGTTCCTTAAAAAACTAAAAACAGAACTACCATACGACCCAGCAATCCCACTACTGGGCATATACCCTGAGAAAACCATAATTCAAAAAGAGTCACATACCAATATGTTCATTGCAGCTCTATTTACAATAGCCAGGACATGGAAGCAACCTAAGTGTCCATCAACAGATGAATGGATAAAGAAGATGTGGCACATATATACAATGGAATATTACTCAGCCATAAAAAGAAATGAAACTGAGTTATTTGTAGTGAGGTGGATGGACCTAGAGTCTGTCATACAGAGTGAAGTAAGTCAGAAAGAGAAAAACAAATACTGTATGCTAACACATATATATAGAATCTAAAAAAAAAATAAAAGTGGTCATGAAGAACCTAGGGGCAAGATGGGAATAAAGACATAGACCTACTAGAGAACAGACTTGAGGATATGGGGAGAGGGAAGGGTAAAGCTGGGACAAAGTGAGAGAGTGGCATGGACACATGTACACTACCAAACGTAAAATAGATAGCTAGTGGGAAGCAGCTGCATAGCACAGGGAGATCAGCTTGGTGCTTTGTGACCACCTAGAGGGGTGGGATAGGGAGGGAGGGAGACGCAAGAGGGAAGAGATATGGGAACATATGTATATGTATAACTGATTCACTTTGTTATAAAGCAGAAACTAACACACCATTGTAAAGCAATTATACTCCAATAAAGATGTTTAAAAAAAAAAGATAACTGTAATAAAATCTTTAAAAAAAATAAAATAAAATAAAAGGGCTTTGCTGATACAAATACCCCTGGCAACATTCTTGATCTATAGTAATACCTGCCCCGCACCAGAAATAGATTCCAAACCCTGGAATAGAATAGAGTGAAAGATTACTTTAAAAGGGCTTAGGACAGTCATTTATATTGAATGAAATAAAAAATAAAGTGCCAGGCATGTGGGGACTTCCCTGGCAGTCCAGTGGTTAAGACTCCGAGCTTCCAATGCAGAGGGCGGGGGTTCGATCCCTGGTTGGGGAACTAAGATCTCACGTGTCACGTGGCATGGCCAATAATAGAAAATAAATAAAGTGTGCCAGGCATATATATTCACTAAAAATTAATTTCTAACTCTGTTGGCTAAATTTATACACACACACATCCTTAATATACAATAGATATATTTATCTATTTATACACTCATAAGGATAGTTTTATAAAAATAATCAGTGAGTAGGACTTAGATTGCACTTCATTAAAAAAAATTTTTTTTAAGTTCCTTTCGAAAGCAGTAAACTTAGAGAAAATGGTAGCAGCATATTTGGGCTAAGCATGATATAATAAAGTTAAGGACACAGGGTTCTGGGAGAATCCAGTGTTCCAAGTTCCAAAGGCAACTTCTGGATGTTATGCCAATTTGCTTAAAAAAAAAAAAAAAAAAAAGAAGTCAAAGAGTAACAAGAACCAAAACAAAGCCACAATGCAATGAGTATCTTTTATAACATAACTGTGTTTTAGCCCTTGCCTGCATACCACAACTCTGCCAAATGTGAAACACAGTCCTGAGAGGGAGTCATTACCTACTTTCCCAACATTTTTTTTTTTTTGCCAATGGGCAGATAAAGTTACTGCTACCCCAAAATAAATGGAAATGGAGACTGAGATCAGTCCCATGGGGAATCCAAAATTTAGTAACTATATTAGCTAACACGTTTAGGAGTGCTTTCACAGATGTGTTTAGAAAAATTTCCAATAAAATTATGAATCAACAGACTAGAAAGAAGAGGACTATCTAAATAAAATTAAAAACTGAAATCCAAGTCAGAAGCATCTTCACTTTCCTTCTAATTCAATAGTTTACAGTACTGTAATTTTCCATGAAAAATTAATATCAGGTGCATTTTACAATTAATGATCAACTTATTTTGGAAAGAGTTCTGTTATCTACTAATTAATGGAACCAGTAATGAGTGAACAAAGACACAAAGGGGGATGGATCTAACGTCTCTTAAACACGAGATAGTTTGCTTAGAGCTCTACATACATTACTCTCAGTTACCTTGGGACTATTATAATAAGCCTGTTATACAGAACAAGAAACTGAGGACAGTAGAAACAAAATTCAAACACAAACTTCTGCCTCCAAAGTCCATTTTTTCCTTTACCTCACTGTTGCCTAGACTACAGTACTATCTCTGTAACCATGAAAACTCTCACACTACCCCCCCCCAAAAAAAGGAATACATTCAGACCCATATTTTTTTTCATTTCTGTTCAATTTTATTTTATTTTAACATCTTTGTTAGCGTATAATTGCTTTACAATGGTGTATCAGTTTCTGCTTTATAACAAAGTGAATCAGTTATACATATACATATGTCCCCATATCTCTTCCCTCTTGCATCTCCCTCCCTCCCACCCTCCCTATCCCACCCCTCTAGGTGGTCACAAAGCACCGGGCTGATCTCCCTGTGCTATGCGGCTGATTCCCACTAGCTATCTATTTTACATTTGGTAGTGTATATATGTCCATGGCACTCTCTCACTTTGTCCCAGCTTACCCTTCCCTCTCCCCATATCCTCAAGTCCATTCTCTAGTAGGTCTGCATCTTTATTCCCGTCTTGCCCCTAGACCCATATTTTTTAAAAGATGTTTTAATTTTACCAGCTAGCACTAATCAAAGCAATACATTAGAACACTGAATACCAAATGTACTTATTGCCTTCAGAGATGTGGAAACCTACATTTCATTCAGAAAAGGCAGTGAAAGGAAGGCATTTGCTTTTTTGTTTTTTATAAATTTATTTATTTTGTTTATTTATTTTTGGCTGCGTTGGGTCTTTGTTGCTGCGTGCGGGTTTTCTCTAGTTGCGACGAGCAGGGGCTACTCTTCATTGCGGAGCCTGGGCTTCTCATTGCGGTGGCTTCTCTTCTTGCAGAGCACAGGCTCTAGGCGCGTGGGCTTCAGTAGTTGTGACTTATGGGCTCAGTAGTTGTGGCTCGCAGGCTCTAGAGCGCAGGCTCAGTAGTTGTGGCATACGGGCTTAGTTGCTCCGCAGCATGTGGGATCTTCCCGGACCAGGGCTCGAACCCGTGTCCCCCGCATTGGCAGGTCGCTTCTTAATCACTGCGCCACCAGGGAAGCCCCAAAAGCAGGGCATTTGTTACTGGAGAGTGTGAGCAAACTGTTCCAGTTCTTTAGGTAAGGAATTGGAGTATTTTTATAAATCTCTTTTCAGTCATGAAAGCACATGTGGCCAGAACTTAGGAAGGTAGGAAGAGGGAAGAGAACAGACAGTAATGAAAGATGGGGCTGGAAAGGCCGGTCAGGGACAGACAAAGGAAATCCTTAAATGTCCCCTCTGAAGTCTTCTTTCAAGAACGCATTAATCCCCATTCTGTGCTCCAACAGCACCTTGGAAACGTCTCTAATAGCATTTTTACACTGACTGGAAATTACATTTTCTGCCACACGTACGTGTTCTGCCTCTTGACAAGTATGGGAGTTCCACTAAAGAAAACCGCTTTTACCATCTCTGAATTCGCACAGCCTAGCACAGTGCCTGGATAAAGGGGCTGCTGTTACAAGGCTTAGGTCTCTGCAGTGTAAAGGCTCTAAAGATTGACGGGAAAGAGGGTGCATAGCTTTAGGGAACGAAATCACAGCTCCCCCTCCACCCCCCCCAAAAAAAGATTCTTCAACCTAGGTTTAGAATAGGAATTTGAGGTCCAAAAAAATCAGGAAATATTTATTACCTCCCTAAGAAAACGCAAACAGAGCTTTCCCTCTTCTCTTCCCGGGCGTTTACCACCTCAATTTACTCTGTCTGGCACTGACCAACTCCGGGTGGGTTGCAGTCAAAGTCCTGGTGACCACAACACATTTATTCTCTTGGGAGGGAAAGGGGCAGCTTGTAGAGCAGCGCGAGCCACACCCACGACCGGGAGAAGGAGGGAAGTGCTGGTACCCGGCGAGCAAGGCTCCGCCCTAACCCCCGCCACCGCTAGGGTCCCGGGAAGGGACGGCTCACGGAAGGCGGCTCACTCACAACTCTTCCCCGCGTTCGCCAAAACATCTCCTCTGCTTTCCCGCTCTTGGTATCAGGGCCAAGGGCGACCGGCAGGTTCTGGCCGGTGACCTCCGTATGCTCCCAGGTAAGTCGCGGCGCCCCAGGGCCCGCCAGCACCTCCGCTCCACACCGTGGGCCCCGTTCAGCCGGCGGACTGGCTTTGAGACAGGGCGACGCCCGGAGCCTGCAGCAGACCGGCTCCTCCGAAAGGCGGGCTCCCGGTTTCAGCCCACACAGCCGAACGAGCGCCCTGGTGGTAGGCTGCGGCCACTCTGGGATGCCACGTCGCCCCGCCACACCCCTCTCGGTGGCCACCACCTCCCGGGACGGAGATGCTCATGAAGGGAGTCCCTGGGCGGGCCCCGCGCTCGGTTCCCCTCGGATTTCCGCGCTGACCCAGCCCCCCGACCCTCTTACCGAACTGCCGAGAGGTGGAAGGGGCGATGATGGAGGCGGCAGCTCTGCGCCGGCCGGAGCAGCCGGGTGGCCAAAGCGGATAAGAGGGACGCTACAGCCATGGCCAGCGCCGGGAGGGAAAGGCGCGCCGGCCCTGCGGTTATACCGCTGCCGCGTGGCAGGCCCCGCCTCCTGCCGGCACCCATTGGTCCCTGCGGCTCTCCACTTGCAGTCTGTTGGGCCGCTGGAGCTGAAGGAACCGATCGGTTGTCTTCCTTTAAACGTAGAGAAGCCCAGTAAAGCCATGCTTGTGATTGGAGCAATAAGAGCCAAGAGCGAGACCCTGGATGGTTCCGAAGGCTCGATAGCTTGCCGAGACTGGCTGAGGAAGGCAAGCCCCTGCCAAACGTTGTCACGGAAGCTCGGCCAACGCGTTCATTCACTGCCCAAATATCTGAGTGCGTACTGTGTGCCAGGCGCTTTAAGAGTGGATAAAAAGATAGGCAGATGGAATAGCAACTAATAAATGCAGAAGAATGATGCAGTTAGAAAACGACTATTTGGCAAAATCATAGTAAAAATTGATTGAGAATCATCAATGGATGTCAAAACAACTGAGTGAAGTTGGATGAGGACCAAGTTATTTACATATAGTGTTACCAGATCTTGCAATAAAAATACAAGATGCCCAATTAAATTTGGATTGGGAGGAGGGGTCATACTTTACTAAAAAGGTATTCGTCTGTTACCTGAAATTCAAATTAAACTGGGCTACCTGTATTTTATCTGACTGGCCGCCCTATTTGCATAGTCTCAAAGTATCTCTCCCACAGAGTATTTTTTTAATAGGAAAGGGGGGGACTTCCCTAGTGGCGCAGTGGTTAAAACACTCTGCACTCCCAATGCAGGAGGCTGGGGTTTGATCCCTGGTCAGGGAACTAGATCCTACATGCATGCCGCAACTAAGAATTCAAATGCCACAACAATGGAGCCGGCGAGCTGCAACTGAGGAGCCTGCCGGGCACAACCAAATTAAAAAAGATAGCAAAGGGAGAAAATGGTACATTTACAGTGGAGAAACCTGACAGTCATCACCTTAAACAAGTGATCAAAATTAACACCAGTAATAGGACAAAAACACATTATATGCCCTCAGATATGACGCATTGAGGAGGACACACCACTTCATAAATCTTAGCAAGTCTGAATATTGAATAAAGTGATTTTCCTAAACCATTGAATTCCCTAAAATTGTTACAGATTTCTTATTTACACAATGAGAGGAGAGATCATAGACCTGGAATGTTAAAGCAGTCCAGGAAAAAGGCACATTCCTGAAATTTTGTAATGTACTAGTAGATCTAATCACAAGGAAATATCAGACAAGTCAAAACTAAGGGATGTTCTACAAGAAAAGCAGCCTGTACTCTTCAAAAATGTCCAAGTCATGAAAGACAAAGAATGAGGTACTTTTCTAGATCAAAGGAGCCTGGGCATGACAATTCAATGTAATATGTGATCCCAGACACCCCCCCAATTATTTTCTTTTTTTTTTCCTTCATTCTTCTTTTTTTTCCTCTCTCTCTTTTTGCTATAAAGGACATTATAGGACAACTGGCAAAATAATAATAAAGTCTGTAGATCAGTTAATAGCATTGTATCAATTTAAATTTTCTATAGCTAATCATATTGTGGTTATGTAAGAGAATGTACTTGCTGTTAGAGATAAAGGGACATCATATCTACAAGTTACTTTCAAATGGTTCAGAAAAAAAAAATATATATATATATATATATATATATATATAGGTTTTGTTAGGGCTGCAATAAAATACCACAGACCGGGTGGCTTAAAAAAATTATTATATCTATATGAGATGATGGCTGTTGGCTAAACTTATTGTGACGATCATTTCTTGATGTATGTAAGTCAAATCATGCTGTACACCTTAAAATTATACAGGGTTCTATGTCAATTATATATCAATAAAATTGGTAGAAAAAAAAACAAAATTAATTCTCTTGCAGTTCTGGAGGCTGGAAGTACAAGATCAAGGTGTTGGCAGGTTTGCCCTCTCTTGAGGCCTCTCTCCCTGACTTGCAGGTAGCTAGCTGCCTTCTCACTGTCCTCACGTGGCCTTTCATCTGTGGGAGCACCCCTCTGGCGCCTCTCTCTGTATGTCTTAATCTCCTCTTCTCATAAGGACACCAGTCAGATTTAATTAGAACCCACCGTGACCACCTCATTTTAACTTTATTGCCTTTTTAAAGGCTCTATTTCCAAATACAGTCACATTCTAAGGTACTGAGGGTTAGGGCTTCTACATATGAATTTGGGGGGGCGGGGGGTGACACAATTCAGTCCATAAAGATGTATATACAAAAAGAGAAGCTGATAAAGCATATAGTGAATCTAACATATTAACAACTGGGGAATTGGGCGAAGAGTATGTAAGCATTCCTTGAGCTTTTCCTGCAACCTTTCTGTGTGTCTGAAATTATTTCAAAAAAATTTTTTTAAATCAGAGTTCTGCCCTCCTGGGGTTTGAGGGAAAGGTAGACATACAGTGAGTGATCAAGAGAAGAGACTAAGAAAAAGAATGTGGTGCTGAGAACCCTCAAGACAGTAGATGTGAAAGGTTGTACAGCTCAGAGCATACCCTCAGGTTATATGCCTGGGTGTGATAACTCACAGAATCTATCCCCAGCAAGCCCTGGTGAGGAGGGCCTTACAGTTACTTGGACCTTGCAGCAGTGGCTTTGAAGAGTGAAAGGAACCAGACATGCCCAGATTTTAGGATACACAACCCTCTCACCACTCTGCAAAATTTTGGAAATTCTCTTTTCCCAAAAAGAAAACTCTTGAGAGTGAAAGCATGAGAACATTATTATATATCTTTTACTATGCCTAATGAAAGAACTTCCCTCCATGCTCCCACAGTATTATATTGAAATACCACTTGTTTAACAAAAATACTTTATGCTCTAATTTTTAGCCCAAATTCTGTGGGGTGCTCAGGCCCTTCTAACTCAGGCCCTAAATAGCCTTTCTGCATACTCTTTCCTTGCTCTGCCCTCCACTGAGCACATCCTGTACTTCTACCTGCTGTTTGATTGCCCTCCTCCATCTACTCCCCAGAACCACTGCTACTCATCCCCAAGGCTGCACCCCCAGACTGCCTGACTTACCCGTCTTGCCTTTGGGCCTCCACGTTAAGTGGCCTCACATGTTTCATTGACACATAAGGAAGAATTTGGACCACACACGGGCAAAAGAGCATTTTTGCTCCAACATAATGCTGATAGGCAGAATTAATTGCCCTCTCTTTGGGGCTATCATAGAATATGAGAATACTCCTATGTCAGTCCTCAGAAGGACATCTTGATATTTGTGCATCTGTCTATCGCTTCAAATATTGAAACCGTGCAACTCAGATTGGGACTTACATGCTGGGTCTTTTTTTTTTTTGGCCCCATTGCGCAGCTTGTCGGATCTTACTTAGTTCCCCGACCAGGGATCAGACCCGTGTTCCCTGCATTGGAAGCATGGAGTCTTAACCACTCGACCCCCAAGGAAGTCCTCCATGGTCTTTTAATTGAGATCACACACCTGGTCTCAGGACCTAATGAATCTCAGGTTCTTGATGTCTCATCACAGAAAGAATTCAGTGAGAGACAAAGTGATAGGTAAGAAGTGGATTTATTTAGAGAGAAACACGTTCCACAGAATATGGGCCATCTCAGAAGGTGAGAGGCCCCCAAATATGGCATGGTTAGTTTTTATGGGCTGGGTAATTTCATAGGCTAATGAGTGGATTATTCCAACTATTTTGGGGAAGGGGCAGGGATTTCCATGAATTGGGTCACCACCCACTTTTGGGCCTTTTATGGTTGGCCTCAGAACTGTCATGGCACCTGTGGGTGTGTCATTTAGTATGCTAATATATTACAATGAGGCTCAAGGTCCACTGGAAGTCAGATCTTCTGCCATCTTGGACCTAGTTGATTCTAACCAGTTTTTGTCGTGTCCTATGGTTATGTCATTCTTTTAAAGGTTGTGCCCTGACCCTTTCCCTCCTGTTTCAATATGTTGTGGGCTTATTAAACCAAGACAATTCATATCTCATGACTCATTTCGTTCATGCAAGCACAAAGCACATTTATAACCAAATATCTATTAATAATCATTCTAATAATAGCTAAGCTTTACTGAACACTTATAATGTGTCAGGCACTGTTTTATGCCCTTTGCAAACATTATCCTATTTAATTTTCACAATAAGCACATGAAGTAAGTGCTATTATTATGTCCATTTACAGATGGGGAAAATGAGGCACAGGAGGTTTAAGGAACATGTCTAAGGTCAGGGTGCTAGTAAGGGGAGGGCAGAGATTGAAGCCAGACAGGCTGGCTCCAGAGTCCATGCTCTGCTATTAAGTACCATTTATTGAGCACTTATTCTGTGCCAGGCACTGGGTTCAGCACCATCTTCTTTAATCCCAACAACCCTGTGAGGTACGTATTATGTTCCGCATTTCAGATGAAAAAACTGAGACTCAGAGAAATGACCAGTTGCCTGAAGTCACTCACCAGCAAGATGAGGCCTGGCATGGAAACCTTCCCTCTAGCCCTCCACTTCACGTGGGCCTGAATATTTAATAGATAGCTAAGGAGGAAACCGGACCACACACAGGCGAAATCACTTAAAACTATAAATGGGTGAGAGAGAACAGTTGGGCAGAGGAGGCCATGGTGGTGGGACCCACAGAATTGGCAGCTAAACTCTAACAGTGTTCCACGTCTAGAAGGAACCACAGAGCTTATGAACACCAACACATTCCACCACCCGTCAAACCTCCAGTGTAACTGATTTACCTGAAGAAATCAAGGACTCATTATCATCCCAGAGCAATTTCTAAGTGAGGATTATGCCGGGCACCCCTCATGACCTAGAGCTCATAATGGCATCAGGGTAGCCACTGCAGTTGTGAAAATATTGAAATGTTTCTGTATGGATTGGTAAAACCTGTTCTCCCAAGCCCTCTGATTGTATACCACACCCTAGTACCCCTCCCTGGGGAAATTAATATCAACACCCGGACCATGATCCTGCTTTCACACTAGGCTAGTTTGGGCCATGCCTATCCATTTCATACCCCTGACTTTCTCTCATCTTAGAACACACTGTTTTGGGGACAATGTGCCTTCTATTTCAATACCACCAAAGTAGACAGCACTAAGACAGGACAGCCCAGTCTCCAAAACACCCAACCAGAGAGAATTGTTCCTTTTTTCTTACTATGAAAGCAATTCATGTTCTTTGTTTAAAACACACACATGTACGCATACACACTGGAAACTACAAAAAAGATTAAGAAGCAGAGACAAAATGGCACTGTGCTTGGAAGTAAGGATATTTTTTAAAAGTTGAATAAGATACAAACTTGTTCTAACTAGCTTTCTAGCTCAGTGAGGTGGAAGACAAATGATGTTAACAGTTGAGTAGGTAAGTGGCAGAGGTGTGCCCAGGCGTCTCTGGGAGCCGAGTGGAGGGACCCCTGACTCTTGGCAAAGTCCTGTCCTCGCCTTTATACTGGAATCACCTTTATGGCCATAGTGAAAGTGTGGACTCAGGGAAGCAGGCCAAGGAGTATGTTCAGCCTTTTTGACAGGGCCATAAGGCCGACAGAAAACAGGAGAGCTCGTGGCTCACAAGCAGTCCATCCCAGCTCATAAGAAGCTGGGAACTTTGTTCAGAAGACTGCACAGAAACCTCCAGTGATTTACAGGGCCGCTTTGCATATCTCCTTCATAAACCATTATAGGGTGAAAGGCAGCAGGTTAAGGATCCAGTGGTTGGAGAATATCAGCCTCAGAATTTTCAGGATTTAGGTTCTTTCTTCAATTCTTCTCTTTCTTATATTTGAACTGGGGGTGGCTTCTGGTTAAAGGGTTCTGGATATTGGGGGAGTCCGTGTAGCACCCTGAGGAGATGCAGTTCAGTTTTCTTCTAATTTCAAGGAGAAGGAAGGGGACCTTACTTATTTGACAGGATAGGAAAGGGGGCAGGGAGTCAGACTGTGGAGAAAAGGGAACTAGTTTCATAGACCATTAACCACGTGCCAGGAAATATGCTAGATACTTCCCCTACATTTACTCATATAATCCTAATGTTCCTGTGAGGTCAATATATTATTATATCTATCATAGAAGAAGCAACAAACTCACAAAGTTAAAGTAATTTGCCCATGACCACCAGCTAGTAATGGCAGTGCCAGGATTAAACATAGGTCTGTCTTCATCCAAAACCCATGTTCTTTCACAAAATATGTCTATCACAGTTGTGTGAGGTCAGATTGAAGAGAGGGCATTTGGCAGAATGTAATGGCTGGAATGGAGCAAGTGGAAAAAGGAAGATTGACAAGGTTACAGAACATTTAATGACATGATCCTCCCCGAAGGTTGTACTTTATTAGCCTGCCTGCCTGCCTTCTCCCTTTTCTTCTCCTCTTCTTTTTCCTCCTTTTTCTTCTTTTTGCCTGACAAAAAGAACTCTTACTAAATTTTTACCATTTACAAAAATTTTGTATGATTTTTTAAAGAAGAGAGATGATGTGTTACCAAAGCGGTTAAAAATACATGTTTCTGACAGCAGCACCAAAAATTGTTATGGAAAATATTGTTTGTCTTCCAAATTTCAGTACTGAGATGCCAATCCATCATGTTCTTGCTTATTATCTCCTTAGAATTAATTACAAATAAATCAAAACTTGTATTTTATCATGAAAAAAAAATCTACACACTTTCTACTTGTCCTCATTTTATTACATTCAAGATTAAAGGTGATGGCAATACTGAGGGAAATGATTAGCTGCAGAGAACAACATAACTAACAGGTAGCACTTACTATGTGCCAGGCACTGTTCTAAATGCATTACACTTCATAACTCATTTAATCCTCACCATAACTCTATAAAGCAGTGTACTGCTATCATCCCCATTTTGCAGATGAGGAAACTGAGGCACAGAGTGGTTAGTAACTTCCCGAAGATCACACAGCTAGTAAATGGCAAATCTAATTTTCAAATCCATTTCCTTTTTTTTTTTTAATATAAATTTATTTATTTTTGGCTGCTTTGGGTCTTTGCTGCTGCGTACAGGCTTTCTCTAGTTGTGGCCAGTGGGGGCTACTCTTCGTTGCAGTGCGTGGGCTTCTCATTGCGGTGGCTTCTCTTGTTGCGGAGCACAGGATCTAGGCGTGCGGGCTTCAGTAGTTGTGGCATGCGGGCTCAGTAGTTGTGGCTCGCGGGCTGTAGAGCACAGGCTCAGTAGTTGTGGCACGTGGGCTTAGTTGCTCCGCGGCATGAGGGATCTTCCCGGACCGGGGCTCGAACCCATGTCCCCTGCATTGGCAGGTGGATTCTTAACCACTGCGCCACCAGTGAAGTCCCTTTCTTTTTTAAGACACGAGAGAAATAGCTTTTGAACTTTAGGAGAAAAGAAAAGATGTCAACAACACAAACTTTGGTTTCTGAGACTAATAATAGCCAACATATATTAGCACTGTTCTGAGTATTTTACATGTATTATCCAATCCTCTTATCAGTCTTATTATTGTCCCTATTTTGCAGATGAGAAAACTGAGGTACAAAGAGGTTAAATAAGTGCACAGGTGCACAGCTAGTTAGTGCACAGCTAGTAAGTGGCAGGGTTAAGATAGCAAAGGAAAATGGCAAAATATACCAGAAAAGGCATTAAAAACTTTAGAGTCTTTGGGTTCTCTTTGTGACTGAAGGCAATCTGAGCTAAATTCTTGTCACCATTTCTTACTCAAGAGTATGCTTTCAAGGGGATTATATGAAATGTGAAAATTTTGAAAATTGTAAAGCACTATAGAATTTAAAGAATCATTCAATTAAAAACAGTTGAAGCAAAAAAGAGTACACTTTCAGAGAAGGCTACTCCTCAGTGAGTACCACAGGACATGCCTGGGTGACAAAGGTTTTCATCAGTACATCTGGTTCCTGCCTGACTCTCCTCCCCCACACTGATGGCATTTATAAAGCTTCTCTCCTAAATCACCACAGTGGAACGTGAAGATGAGAACACAGTCAGAAGATTTCCCCAAGGTCACCACTTTTATAAACTTCCCCTTCAGTCCTCTTCCTGGAACTTTCAAGATCATTCCATAGAGTTGACCCCCTCTCTTATCCTTCAACACTCTTCTCTTGCTTTTATAACATCCCCTCCTAGTTTCCCTCCTACTTCTCTGGCTGCTCCTTCTCAACCTCCTTTGCCAGTTTCTTCTTTCTATGTGGCCTTTAAATATCAGGGCTCCTCAAGGTTCTGCCCTGGCATCTCTTACTCTCTACTCTCCCCCTGGCTATTTTATCCACTGCCATGGCTGTAAATATCTATATGTTGGTACCTCCCAAGATGATCTTCATCCTGGTCTCTTCTTTGAGCTCCAGACCTGTATATATCTGCATCGTAGATATGTCAGTGTTAATACATTCAAAACAGAACTCCTGATCTACCCCCAAAGCTGCTTTTCCTCCCATCTTCTCTATCTTAGTAACTGGGAACAACCAGCTAGTTGTTTGTGCCAGAAACACAGAACTTAGCCTTGACTCACAGTCAGCTCATCACTGAATTATTTCTCCAGAGTAGACCTCAGTTCTGTCTACTTCTCTCCATTGATCTAGTCTAGGTCAACTCCATCTTCTGCCCAGACAACCACAATTGCCTCTTAACTGCTTCCACATTTTAAAGTGTAGATGGCATCACCCTTCTCCTGAAAACCTTTCAATGGCTGGCCAACTGGCTTCAACTAAGATCTAAGTTTTTGGTGGCTGGTTTCAGCTCCCTTCACTTTCCCTTTGCCTACCACATTCTCATTACACTGGCCTCTTTTGGTGCCTTTTTTTTTTAAATTAATTTTTATTGGAGTATAGTTGCTTTACAATGTTGTGTTAGTTTCTACCATACAGTAAAATGAATCAGCTATATGTATAAATGTATCCCCTCTTTTTTGGATTTCCTTCCCATTTAGGTCACCACAGAGCACTGAGTAGAGTTCCCTGTGCTATACAGTAGGTTCTCATTAGTTATCTAATTTATACATAGTATCAATAGTGTATATATGTCAATACCAATCTCCCAATTCTTCCCATCGCCCCCACCGCCCACCCCCCTGGTATCTATACATTTGTTCTCTACATCTGTGTCTCTATTTCTGCTTTGCAAATAAGATCATCTATACCATTTTTCTAGATTCGACATGTATGTGTTAATATACGATATTTGTTTTTCTCTTTCTGACTTACTTCGCTCTGTATGACAGCCTCTAGGTCCATCACATCTCTACAAGTGACCCAATTTTGTTCCTTTTTATGGCTGAGTAATATTCCATTGTATATATGTACCACATTTTCTTTATCCATTCCTCTGCTGATGAACATTTAGGTTGCTTCCATGTCCTGGCTATTGTAAATAGTGCTGCAATGAACATTGGGGTGCATGTGTCTTTTGGAATTATGGTTTTCTCAGGGTATATGCCCAGTAGTTGGATTGCTGGGTCATATGGTAGTTCTATTCTTTTGGTGCCTTGATCATAGCAAACTCTTACCTGCTTCAAAGCCTTTGCACGTGCTGTTGACTCTGAGCAGACCCTCTTCCCTCTCTCTTCGTTCGGCTACCTCACCTTCTCGGGTCTCGGCTTAAATGACGTCTCCTGAGACTCCCCAGTCTCTCTTAGGTCTCTCCTGTTACACTCTCTTAATGCATTTTGTGCTTTTCTTCCTAGTAGTAATTATGTAATTATTTGTTAATATCTATCTTCTCCAACTGAATGTGAGCTCCAGGAGCGCAAGGGCCATGAACTGCATTCACCAGTGTATGTGACTGACAGAGGTCTGACCTTAGACTGAAGACATTTTCAAAGTGGAAACTTTCACATGGCTTCTTCACTGAGTGAGTTTTCCGTGTTCAACAAATTGGGATTTCTCTTTCCAGACCTGTGACCTGAGTCATAAGATAACGAGCAGGGACAGCTTAGCAACTTTACTGTCTGTTTGTCTTTTTTCATCCACTTGTGACAGGGGCTAAAACACAGGCTGCCAAGAGCACCGACTAGCTGGGAGGGGCAGGAACCTTGCTGTGACCAAAGTGAGAAGAGGCGGGGCTTGAGCAAATTAGTTCAAATGATGAGACAGGGCACTTACACAGAATGAAAATGCAAGGTTGCAAATTCTGCCCAAGGGAGCTGGAAAGGGGAACTGCGTGATGAATGCGGGTGGGGCAGGGGGTGGGAGAGGTTCAGAAAAGGCAGTATTGGCTGCGGTACAATTTGCTGCTTAGCTTCTGCTTTCAGCATCTGCTGTGACCAGATGGTGTGCAGTGATCTCTCTGGCCAGCTGAGCCAAGGAAAGAGTAAAACCTCCCCAGTATTTAGAGACTATAGGCTGTGTCTGAGGGGAGCAAATTGCCCTGTAGCAGTTAGCAATTTCTCTCACTCTCTTCCTATGTTTTACTGTATCTTTCTCTCTCTCAGAAATCTTTGTTTTGTTTTTTTTTTCTTACTTTTTACCTTTACATTTTATTACTTTTGAAATGGAAGTATTATTGCCTTGCAATATTACATTAGTTTCAGGTCGATATTTTTATACATAAATGATCACCATCCTAAGTCTAGTTACTAAGTGTCACCATACAAAGTTATTACAATGTTATTGCCTATATTCCCTATGCTCTACATTACATCTCCATGACTAAGTAAGTCATTTTAACTGGAAGTTGGTACCTCTTAATCTTCCTCATCTACTTCACTCATCTCCCCCCCCACCCCACCCCACGCCCCGCCCCCACCATGACAACCACCAGTTTGTTCTCTGTATCTATGAGTCTGTTTCTGTTTTGTTATATTTGTTCATTCAGAGATCTTATCTTTGATCTCTAAGTGGTCTATATTGATATCCTGGTCAAATATTTCCAAATCCCTAAGGTTCCCCCTCCTCCCCTCTGCTCTCAAATGTAGCTATCTGGAAAGGTTTTCTTATAAATGGCTGGCCTTTCATATCCTCCGTGATTCTCCAATTTAAGGAACAATCCCATTAAAAGGGAGGAAAATTTTCACAAACTCCCTTCTCATGCTGTCTGGAAATATTTTTAATGACAATTACATTATTTAAATAATATAAATTATTATAAAAGTATAAATTTCTAAATGTCCTTATGTTTATAGCTTTTAAAAAGCTATCAAATTACAGTTATAAATTAAACACCAACAAAACCAGTAAAGTTAATAAAATCAAAATAACATCATTACTTAATGTGACAGGGAATATTTGGATGAAATAAAATCACCTGCAACATGAATGTGGTAGTGACAGGTACAAGGTAAATTCTTTTGCACTGGGCATCCTGCACCACCATTTGCTGAGCTATCCTTGATTCTTCCCCAATTTTGCTTTTTCTTGGTTTCTTCATTTCACGGTGTGTCATGTGGCTGTCAGTTGGTACTGATGCATTGTTTTCACATTGCTTGCTTCTGTTAATGTTTTATTAGATCATGACAACTGGCACTTTGATATCAAAAAGAGCAAGCAAAAATAAGGTACGTTATGAGAGGATCATGCAGATGATCTAGAACTGTATTGTCCAACATGGCAGCCATTAGCCATATGTGGCTACTGAGCACTTGAAATGTGGCTAGTCCAAACTGAGCTGTGTGTAGACATAAATACATTCATATCATGTTTTGCAAAAAAAAAAAAGTAAAATATCTTATTAAAAATGTTTAAATTGATTCCATGTTAAAATCACATCATTTTGGATACATCAGGCTAAATAAAATATATTATCAAGATTAATTCCACTCGGGTTTTTTATTTTTGCTTTAAATATATATATATATATTAGAAAATTTAAAATTACTTATGTGGCTCAAACTCTGTTTCTATTAGACTGCACCTTTCTAGAATAATTGTGTGTGTGTGTGTGTGTGTGTGTGTGTGTGTGTGAAAGAGAGAATGTGTACAACAAACTGAAAATACCATATAAAAATTCTCATAGGGACTTCCCTGGTGGCGCAGTGGTTAAGAATCTGCCTGCCAATGCAGGGGACATGGGTTTGAGCCCTGGTCCGGGAAGATCCCACATGCTGCGGAGCAAGTAAGCCCGTGTGCCACAACTACTGCTGCCCCCGTGCCTAGAGCCTGTGCTCTGCAACAAAGAGAAGCCACCGCAATGAGAAGCCCACACACCGCAACAAAGAGTAGCTCCTGCTCGCCGCAACTAGAGAAAGCCCGCGCACAGCAACGAAGACTCAATGCAGCCAAAAAATAAACAAATAAATAAATTAATTAATTAAAAAAAATTCTCATAGAAAACACGTGGGTAATAAAGAGGTTCCCAGAGGTTTAAACCACTGCTCTATCATTTAATGGCTGCATTCTCAGAAGCCAAGGTTACAGAACCAGCATAGGACTTTCCTTGTGGCTCTCACTCTAGTAGCCTCGTGATATAATATCTCTGTTGTTTTCCCACATGGCTTCCTTATTAAAATATTTTGGGGAAGGATCCAGGCACTTCCATCCCTTCCAGAAAATAGGTACTGCCTTACCTGGTCATTTTACTGCCATTTGATCAAAGATTGTTCCCCATTGAGGAAATATGAGGTAGGTTAAAAACAACAACAAAAAGTGAGAATGTACTCTCTGGGTAAGCAGATGCAACTATTTCCTAAGCTACTCAAGAACTGCTGAAATTCAGGGACTGCATCTGTTTAAAAAAATTGGTCTAAAATAATACTTAGCCCAGAATTCTCTGGTGGTCCAGTGGTTAAGAATCTGTGCTTTCACTGCCGAGGGCCCAGGTTCAATCCCTGGTCGGGGAACTAAGATCCCACAAGCCACGCAGTGCCACCAAAAAATGAATAAATAAATAAAGTAATACTTAGCCAAACATTCAGTTGCATTACTTAGCAAATATTTGCTACATTTCTATTTGCTAAATATCTCATACAAGGCTCCACAGTAGGCACAGTTAAAATACAAAGATAAGTAAGTCAGGGATTTGCTTTCAAGAAGCTGGTCATCCAACCGAGGTAATAAAATATGTCAAAATTTCTTCCTTTTTAAATAGCAAACGTTGATTGAGTGAATATATGTTCTAGAACTGTCTAAGGGAGTTCTATACCTTATTTAATCCTCACAACCCTAAGAGATTGCCCGCATTTTACAAATGAGAAAACTGAGGCAAAAAGTTATGAAAATACTCAACATTATATGATTATTAACTAGCACTGGCAGGGTCCAAGTACAAATAGTCACCTCCAAAATATGAGCTTTTTAGTCACTATTCTATCTTGCTTCTCTTTTCAAAAAGAAAGAAGAAATTAATATTAGTATTTGCTTTTAGAGAAAAATAGGAATTATACAGAAAAATAGAAAAGAACATAAACTCTCAAAGTCCTACCACCTAACAAAACAGCTGTTAAATATGCAAATACTACTCTTTAACTTCAACTATAATTATAAGAAAGATATATCAATAGATACAGGGCTACAAGAGTTCAGAGGTAGGAAAGAGGATTTCCTGCTGGATCTTGAAGGACAAGGTAAGATGTGGATGTTGGGGCATTCCAGGCAAAAAGAACTGCAAGCACAGGAGCATGGACTCAAGGAGGCCCAGGACTTATTGGAGAAACAGCAAGAAGTTGTTTGGCTGGAAAACCACCTTGAGCAATGAAGCTAGAAAACTAGAAAACTAAAGGCCAAGTCATAAAAAGCCTAGAATTCCTCTACCTTTCATCTTATCAGTACTGGTAATACTGCACTAATTACCATTTATTCCTGTGTCAATCTCCTCTGTTAGTCTGGGAATTCCAGTCTATATCACCATTCATTGAGTATTTATTGTGTGCTAGGCACTGTGCTGAGCACTGGCGATGACAAATAAACAAGCTTTGTTTTGCCCACAAAGGAATTCACAGTCTAGTGGGGAAGAAAACGTAAGATAGTTCTGATGGAAATATGAACAGTGTGGGTTTCTGTCACTTGCATCCAAACAAGCCTGGCTAAAGTAGACTATTACCAACATATCTGGCCATGGTTTCCCCTTCTCTGTGCCCTACTTGTACCCTATAGAAGCCAGATCACAGGGAGGAATAAAGAGGTTCTTGAAAAATAAAATCAGTGATCAAATCAGGAGTCTAGTGGGATGGGCCAGATAGAACTAAATGGCAAGTAAGATAATGACTGAAAAATGCCTGTGGGATTTGGAAACTGACACTGGAGAGCTTGGTGAGAGTATTTTCTGTGGGAGGGCAGGCACCCTGCAGAATGTGGACTGACTGGTGTTGAGGAACAAAAGAAATGGTAATGTTGTGGAGCTAGTGGATGAAGATTGTTATTGGACCAGGACCCTTTTTCAGATGGTCTTTTGGGTGCCTGAGGTAACTTAAAGGAAGATAAAAATGTATTCGTTTCAAAGGCCAATAAGCACATGAATAGATTCTCAACATCAGCCAACAGGGAAATGCAAATCAGAATCAAGAGATACCACTTCACACCCACTAGGATGGCTATAATCAGAAAAATACATAATAGCAAATGCTATCAAGGATGTGGAAATATCAGAACCCTCAGATATTGGCCTGTGGGAATGTAAAATGGTGCAGCCAATTTGGAAAACAATCTGTCAGTTACCCCAAAGTTTAAACATATAGTTACCATATGACCCAGCCACTCCTAGGCATATACCCAAAAGAACACATTCATCCACACAAAAACCAGTACAGGAATGTTCGTAGCAACAGTATTCATAATAGCCAAAAAGTGGAAACAACTCAAATGTCCATCAACAGATGAATGGATAAACAAAACATGGTACAGTCATACAATGGAATAGTGTTCGTCCATAAAAAAGAATGAAGTACTGATACATGCTACAACATGGATGAATCTGAAAAACATGATAAGTGAAAGAAGCCAGACACAAAACACTACATATTGTGTGGTTCCACTTACATGAAATATCCAGATTAGGCAAATTCATATAAAAAGAAGGTACACTAGTTGTTGCTAGGGGTTGGGAGGAGGGAGGCATGAGGACTGCTAATGGGTACCGGTTTCTTTTTGGGGTGATGGAAAAAAATGTTCTAGAATCAGATAATGGCTATTGTTGCACAACTCTGTTAACACACACACACACAAACACAGGAGCGTACTTTTTAAAAGGGTGAATTTTATGCTATATGAGTTAGAGCTCAACTTAAAAATCAAATTAAAAATTTTTAAAAATTTTGGGTAATTCCCTTGCCGTCCAGTGGTTAAGACTCGGCCATTTCACTGCCGTGGGCCTGGGTTCCATCCCTGGTTGGGGAACTAAGATTCCGCAAGTAGCACAGCACGGCAGAAAAAAAAAAATTAAAAAAATTTTTGCGCTCACAGAGGCCCCTTAACACCTAGGGAGATGGAACGGGCAAGACATTAGTAACAATTCGAACCACGCACAAGCTCAGCCGCTCTTCCAGTCCGAAGACCGCAATTCCACCACGCCTCCGGGAGCGGAAGTCCCGGCCTAGAGGCTGCTGATTGGCTGAGGCGGAGGAGCGGGCGGTGCGAAAAGGGGCCTCTCGAGACCCTCTCAGCGGGGAGGAGCAGAACGAAGCCTTAGCTCGCGAGATTTTGTTGGTTCCGCATTTTGGGTCTGTAAGGTGGGGGAGGGGGGCGAGGCCGGTGCAGTTGCTCTCACCTGCTTGCCACGGCTCGATCCCGGCTCGGAGCAGCGGCGGCGCGGGCTTCCGCTGTCCGCTGGCTGAGGACCTTCCGCTCCCCCTTGGTCCCGCGTGGGCTCCGAATCCTGTCCGCGGCAGGGGCCAGCGGCCCCTCCCCTCCCCTCCGAGGATAGAAGATGAGCTTCCTCTTGTGAGTGTGGCCCGGTCGAGGGCTCCAGGGCTGAGGGCCGAGGCCCGGGAGGGGCGGACGGACGCCTGAGGCGAGGGCGGGTCCCCGGGGCCGGGGTTGGGTGCCCGGCGCTTGCTTTGCCCGCTCTCGGGGTCACGGGGTAGGCTTGGATGTGGGCAGAAGCAGAGGGAGATGAAGGTCGAGGCAAAGGAAGCGGAGTGAGAAGGTTGGGGAGTAGAAAGGCCCCGAGGCCGGTAGTGCCTCCAGACTTTTCCGCCCGAGGGCACCTGAGGGCAGAGGGACGATCTGGGGGTCTCAATTTGTCTCGAGTCTCGAGCCTTTTAGTAACGATCCATGCTGACTTAGCTTTTTACTCCACCGTACGTCCAGCTTTATTATCGTCAGTATTAAATTACCCCCGCGGAAAAATGCCGCCCCAGGAATATATGGGAGTGCCGCTGAAGTTAAGCTGCGGGCCTTGCATCCAATTCTGATTCAGCCCACTTTGTGAATTTGTATAATTAACTAACTTCTTTTTAACTCAGTAGAATCCTATTTTAGAGGTAACGTCTGGGCCCAAATGAGCCTTCAATGGGAAAGTTTGTAAATTCTCTGATGATTCTTAATCACATTAAGGTTTGAGAAGCATTGCTCTAGCACCTTATTTTTCTCAGGTGGCTCTCTTTACATAGCATGTTGCTTAAAAATATGTATTGTATGAGCGAATAAATAATCCATTTTCAGTTATGGGCATCACCCACATACTTGACATCTAAAATAGTGTTTCATAACCAGAGTTTACCCCGTTTCTTATTGTGAGAAGTTTGGATTCTTTCTACCATTTTGCTATTATAAAATAAGACTGCTGAGACTATCTTTGTCTAAATCGCTTTTCCCCTCCTTTGGATTATTGTTTTAAGCGTATAATCTTCCGAGTATGATTACCATATCAAAAAATCTTTATGATTTATATTTTAATTGTAAATTTCCATATTACTAGAAACCACCCCCACCCCAGTCTTTTTTTTCTGTTAGTGATCTGTTTGTGGATGCACAGTTCTTGTTTGCTTTTTGGACCTAAATGTGAGGCTGTTTATTTCTTTTAAACTTTGTTTTGTTGATGGACATTTGAGTTTCCACTTTTGGTTATTATGAATAATACTGCTATGAACTTGGATGTACGTATGTGTTCCTTTCTCCTGGGAATTGCCTGGTTGTATGGTAACTATGTTTAACCTTTTGAGGAACTGCCAGGCTTTTTCAAAGCACTGCACCATTTTGTCTTCCCACCAGCACTATATGAGTTTCAATTTCCCCACACCCTCCCTAGCACTTGTTAATTGCATTTTTGATTATAGCCATCCTAAGTGGATGTGAAATGGTACCTCACTGTGATATTAATTGGCATTTCCTTAATGACTATTGATGTTGAGCATCTTTTCGTGTGCTTATTGGCCATTTGTGTATCTTCTTTGGAGTAATGTCTATTCAGATCCTTTGACCGTTTTTTAAATGGAGTTGTCTTTTTGGTTTTAAGTTGTAAAAATTCTTTATCCTGGATACAAGTCCCTTATCCCTATGATTTGCAATATTTTCTCCTACTTTGTGGATTCTTTTCACTGTCTTGATGGTACCATTTGAAGCACAAAAGTCTTAATTTAGATGAAAATCGTACTGAACCTTGAGACATCATTTCTTGCTAAGTACGGAAAACATTTAGCTACCTGTCATTCACAGCTTGTTTCTATTGAAAGGGCCATTCCCTCTAATTTAGTACTTCCTTATTAAATTTAGTTCTTTATCATGTTAAACACAAACTTTCCATATTTGATTTTTATTGTTTTCATAACTCCTTTTTACTTCATAATCAGTCTTATTTAAAATTCAGATTACTCAAGTGAAGTGAAAGTCCTCAGTTTCATTCCCTTCCCCTTCCTAGAAGTAATCACCACTATCAGTTTGATGGGTGACACTTTCTATGCATTTATAAAATGGGCTTCTGCTGTGCATTTCATTCTGTAATATGTTTAACCATGTATTGAGATCTATCGGTGTGAATACAAGTACCTCTATCTTGTTATTCTTAACTACTGTATGGTATTCCATGATGTAGATGTGTCATAGTTATTCATTCCTCTACCAGTAAGCTTTAGGATCATTTCCAGGTCTTTCGCTGTTAAAAACAATCTTGGGAAACACATCCTTATCCATATCGAGGAGAGACACCTAGAAGTAGAAGGGATGAATTGAGAAGCATTTCAGTGTTAATAGATATTGCCGTGTTGCCCTCTTAAAATGTTAATGCACTTTGACCATTAGTGAATTAAAGTACTAACTTCGCTCTACCCTAGCCCACATTTAATGTAATTGTTCTGATTTCTGACACTCAGGTTAAGGAAAAATAAATCTAATTTTAATTGAACAGCTTTTCATATGTTCATTTGTCATTCTGTTTTTCTTTCTGAATTGTGTATTCATCTCCTTAGCCCATTTTTCTAAAGCATTCTTTGCCTTTTTCTTAACAGATTATAAAAGCCCTTTATAATTTAGTTAATACTTACATTGCAAGTATTTTTTTTTTGCTACTTGTCTCCTTGTTCTGAATTATTGAAGTTTTAATTGTTACGGTTAGAAAGCTGTCCATTTTTTCTGGGCTTTGTGTCATGTTAGGAAGACCTTCCTTATGCATGGTGTGAGATAGGAATAAAAACTTATTCCCCCTCCCCCCCCCAGAACCAGTTGTCTCATTTATTTTCCCCGCTATAAACTCTAAAATGTTAGTGCTACTTCTCTGGTTTGCTTTGATGGCATCACAAATATTTTGATACAGAAAACTGGATTTTTGAGCTATACGAACCTTAGAGCTAACACCCTCACAGCACTATTAGGTGAAAATTGAGGCCAAAGGAGGTTAGGTTTCTCAGGCAGTCACAGAGTTAGTGGCAGATCAAGAACTAGAATCCAGGTTTTTTCTTCTTTTGGTTAAGGTGCCCTTTCTGTTACACCAGACTGCTTCATGAGGCATAGTAAAATTGCCTTCTATGTGAAATTGTGCTGCTAATCCTGTTTCTATGTAGGGGAAAAAATTTAACTCTTTCTTTTATTGTGTTTATTCTCTCCTCCCCTACCCCCCATCTTGGCACTTTTCAGGGAATATTTTTTAATTTCAAAACAATTTATATGCCTAAAATTGTCAATCTGCTTCTGGTCCTAAAAATTGATGTACTTTTACTTTTAACCTAACAGTAGTAGCCGCTCTTCTAAAACATTCAAACCAAAGAAGAATATCCCTGAAGGATCTCATCAGTATGAACTCTTAAAACATGCAGAAGCAACTCTAGGAAGTGGGAATCTGAGACAAGCTGTTATGTTGCCAGAGGGAGAGGACCTCAATGAATGGATTGCGGTTAACAGTAAGTTTTTAATAACTTTCAACTTTACTGGTTTATAAGAAGATTTTGCTAAAATCTTTTTGTCAATGAATTTTCTTATGGGTGTAGCTGTCCTAGTAAAACAGATTACCTGTAAAGAAACATGTAAGTACAAATACATCCAAAGTGTGTTCTCTTCAGAGTGTACCTGATTGTAGCTTGTGTGGTTAAATAGAGAGACCTGAGGAGAAATGAAGAGTACTTTGGGGTGATCTCTGAGGAAAATGGTCTGAATTGCTGAGTAAGGTCAAATGAAAGATTGATAAATACAAAGATTCTACCTGTGGTGGACATGACTTTGTAGGGATCCATCTTCATAGTTGTGCCCCGACTCCCAGCAGCTTTCATCTGCCTGTGTATACAGAAAAGTCAAGTACAGTTGCTATGGTCAGTCACTTGATTATTGTGAGTTAGCAGTAGTCAGAAGAAAATTGAGAGATTGGGAGAAAACAGAGGGACCCATGAGCTGAAAGTCACTCTGAATTCAAGAAGTAAGGGCATGACATGGAAGGATATGCTGAGGCTAGAGATTTGAATATTAGTGTCTATCATTTCTGAGATGAGATCAGTTCTGGATGATAGGGTTTAAGTCCATTAGGAATTTTAGTTGTTCCAGGAATCTTTAAAACTTTTTAATGGAAAATTTCAAACATACAGAAGTAGAGAAACAAGTAGAATGAATTCCCAGGTATCCATTATCTAGCTTCAACAGTTATCAATTCATGGCCAGTTGTGCTGCTTCTGTACACTACCCTGATTATTTTGAAGCAAATCCCAGACATATTATTTTATCTATAAATATTTCAGTATCTAAAAGATAAGAACTTCCCCATTTAAAGGTAATGACAGTGCCATCATTCCTTTATGTTATCAAATATCCAGTTAATGTTCACATTTCCTCTGATTGTCCTATAAATGTTTCTTTTTTAAGAAATATAAGGGGAGTTCCCTGGTGGTCCAGTGGTTAAGACTCCCGCGCTCCCACTGCAGGGGGCCCGGGTTCAATCCCTGGTCGGGGAACTAGATCCTGCATGCCGCAACTAAGAGCTGGAGAGACCAAATAAATATTCTTATGAAAGTAAAGAATAAAAATATATAGTTGGTTTAAATCAGGATCCAACAAGCTCTGTACATATGTTTCTTGAATCTCTTAATTCACAGGTTGCCCCTCACTGCAGTTATTTTTCCTTGCTATTTTTGTTGTTGTTGAAGAAACCAGTTTGTTTTCTACAGAATGAATTTTGCTGATAACATCCCCAAGGCGTCCATTATCTCACTCTTTTATTTCCTGTAAATGTTAAATGTAGAGCAGCACTGTCCAAGAGAACTTTCTGTGAATAGGCAAATGTTGTATATCTTCACTGTGGCCATTTAGCACTTGAAATGTGTCTACGGTGACTGGAAACGAATTTTAAATTTAACTTCATTTTAACGTAAATTGCCCTGTGTGTCTAGTGGCTACCATGTTAGAACAGATTTGGAGCTTTGATCAGATTCAGGTTTGATTTTGTTTAAGACTACTTCGTAGGTGGTGGTATATACTTCCAACAGTGTAGATATTTCCATAGTGTCTAGTTGTCTTTTTATGTGGTATTCAACTGTTGATAATCATTGCCTTGGTCAGTGTGGTCCAATAGAAATATATTGTGAGTCTACAAATGGAATTTAAAATTTTCTAGTAGCCACATTAAGAAAAATTTTATTTTTCTCAACTCATTAAAAAGCCATTATTCATATTACTAAGAGAAAAAAAAATCAGGTGTAGAACTATGTAATGTGTTATCTTTTGTGTTAGATGGGATAAAGAAACTTAGGGGGCAAGACACAGAAAAAATTAGTATAGTAGTTACCTGTGTGTAGGGGGGAAGTTGGAGTGGTTGGAACTTAGATTTTTTACTGTATATATATATATTTTTTTTCTTCTGATCTCTGATTAGATCAGAGATCATTTTTTTTAAATTATTTATTTATTTATTTATTTATTTATTTATTTATTTATTTATGGCTGTGTTGGGTCTTCGTTTCTGTGCAAGGGCTTTCTCTAGTTGCGGCAAGTGGGGGCCACTCTTCATCACGGTGCGCGGGCCTCTCACTATCGCGGACTCTCTTGTTGCAGAGCACAGGCTCCAGACGCCCAGGCTCAGTAATTGTGGCTCACAGGCCTAGTTGCTCCGCGGCATGTGAGATCTTCCCAGACCAGGGCTCAAACCTGTGTCCCCTGCATTGGCAGGCAGACTCTCAACCACTGCGCCACCAGGGAAGCCCCTTTACTGTATATTTTTATCTATCTTTTGGCATGTGAACCATGTGACATATTATCTATTCAGAAAATACCCCTTTTTGTAACCTTATTCAAATTATTATCTTTTATTCTTTTTTTTGATTTTTCTTAAATTGAAGTACAGTTGATTTACAGTGTTGTGTTAATTACTGCTATACAGCAAAGTGATTCATTTATACATATACATACATCTTTTTTTTATGTTCGTTTTCATTATGGTTTACCATAGGATATTGAATATAGTTCTCTGTGCTATACAGTAGGACCTTGTTGTTTATCCATTCTATATATAAAAGCTTACATCTGCTAACCCCAGCCTCCCACTCCATCCCTCCCCCAACCCCTTCCCCCTTGGCAACCACCAGTCTGTCCTCTATGTCCATGATTCTGTTTCTGATTCATAAATAGGTTCATTTGTGTCATATTTTATTTTTAAATTTTTATTTTTTAAATTTATTGATTTTATTTATTTATTTTTGGCTTCATTGGGTCTTCGGTTGCTGTGCGTGGGCTTTCTCTAGTTTCAGTGAGCGGGGGCTGCTCTTCGTGTGGTGTGAGGGCTTCTCATCCTGGTGGCTTCTCTTGTTGCAGAGCACGGGCTCTAGGCGTGGGGGCTTCATTAGTTGTGGCACGTGGGCTCAGTAGTTGTGGCTCACGGGCTCTAGAGCGCAGGCTCAGTAGCTGTGGCACACGGGCTTAGTTGCTCTGCAGCATGTGGGATCTTCCTGGACCAGGGATCGAACCCATGTCTGCTGCACTGGGCAGGCGGATTCCTAACCACTGCGCCAGCAGGGAAGCCCCTGTGTCATATTTTAGATTTCACATGTAAGTGATGTCATATGGTATTCGTCTTTCTCTTTCTGACTTACTTCACTTAGTATGATAATCTCTAGGTCCATCCACATTGCTGCAAATGGTATTTTTTCGTTCTTTTTTTTTTGGCTGCGCTGTGAGGCATGTGGGATCTCAGTTCCCTGACCAGGGATTGAACCCATGCCCCCCTGCATTGAGAGTGCAGAGTCTCAACCACTGGACCACCAGGGAAGTCCCATATTCTGTTCTTTTTTTATGGCTGAGCAATATTCCATTGTATATATGTACCACATCCTTATCCATTCATCTGTTGATGGACATTTAAGTTGTTTCGATGTCTTGGCTATTGTGAATAGTGCTGCTATGAACATAGGGGTGCATGTATGTTTTTGAGTTATAGTTTTGTCCGGATATATGCCCAGGAGTGGGGTTGCTGGATCATGTGGTAACTCTATTTTTAGTTTTCTGAGGAACCTCCATACTGTTTTCCACAGTGGCTGCACCAATTTATTGATACATTCCCACCAACGGTGTAGGAGGGTTCCCTTTTCTCCACTTCCTCTCCAGCATTTATTATTTGTAGGCTTTTTAATGATGGCCATTCTGACTGGTGTGAGGTGGTACCTCATTGTAGTTTTGATATGCATTTTAATTAGCGATGTTGAACATCTTTTCATGTGCCTGTTGGCCATCTGTATATCATCTTTTATTCTGAAGGCATCTGTTGGCCTTCTTCAGCTTTTGATTTTTCTTTGAGACTTATTGCTCTAATCAGCTGTTCTCAAACCTTTTGGTTCCAGGATCCCTTTATTCTCTTAAAAATTATTGAGAACCTTAAAGGGCTTTTAATTATGTGGCTTATATTTAGTGATACTGTGTTAGAAATTAAAATTGAGCAAGTTTAAATACTTATTTTAAAATACATGTTAACATAAATATATTTTTATGAAAAATGACTATTTTCCAAAATAAATTTTAGTGAGAAGTGTGGCATTGTTTTACAGGTTTGCAAATCTTATTTAATGTCTGACTTAATAGGAGGTTGGCTGGATTCTCATATCTGCTTCTGCATTCAGTCTGTTGTGATGTCATACATCATGGAGCCTCTGGACAACTCCACTGTGCCTCCTGAGAGAGAGTGAAAATTCAGAGCAATTAAATGTTTCTGACCTCACAGATTCCCCTCTGAAACAGGGGATCTCTGAACCATATTTTGAGAACAGATCATAAACCAGCACACCATCTGGGCACACTCTTTGTTTTGAATGAATATTGAATGCCTAAGTATTACTTTCTTAGAAACATGACTAATTTAAGAGGAAGGTTTATAAGTGAGGGAGTTTGTATAAAATTCCTTTTGACATGGTGGAATATTGATTTGTTTTCTAAGAAATTTGGAAAAGCCCTAGTTGATTTTTTAGGTAGTCTTTTAGACGGGGAACTAAGACATTTTTAAAAAAGCTTGCCAAGGCTTATGTGGTTCTCTTTGCACAGAGTAATATGTTTCACTCAGTTAAGTTCATTTCTTACTCCCTTCCTCTTCTGTTTTCTTCCAGATCTAGCTGAAGCTCCTTTAGGAAGTACTCCTTGACTATCTCAGCTCCTCGAGATGTTGCCTTTTCTCTGAACTCTTCTAGCACTTATTGTTGGCCTTTGTATGCTATCTTCTTATATGTTGTATTACTCCTCTCTTTTAATTTTGTCCCTTTTGTTAGCTGGAGACTCTAGGGGAAGGGACATTATCTCCTGTCTTTTTTATGTCCTCAATATGCACTAGGTCTCAATTTTTTATGATGAACTAGATTTTTTAAATGCCTGACACAGCTGATACACCTCCCTCCAAGTATATTCCGCAACGCTTTTCTTCTCTTTCCCAACACAAATGATATTGTCTGGTCCAGATTGGTAAGAAGCTATGGATTTTTTCATTTGCTTGTATATGATCAAATTGTATATTCTAATGTAATAATCACCATTACGTTAGAATTATCCCTAATATTTTATTTTCCTGCTTACAGGCTGTTTAAAAGCTTAGTATATTAAAAGTGAATATATATTAAAAGTTAACTTTACTTAGGTGTAACAACTTAGAAAGAGAATTTATAGTGCCCCTGGATTGTTGAATCTCCTGAGGATTCTTGGCTGAATCCTCTGACTGAGAGGTCTGATGTTTTGTTGTGTTTACACAGACATTTTAACACAGTTCTGCTATTATCTTTCCAGCTGTGGATTTCTTCAACCAGATCAACATGTTATATGGAACTATCACAGAATTCTGCACTGAAGCAAGCTGTCCAGTCATGTCTGCAGGTCCAAGGTACATATACTGGCTATTATATAGGTATTTGAATTATTACCAAATAAAGCTAATCACCAACTGATATAAATTAAATAATAAAGACTTGTTTTTCTTACCCATTTGCTTGTGAAAACAAAAAGTTTACCTATAAGCTTTTAGTTATTAAATACTTTGGTATGTGGTACCCAGTATTTTGATTTTTTTATAATTGCATTATATTAAGTATGAATATTCAGTAGTAGGATTGAAAGTAAAGAAATTTGAGTTAGGTTTATCTTGCTTTTACAAAAGTTATTTTTTTCAATTTTATTAACATTTATGGTTCTGTTTCTGGTTTTTAAATTAATTTCTTGGAAGAGTTTTTAGTTGACCCTTTAATATTTGATTTTTTTGTTGTGCTTATTTACTGTTAGTTACCTCCAAATTGTGCTGCTTTAGTTATCTGGCTTGAAGATGCTAGATTAAAATTTTTTTGACTATCATAAATTTCTAGAAATGTTGAGAAAGAGATGGAACTCTTTATCACCCATAAAGTTAAGATGTGATGGAATTAACATTTTAGTGTGTCCTTCTGGCCTTTTTTCCTATAACAAATGATTGATTTTATGTGATGATAGATGGTAGCAAGATATTTACCTCTTGGGAAAAAACAGTCCTTTCTGAATTTGCTATAGATGTAAAGGAAAAAAAGGGCCCCAATGAGTTTGGGTCCTATTTTTATTATGTTATTTTAGGAGAGATGTTTTTTATTTTGTGAAGTGTTAAGTTTTATTCCTCAAACTTTCTATCTTTGGCTTAAATGCTTCACACAGTGAAGTTTTGATTAAGTCTTATTAATCATTTCTAGCTCAGCAAAGATGAGGTAGAAAAAGACACATGCCTAAGATTGTTTCTTTAAAACCATCTCCAAGAAACAGGGTTTTATAATCTTGGCTCCGTTGATGATTACTTAATGTCCAACAAGCTCAGAATGTGGTGGCTCTATCAGCACCTTACGCAGTCCTCAGCACCCTCTGTCTAACAGACAGGAATGCAGTTCCTTTGTCTTTCTCAGGGCTGTGTTGTAAAACAGATTCTGGCACAGCCAGCTGCCACACTGGCTTCCTTTTCTTTTCCATTTACCATCACATTTCAGAATACAGTGTAACTTATGGTCAGCCCTCCGTATCCATGGTTCCTCTGCATCTACGGATTCAACCAACCGTGGATCTTGTAGTATTTACTATTGAAAAATATCTGTATGTAAGTGGACCTTGTGTGGTTCAAACCCACATTGTTCAAGGGTCAACTGTACTTCTACAGGGAACTCTCAAGTAATCTTCAGTAGAACTTTAGGTAATTTACTAAATATATATACTATACTATACTGTAGTACTATATATATAACTTCTGTTGACAAACTGTGAGCCTACTTTGATTACAAGTTGCAACATGTTTTTGAAAACTTTATCACTAAAACTTTTTTCTCTCCAGATATGAATATCATTGGGCAGATGGTACTAATATTAAAAAGCCAATCAAATGTTCTGCACCAAAATATATTGACTATTTGATGACTTGGGTTCAGGATCAACTTGATGATGAAACTCTTTTTCCTTCTAAAATTGGTGAGTTAATGTTGTAGAACTAATTTTCTTTTTAAATGGTAAATGTGTTATTGTATTTTTAGTGCTCTATTACTATAAAAAAATGTAATAAAGACTGCCAAATTCCTCTCCAAAAAGGTTGTATATGTATACTCCTTCCAGCCATGTTTGTGTCTGCCTGTGTTTCTTCATCAGTACTAGTTGTTACTCAGTTTTTCATCTTTTCTAATATGGGTAAATAAATTTCTAGTATAATGTACATTTTAAAAAATATCAATAACATTGAGCATTTTTTGGTTTATTGATCCTTGTGTGTTTTCTGTTTATATCCTTTTTCTATTTCTTTATGTTAAGGTTATTAGCTCTTTGTCATGCATGTTGTGTGTATTTTTTCCCTGGGTTGCCTTATTGTCTTGTTTATGAGGTTTTTTTGCTATGTATAATGTTCTTATTTTGACCTATTAATCTTTCCCTTTATGATGTCTAGATTTTAATACAATGATTAGAAGGGATTTTCCTACTTACAGATTATAAAATATTTGTCCATGCTTTTATTTAGCACTTTTGTGGTTTTGTTTTTACATTTTATTTTAATCTTTGTTCTGTCGGAATTTTTTCTCAATGCTCCCTTTACTTTTTTGCAACTATAAATGCTAGTTTGTCCAGTACCATTTATCGAATACATGTGTCTTTTATCCCCTCATTATCATATGTGTACACCAAATTGACATATATCTTGGAGTCTTTTAATCTCTTTATCTATAGTTATAGAAATTCCACACTGTTTTAATTACCATGGCTATGTATCTTTGAACATCTTGTAGGGCTAGTCTCTCTTCCTTGCTCTTCTTTTTCAGAATACTTACAGCTATTCTGGAAAATTTGTTCTTCCAAAGAATTTAGAAACATTTTGCAAGGTAAAAAAACCTGTGAGATTTTTATTATGATTTCATTCAATTTGTAGATTAATGTAGGGATTCTCGTTCTCTTGACAATACTGAGTCTTTCTATCCAAGAACAATTCATATTCATTTATTCATGTCTTTTAATTATTTCTTATTTCCTCTTGTAAAATTCTGTATTTTACTTTATGCTAGTCCTTCAGGTTTCTTAAGTTTATTCCTAGGCACTTAATGTTTTTATTGATAATCTGGTTTCTAACTGGTTATTGTTTAGTATATAGGAAAACTGTTCTGATTCTTTCGGATTGTTTTCTTGAGTTTTTAAAGTATATAGTTACATCATACTAAGATAATATTAATTTCACCTCTTCTTTTCTGATAAATATACTACTTGTGTAACTCTTATCTAATTGCAGTAACTAGTACTTCCAGAGCAGTACTGATTAATGGTGATGATGGCAAACATCCTTTTCTTGTTTACTTTTATGTGAGTGCTTCTAGTATTTCAGCATTAAGTAGGAATCTTGCTTTTGGTTAGAGGTATGTGAATTTTTAAAAATCAAGTTGGTTATAGGGTTTTATCAGATACTCTTCTAGTATCTGTTGTTGATCATAAGGTTTTCTCCATTTTTTTTTTAATGTTCTGCTGCAAGAGTATTTTTTTTATTTCTGCTATTTTGATTAAGATTTTGGCATTGGTATTCATGGATGTGATTGATCCTTGTCATTTTCAGTATAAGGGTATCTTATGAACAACATATTGTTGGATTCTGTTTTGTCTGTTTGGGCTGCTATAACAAAAAATACCAGAGACTGGAGGGCTTATAAGCAATAGAGATGTATTTCTCACAGTTCTGAAGTCTGCAAGTCCAAGATCAGGAGCCAGCATGGTCAGGTTCTGTCATAGGTCCTCTTCCTGGTTTACAGATAGCAAAAAGCAGTGTTTTTGTTGTATCTGCACATGGCAGAGAGGGAAATCATCTTTGTCGAGTTTCTTCTTATAAGGGCACTAATCCTATTCATGCGGGCAGATGCCCTATGACCCAATCACCCCCAAAGGCCCCACCTCTTAGTACCATCATCTAGGGGGTTAGAATTTCAACATGATTTTGAGGGAGACACAAACATTCAGAACATAGCAGATTCCTTTTTGAAATCTAATCAGAGGCTCTTTAAGGAGAAAAATTTATATCATGTTGTTATGTTTGGTCTGTTTGTTTTTGGTCAACTTTTCCGTTCTATAAAACCTTTTGTTTCCTTTCTCATAGATCCTTTATTGTGTATTGGGTGTGCTTGAATGTTAAATTCAGCTTGGAAAGTGCTTAGATTAAAACAAATCACTTGTATTTCTTTATTAAAGTCGTTCCTCGGCTTCCCAATTCTTCAGTATTTTATCCTAATGTTCTGGAATTCTTTCCCCCTTCATTAGGCTATTATCCAGATCTTACTTATGCTAATTATTTATTCTTATTAGACAAAACTGTTTATTATTCATTTTTAAACAAATATATCCAACTTATTAATGTTCTTTTTAATAGCATGGGGCCCATTTGCAAATTCTGAGAGAAAAAGGATTTGACTTAAAAATCCATCTTTTCAGTACATGAATATAAGACCAAGTCCAGAAAAAACATGTCCATAAGCCCCAGAATAATGTGTGAAAAGGCAAGTTGTTACCAAGACTAGGGGTGGGGGATGGGGACACACACACACACACACACACACACACACACAAATCAGCTGACAAGAGCAAACTATACTAAATTTCAAGCTATTAAGGACTGGTTGAGAAATAAAGAATACAAAATGCAGGGAAGGAGAAAGTGACAGCCTTTGTTTTCTGAAAGATTAGAGAAAAGAATATGTTCAAGAGAAGTGTCGTGAAACAGACCTTTAAGGCCAACTAATCTAGGTTATTTTGGAAGCAGATGCCTTCTTATGTATTTGTTAACTATACTCAGTGCCAGTTGTGTTGTCTTTCTCCTGTCCCTGTTTTCTAAGAAACATTGGCCTTGTCAACCAAAATTCTCAGGAATGCAACCAGTCACATCCCCACCTGCTCTGCTTGGAGAAAGATGACTAAGTCCTCTCCCAGTTCTTTTCTAAGGAGGTGTTTATATTCTTTGAAAAATAGGGAGGTGCCATTCCTTCCCTTTACAGAAAGTATTATTCCCCTTCTTAGACTATAGGAAAATGAAACTAGCACTTTAAAAAATTAAATAAAAAGTCGGGGGGCTTCCCTGGTGGCGCAGTGGGTGAGAATCTGCCTGCCAATGCAGGGGACACGGGTTCGAGTCCTGGTCTGGGAAGATCCCACATGCCGCGGAGCAACTGGGCCCGTGAGCCACAATTACTGAGCCTGCACGTCTGGAGCCTGTGCTCCGCAAAGAGAGGCCGCGATAGTGAGGGGCCCACACACCGCGATGAAGAGTGGCCCCCACTTGCCACAGCTAGAGAAAGCCCTCGCACAGAAACGAAGACCTAACACAGCCATAAATTAATTAATTAATTAATTATTTTAAAAAGTACATTGTTTATAAAAAAAAAAAAAGTCGGGGACTCCTAGTTTAAGAAGGAAAACTGGCTTTTCAGAGTACTTCAGAAGAGGAAATACTTTTTATTTGTAGACAGTAGATAATAATGACTCAAAGTGTGCCTTTCTTTTTCTTTTGCTTGGGAGAGTTTCCAGTCCTGGTTGAGTGTGTATGTGTTTATGTAAAAAAAATTTTTTAGCGTTAAAAATTGCAAAAAGTAAAAATTTTCTATTTATAGTCAAAAATACTTATTCTCCGGGACTTCCCTTGTGGTCCAGTGGTTAAGACTCCTTGCTTCCAGTGCAGGGGGTGTGGGTTCAATCCCTGGTTGGGGAACTAAGATCCCAACATGCCACGAGGTGCAGCCAAAAAAAAACTTGTTGCATTTAATTTTAGGAAGAAACTCTCCAGTATTAAACAACTAAAATTGTTTTTGATTCCGCATCATCTTGCATAACTTGATACCTGTGCCTACTATTCTAAGGCAGTCAGGGAAAGTGTGGTATGTGAGGATACCTCATATACTTAGGTTTGGGTTTTTTTTTTTTCCGTTGCCTTTAAAAAAAAAAAAATGGAAATAGGCTTGTATTTGTGAATTTGTGTATTGGAGTTGCTCATGGCAGCGTCTAAACTTTTCTGCTATTTATTTTTCTTGAATTGATAAAAGACTGATTGATACATACCTATATTACAGGTGTCCCATTTCCTAAAAACTTTATGTCTGTGGCAAAGACCATTCTAAAGCGTCTGTTCAGGGTTTATGCCCATATTTATCACCAGCACTTTGATTCTGTGATGCAGCTGCAGGAGGAGGCCCACCTCAACACCTCCTTTAAGCACTTTATTTTCTTTGTTCAGGTAAGTTGAACTGCATTGACTTTTGTGTCCTTTGACCTGGACATATCTGGATTGGTAGTTAATATAGAGTAATTTTTAGAGACTTATTTATAGATGTAGAGCTAAGCATGCAGGGTTCTCATGTTTTGTTCCCTTTTCCATGTTTATTTCTTTGATGTGCATAGCAGCATAGAAACCATTACCCCCATTTTGGACCTTTTGCCTCTGGAGAGACCTGCCCCAGGTCTCTGGTTAAGATATGACAAGAAGCACCAAACACTCAAGAAAGCTTGTCCATACCCTCCTGTTCCATCGCCACTGCTGGGTAAAGGGATGCCATGGAAAAACATCTATGGTTGGGTTGTTTCATGAGATGTCTATGCCTAAAAGAGAAACTTTTGGAAGAACTCATTAGCTACTATCTTGGGTTAAGTTTCCAGAAGTCCACTTCAGGCCAAATCTTACAAAGCCAGCAGCTAGAAACTTCAAAAAGAACCACCCCCTTCAGAGGTGTGGCCTGTTTCCTTATGGGCCCTTAGTTGGAATTAGAACTTTTTAGTCAGAATAATTCACATTGTTTGAAAAAGATATCAAAGAATAGGGACTTGTTAGCCTAACTTTCGAGATATATAATTCTATATGCAAAATATAAATATGTCTCTCTAGATACTTTGGAGGGAAAGCAGGTAGCTTTTCTTTATTTTTTTTTTTCATTTTTTTTTCTTTTTTCTTTGTAAAGCAGGTAGCTTTATAGTAGATATTGTATGTCACAATTCTATGTGCCACACAAAGGAGAATGTACAGTGCTCTCTTCTTTGTCTTCCTTCTGAGATTATTGCATGGCATAGATAGAGTGTAGATATAGATATACGAAAGTAAAAGGTCTGCTGCCCCAGATGAGGCCACTATCAATGGTTCAGTGTATAGTTTTCAGATAATTTCTGTGTAAATGCAAACATTATACGATTTTGATTTTACACAGGATCATGCTAACATGTACGGTTGCTTATTTATTAAGTCCCCTGTATTTTAAAACTGGGAGTAAAAATGACCCCATTATAAAATGTTCATAGAGATTATTTCATCATTCTTTTGGATTTCAGAAAGCTAGGGTTGGGAAGCCCTTCTCTGAATGACATTTATAGAGTTTTAATTTTAGATCTGTTTTTAAATTTTATTTTTCTTCTTTATTTTAGGAGTTTAATCTGATTGATAGGCGTGAGTTGGCACCTCTTCAGGAATTAATTGAGAAGCTTGGATCGAAAGACAGATAAATTTTTCTTCTAGAACAGTTACCCTCTTGCTTCATCTACTGCTAGAGCTATCTCATTGCTTTCTGTTATAGACTAGTTATACAAACTTTAAGAAAACAAGATAAAAAGACACCTATTTTCTGTGTCTACTGATAAAATTGTCCCAAAGGTAGGTTGGCCTAATACCTTCAGAGTGAGAAATTCAGGACACAGCTGAATCTGAGGCACTGTGTGACCACTGCTGTTACTGCCATAGAGCCATACTTGGTTGTAGAATGTGAGGACTAACCTGTAGTTTATTAGTTTACTTATTCTTTTACTGAAGAAGATGATCGACTCTGTTTCAGGTGACAGCATGATGGATATTAAGAATTTCCAATAATTTATTAACAGGTTTCCAGAACAAATTTCCTAATAATGCAATCACAGATCAGTTTTATTCTGCTTTTATTTTACAAATAGAAGAGGTGTTCTAAAACTTCCTTAAGATTTAGAACATTTGTGTCACTTTGGATAACGTTGTAGTTTGAAGTTTGTATGCTAGTGTTTTTTTAGGTAAGATTATATATATATGTATATTTTTTCAAAATCCGTGATTGCAGTTTAAATCATCATACGATATGTAGTATGGGAGTAACCAAAGTTATTTCTAAAAGGACTTTATTTTTTAACCTTTATTTTAATCTTTATTTGGGATTTTATTCACATAAACCTATCTAAATTTTTAGTGTGTATGTATCAAATAATTTTTTTAAGGCATCTAAGGATCGTCTTGCAGATTTTTATTTTGAAATGCTTCATTCAGATTAATTTTAATATGTAGGTTTTGTCTGAGAAAAGGAGAACTTCCAAAAAATATGACAGCTTTGGGTCTCAAAAACCATTATTTTCATTCATGTTTGTTTCAGAGGCCTTAAAATTTGGATAGGAGAATGGAAGAAAGTACTTAGAGTACTTGACTATTTTATTTTGAGTTTTCCTTTAAAAAGAAACTACTTTTATACGTTTTTATTGTGACTTGAGACTTAGTTAAGTGTAGTGTAGAAATGCACGAACCTTATCCCAATAAGGATAAAACGTAAGGAAAACCACAATAAAAAACCTTGAAGGTGTACACATTTTATAACCCAGCTAAAAGTTTGATGTGCTGCCTGTTCTTTAATGTGTGTGTGTGTTGGGCGAGGAGGGGTAATATGTTTAAAGGAGACAAAATGGGATAAGTTAAAAAAAAAAAAAAAAAAACTTCATTCTGTTAATAGTCAAAGGATGGATTGGGATTTTATTCTGTTTTGTTTCTGTATTAAAACTTGAAATCATTCTGTTTCTATTGGGATAAAAAGAATCTTCTCCTTTAGTGAAGAAAAGATCTAATTTTCCTTAGGTTTCTAAGATTTAGACTGTTTAAAATGTAACGAGGCACACCTATTACTAAAGACTTGCCAGACTGGCAACACTTTAATTTCATCAACGTTCTTTGTTTCAGAGCTATGATTTTTTTTTGCAAAGTACTCACCATCTTCCATCTTGATAACTTTGGTTGAGGTTAAATTTGATAGGGTTTTATTTTTATTTTTATTATTCCACTAGAATGTAAAGAAAAGAATTGCTTAGAAACTCCATTTTTGTAATAACCCAATTTCAATAAATTCTTAAATATATGTAGAATTTTAAAGGAAACAAAACATTTTATCTGATTTAGGCTGAAACTGTACATCGTTGTTTTGGGAAATAAAGAGTAGAAAAATCCCTTACGAAGAAAAAGAGAAAAGCCCTCTATGAAACATTCCATAATCCACATTTTAAGAATATCCAAAGTCCCTGTCAGGCATTCTGTATGTTTATGTTGATCATTTCCAAACAAGAAAGAAGGTTTTTACATGCCACCTAGAATGTTACTGACTCTTGACTTTGAACATTGTTGGCTTTAATTAAGTATGCAAGGAATGAAATATTTCTCACCTAGGATTGTACTTTCATCATTTCTAATATTTCACATATCATCAAACAAAAGGGTTCTCACTTTTCTCCATTTATTTTCAGTGATAGAAATCCTCCTTCTCTTCATGACTCAGCCCTAAAACTAACTAAAGATGGCCACATTTAGGACAGTAGTAGAGGCAGCTTAATAATGGGACGTAAATTTTAAAATTTGTTGGTAATTTGGGAATTCAGGTAATTCAGAATGTCCTTTTTTTAAAAAAAATAAAAGCATTACTAGGTTCCCAAGCTAATCTGGCTTAACCAACAATGCATCTAAACATTGGTGTTAACATTATTTGTTTACATCCAAGGCCAGGGAGTTGAGAACAGGAGAGTTGGAGGAAGGGGAGAGAATAGGGAGAGGATGACACCTTTCTGACTTGGCTGGAGGGTCAACCTTTGATTAAAGTTGGAAGAAATCAGTCTCTCTTTGACTCCTCTCAATCTTGATTTATCTCCCTGAATAACACTCCCCTGGCTCCTCCTAATCACAAGTCATCTCTCAGTGTCTGATCACTGCCCTTCACACCTGACTAAAATCATGGGTTGGACAGTACTTGCTAAATTATGCAGTTAATCCTATGGTGCTTTAATTTCCAGGCCTTTAAAAAAAAACTTTGGGCCTGGAAAGTTTTTTTTTAAAGGCCTGGAAATTAAAGCACCATAGGATTAACTGCATAATTTAGTAAGTACTGTCCAACCCATGATTTTAGTGCAGATTTTTGTTTAAATAGTGCAACTTCCTTGTACTACAGTTTTTGTATTGACAGCCAAATGTATCCTTTATTCTCCTCCAAACTGTGAATAAAGTGATTTTTAGTGGGCTGCCAGCTAACAAAGTATTTCCTTTCATCTTCGACTTGTAGATCCCTAGCTCATGTAGCTGCCTACTTGAGAAATGCACATCTGTATTCATCATGACACTGATAACAGCAAGAGGAAGGTTTTTCTAGTAATGCAAAAGCACGAGGAACAATTCTGGTGGTGATTTTAATTTTTCAAATATTGTTGAGGTTTCTTGATTATACTCTTGGCCTTCTCTCTGAGCAGTGAGGTCACATTAGAAGTGGAGAAGCTTCTAAACATAACATCATTACCTTATAAGCATAAATAAATCAGTACTGAAGAGTGTAAGTCCTAGAAGTTTGTTTCTAAGCAGCTCCAGTCATGGTGCTGGTGTTACCCTTGCCTGGTTGTAGGAGGCTGTCTCTCCTGTCTAGAATTCTGGCCTGAAAATACCAGCTGGTGCACCAAACTAAGCAGCTTCAACAGGGACATTATTTCCTCCTAATATCAGTTCAGTAACTGGATTTGGTTTTTTACTGTTGTACAATTCTGGCAAAGAGGGAAAATAAGTAGTTCCTCAGTCTTCCTTTGTTTTTGCATTAGATTTTGATATTTCAGACTGTAAAGGGCTTTGGGGGATGATATTGATATTACCTGTGATAGCAGTAATTTTATTGAAGCAACTGCATTGAAATTCACTTGGGTTTTCTCTCATTATCAGATTCTTTTCCAAACAAGTATTCTGTAAATCCAAATGGATTACCAGTGTGCTATAGATTTATTATAGAACAACATTCTGTGTTTGGTCTACATTGAAAATAGTTTAAGTTAGTCTTGGTTATCATCTAAAATATTTTTAAATGTTCTTTACATGAAAATTTATTTTGTATTTTTAAACCTTTAGGGGCTTTATCTATTTTTCTAAGTCAGTTAACTGTACTTTTTTAAAAAAAATATTTTGTATCTACTTTTGTAACTTCATCAGAATAAAATATATTGAAAGAAAGGAAGGACTGATGAAAGTATGTCTCAACACACTTGTTTCTATTTAAATGTGAAACTTGAGATTTTTGCAGGTTCTGTGGAAGGTTACCTTTGCTTACCATTTAGTAGCGAAAATGTTTTCTTAACTCTTAGAAGAAAGGGAAGTTCCTAAATGAACTAAACATCTTGTAATAGCAGGCCCACCCCCAAGGAACAGACTATGCCTCTGGATGCAGTGGCTAAAACCCATCCCAGACAAAAAATAAGTTGTCTCCTTCTTATCATGCTAACCAAGCTCTTGACCTCTTTTGAACATTCCTGGTTGTGAGATTGAGAAAAGGGAAGAGGAAAGACTAGACTCATTAATTTTCTGACCTTGAAATTGAGTACTCGGCTTATCCGTAAGTACTCGGCTTATCCATAAGACACCCCTCCCCACCCCAAACAGACATTTTTCATTATTATAGGAGAAATATTACAGTTATTTTTAGAGGTTCAAATTACAGATGCCTAATTTTAGGTCCATTCAAAATAGCATTGCTAGAATTGTTTTGACCTTTTTTGAGTAGAGTTAATGAAAACTTAACGAAAGTGGCTAAATAATATGGGTTAACACTCATTTTGTATAAAGGTATGGGTAAGCTAGTAATCAAAATTTGGACTCTCTTTTTTGATGGTTATATTTCAGTAAACTTAAAATCTGTTGCAAAAGTGTTAAGTTTGTGAAGGTGTCTAATGGCTAAGTTTGAAAGCTTTTTTTTTTTTTTTTAATAAATGGAGAGATATCTTTATTTATTTATTTTTGGCTGTGTTGGGTCTTCGTTTCTGTGCGAGGGCTTTCTCTAGTTGCGGCAAGCGGGGGCCACTCTTCATCGCGGTGCGCAGGCCTCTCACTATCGTGGCCTCTCTTGTTGCGGAGCACAGGCTCCAGACGCACAGGCTCAGTAGTTGTGGCTCACGGGCCTAGATGCTCCACGGCATGTGGGATCTTCCCAGACCAGGGCTCGAACCCGTGTCCCCTGCATTAGCAGGCAGATTCTCAACCACTGCGCCACCAGGGAAGCCCTTAAAGCTATTTTAAACTTTATAAATGAGTAGAAGAACTCGAATAATATTTGGGAGGGCCAGAGTCTGGATTTGAACCTGCACAGCCAGAAACAGTGTCCAAACCATGCTTTGGGCCTTCTTTAGCAAATACCCCAGTGCTGTTGAGGTAGGTTTGGACACTATAGCCTGCATTGTTGTTGCTGGCCACTAGATGTCGGTGAGCCTTACCTCCTCCCCAAAGCTAGATGCATCTGCCTTGACGAGAATAAAGGATTTTTACCTAGCACCTCCTTCCTTTCGTGTCTCTTCCTAATCAAAAGCTTAAATGGGTGCCTCTCACTGGCAGATCCTAGGTCACATAGCTCTCTTCTGGCTGCAGGAGGGGCTAGGAAAAAGTTTCTGGATTTTACTTGGGGTTCAGAGTTCATAGCAAATTGATGAACAATCCTGGATGGTCCAAAAGCTTGGACAGGCTGCTGTTCTGTGAACTTTTTGCTCCTGTTCTGTGAAAAGATGAGGAGTTTTCACTATAATGTAAGTATCTGAGTGTACTGTTTAGCTCAGCTGACATTTTTTTGTAGCAGATTTGCTAACTGAAAGAAGTAGACTATTGATTCAGATTCTGGCCAAACTCTTTATCTTGTGGCTGACCAGCATTTTAAATATCACTTCCTTAGAGGAACCTACCTGTTTTAGGGGAGACTTTTAGCAGGTTTATCTCATTTAATCCTACAGCAACCTGTTGAAGGGGTGACAGTTGAGAGGTATGTTAGGAATTTTTCAGTGCTTTTTAGGCTATGTCACAAAAGCTCAGACTTTGAATACATAGTGAGGTGGGTCTCTTTCTCTGGCTTGCATTTGTAAAAGTTCTGTGTACTCAAGAGTGCTAGGAGACTCTGTAAAATAAAATGACTGCAATTAAAAAATCATCCCAATGAGGTAAAAAAAAAGATGTATCCAGATAGATCCTACTTAAGGAATTTTCTGCAGTTAGCTCAGATATAAGTATGAAAGCTGGGAGTGATCATGGACTGATACAAGTGAAGAGGAGAGTATCTCAAGTTCAGGCAAAAAGAGTAAATGCAGAAGGGATAGACCCATTTCTGGAGACCAAGGGCATTATGCTTCTAATCATAAAGTAAAACTGGCCTTTTTTTAAAAAATAAATTTATTTATTTATTCTTGGCTGCGTTGGGTCTTCGTTGCTGCACATGGGCTTTAGTTGTGGTGAGCAGGGGCTACTCTTCATTGCAGTGTGTGGGCTTCTAATTGCAGTGGCGTCTCTTGTGGCAGAGCACAGGCTCTAGGCATGCGCGTTTCAGTAGTTATGGCACATGGGCTCAGTAGTTGTGGCGCACGGGCTTAGTTGCTCCACGGCATGTGGGATCTTCCCGTACCAGGGCTCAAACCCATGTCCCCTGCATTGGCCATTGCACCATCAGGGAAGTCCCGCACTCTATTTTTTATGCCACCAATACTCTTCTTTTGCATTTTTCATCCAAGTCCTAAAACTGGCCTTTGATTTGCTTCTATTATAAAAAATTATGTGAACTGTTACGTTGGAACTAATTTGGAAGTCCAAGATGGTGAGATTGTTCTGAAAATCCTTCTCTAAAAAGGTTCAGATTCATACTGTGGAGCTAGAATTGTTAAACCACTGTCAGTCAGTGCATACCCTTTTTGTCCCATGCCATGCTGGGCCTTTGACATAGGTTACTAAAGCAAGATCCTGTCATGGAGTTTATGGACCAGTGCAAAAAACAGGCACATACATAAATTGATAGTTCTAAAGGGCTATTTTGTGTAGTAAAAGTTATGCAGAAGTTATGGGCCCTTAGTTTACTGTGGGGCAGTCAGAGGTGGCTCCCTGGAGAAGACAAGGCTTGGACTGACTCAAAAGATGGGTAGTTACCAAATAACCAGAATTGTTGCATGGTTTGCATAGGGAGGTATAAGCAGTCCAGTATTAGTGAAGGGTATATTTCAGTTGGGCAGGTAGGTAGGGGTTAAGTCATATGAAAGCACTTGGATTTTTACCTGTAGGTGATGACTCTGAAGGATTTTAAGTAAGCAAATAAATGGACAAGTTTTCGTTTCAGATGGCTCTGACAGCAGTGTGGAAAACTGAGGGTAAGAGGAGGATACTAAAGCTTTAATTAATTAGGTTAGGTATTAAGCCCCAGTTTGGTGGTGTGGCCTAGCATAAGTGACCCCATTTGGTGCCTGTGGTTTTCTTTTTAATAATAGGAGTCATTCAACTCCTCTAGTCATTCATACTAGAATGAATGAGCATACTTTTAGCTGATCACTTTCAACAACAACTGTAGGTCCGTCTGATATCTGGTGGCCTTGGCCTGCAGCGGCTTGCAGCAAGATTTCGGTTCCCTGGCCAGAGATTGAAGTCAGGCCACGGCAGTGAGAGTGCTGAATCCTAGCCACTAGACCACCAGAGACAGTGGCCAGTGACAAGGCCCTGGCCTGTCGGTTTTTAGAAATGAATTTCCACAAGGAGATGGAAAGTAGTGAAGCAAATAAAATGTTTATTAGGAGGAAAAAGACTATGTGTGAATAGACACACAGAGGTGGACTCAGAAAGAGTCGTGCCCTCGTGATAGTTTGAATCACTTAATATGGGGCATTTCTTCCGGGTTTCCTCTGGCCAATCATCTAGCATTGCCTGGCTCTGAGTCCGTATTTGGTTTATCTCAGGGTCCTCCCTATGTGCGTGCATCTCTTAGCCAAGATGGCTTCTAGTGAAGAGACCTATGGGTAGGTTGACATCATCTACTATGTGTAGTCGGGAAGGTCTCCTTGACCTCGAGAATGAGAAATATGTGGTCTCTGTCTCTTATGTGGGCAAGGCTCAGCTCCTCTCTGCCCCTGCCATTACTGTTATCTTAAAGTGTCCACTGGAGGCAAAGTCCAGCTATTTACCCTGTTCCTGCTGTTACTTCTATCTGGAAGTGTAAACAGAAGGCTGTCTGTAAATGTCTCCTGTCTCACGTCCAACTGTTACCCCACAACTGGGTTTGCCTCTTGGTGGGTGTCAAGCCAAATGACACAACCAAGTCAAAGAGGAGGAGAAGGAAGGATTTATTGCAGCAAGTAATAACACTGGGGATCTTTCCCAAAGCAGTATCTCCCCAAGGGCAAAACTGGAGAAGTTTTAAGCTAAGGGTACATGCATATTCATGAAGGGGCTTGAGCAGAGAAGAATTCAGTCTAGAATTGGGGCACAGGTTGACAGAGTCAAAGTTTTAGTTGAAGTCACGAGGGTCAGGAAAGATCAACATCATTTCTTAGCTTCCAGTTGATCTGGTGGCTGCGCTCTCAAGGTGGGTGGGGATGGTGCTTGAATTCTGCAAAACAACTCAAGAGTGTGCGCCAGGCTAATCTTTACCGTTGAAACAGAACTGGGAGTCTTTATAAGTGATTTATTATCTTTGCTATTGTTACTTCTCTTGCCGGGTTACAGTCGTTTGTTCCTGCATTCTTTTATTTCCTTAAGATCATTAATTACTGAGACCTGTTCAAGGGCAAGCGTTGTGGCCAGGCTTAGATCACAAAATGACTTAGGCCAGAAATGGCTCATGTCAAGAAAGCCATGCCTGATTCTCTTTCTCCGGGGACCTCCTACCCTATCTGCTTGCCCAACCCATCCAAGTGCAACACTGAACATGTTGATTGTATAAGCCAGAATGCAATACGAAAAAGCCCTGGTACATCCTTCAGTGTATACCAGACCACATGCTGCAAATATCCTACGAGAAAAAGGGCTTGGCTGAATTTTGGCTTGTGATATCTATCTGAACTATTCCAGCAGTGGGGCAGATTTGCTGATAATCATACTGAAACCGCAGAAATGTGTCTCGGGGCTCCAAGGAGCTCTGGTTCTTTATGGCTCAGAGCAGAAAGAATGCAGCAAGAGGCAAAGTGATAGATAAGTGATTTATTAGAATAGGATGCTTGTGAGGTTTACAAGCAGCCGGCAAGAGGGTGCTGCCCCGAGAGCTTAGTGGGCTACAGTTCTATGATCAAAGGAGAAGTGGGGAGGGGGAGAAGACCACCACCTTCCTCATTCTTCAGTAGATGTCAAGCTTCCATCATCAGTTCATCCTCCATGTCAGGTGGGGGAGTTTTCTTGTCCCTACATGGTCAAACTGGGACTGCTGTGGCACAATGGAAATGAGCAAAAAGGCAGTAACATATACTAAAATGTGATAAATCATCTCAGGTTTCAGTATAATGTCACCTTTTCCTTATATTACTGTTTTCAGTGCATGCAGAGAAGTATGTCTTAGGCATCATCAACTTCCTGAACTTACTGGGTAGGATGTGGGTCTCATTACACCATTGTTTTATTGTTTTGGGGCATGTCTCATGCTTCTGTTGCATGGTTTTGTTGCTAGGCAAGCCTGCTTGGTTTTGTGATTAAGCAAACCTACTTTCTTGGGTGATCGTTAACTTACAGGGGTCTTCTATACTTTTTTCTTTACTTATGATTCCTCAGTGGGATTAACTATTTAATCACCTACTTTGTCCCTTTACTCAGTCCCTATCAATACCAGTCCCTGATGGTGTCAGTTTCCACTGCATTGTGAAGAATCCAAGGTCTGTGTCTCCAGCAGCATCTCTGCTGGGCCGTGTCCTGCAGGCACCTTAGACTCAGACAGATCCAAAACTGAGTTAGTCGACCCCCTTCACCCCAAACCTAGTTCTCCTCTACTCATTTCATTGTCCAAGCCAGAACCCTGAGAGTCCTCCCTGCCGCCTTCATCCCCTCATCCGCCAATCCGGTCACTGCAGTCCATCCACCTCCCAGGTGTCTCAGTCCACTCCTCCCATCCCTGCTGCTGCTGCTGCTGCTGCTCTAGTTCAGGCCTCAAGTCTCACTTGGACCATTGCAATAGCCTTGGGACTTCTGTCCTCGTCTCCAATTTCAGCCTCCTTCTGTCCCCGCTCCTTGCAGGAGCGAGTGATCTTTCTAAAACGCGAATCTGAAAACGACTCCCCTGCTTAAAATCCTCTCCTGGTTCCCTCCTGGAGGGAGAAACCCAAGCTCCTCAGTTTAGCAGCAAGTTTTCGGGTGGGGAGTTGGAATGGAGGCGTTCCACCTAGGGCACCAGTGTCCTTGGGACGAGGGAAAGTCCTGCAGGACCGAGCACCTAGCACCGGCTTCTAGGCAGAGGAGGAAGGACCCGCTGGGGTCGAGGCTTGGGAGGCAGGAGAAGCGGGGCGAGAGCCAGGGAAGAGGGCGGGGCCCTGGGCGTGGGCGGGGCGGCGCGGCCCCGGGCGTGCGGGGGCGGCTCGCGGCCTCCAGACGGCAGGGGGCGACCTAGCCCGTGGCGGCGGCGGCTCTGGTCCCAGGCTCCGCGTCTTTTGGGCGACAAGGCGACCTCAGACGGCGGGCCGCGTCGGCCGGGCATGGCGGCGTGGAGCCCGGCCGCGGCAGCGCCTCTGCTCCGCGGGACCCGCCGGGTGAGCGCGGGCGGGGACCGGACTGCTCTCCCCTGGGCGGGAGTTGCGCTGGGACCACGGGGCCGGCCGCGGCCGCGGCTGGGGAACTGGTCCACAGAGGGCGGCGCGCCGGGCCCAGGGCCTGCCCTTCATTTCTCTCCTTCACTCACTGGTTGGTTCGTTCATTTAGTGGGCCCGACTACGGGCACTGGGAGAAGTGTCAGGCCCGGCGCGTGCTGGGGAAGCTCCCGAACGGGGTGGGGGTTGAGGCCGAGGGGAATAGATACATAAGCAGTCATAATACAGCGGGCACGGGAAAAGCAATGTTGATTTACTGAGCCGAAGACATGGGACTCATAACCCGGAGTCGCGGCGTGCGTGCCGGGGACTGTTGGCTGGGTCAGAGCTCCGGAAAGTCCGCCTGGCTTCTGTGACCTTGACCCTCCCCAAATCCCATACTCCCGGGGTAGGAAGCCAGCAGAGGGCACTCACCACGCGCCCTGCTAATTTTCTCTCCCCCCTTTCTGATTCATTCTTTCCTCACTTCATCCACTTCTTTCGCTTTCCTCTCACATTCCTCCTTCTCTTAGACCTGCCTCCCCCAAGCATGAAGGGCACTTCTGCTGGTGACTTTCAGAGTGGACAGTCGGCTTTCCGGGGACTTTGTCAGTAGATTACTGGTTTAAAGGCGCTCGCTGCCTGCAGATCAGCTGAGATGAGGAAAAGGCTTCTCCCAAGGAGTCAGCAGTGCTAACCACCCTCACTCCTTAGTGATTGCCGCTTCTGCCCGCCACCTGGCTAACCTCTGCCTTTGCCCCCCAGGGCACTGTCTTCAGAGGAGGTCCCATTCCCCCCCGCCCCCCAGTCTTACCCAGGCCCTCAACTTAAGATTCTTTCCCTCTGTACATCACTCACACAGCCTCCCTCCAGATCTTTCTCCTGACCTGCATTTCAGTTGCCTGCTAGAATCAGGACTTCTTTGCAGGTGCCCAGTACATATGCCCTGAATCGTGTGGTTCTTCCCCTGCTCATTCATTCATTCACTCATTCATCCATAACCCAAGTCCTCCTGAGGGTCTGCCCTGGGTCAGCTCTGGAAGACTGCAGTAACAAGACAGACTCAGTCTTGGCCTCTAAGACCAGTTGGTGAAAGAGTCAGTGCACAGGGCATTTTAAGGAAGGAGCTCTGAGGTTCTATAACCCAGGACCCTGCTCTGGGCCGTCAGAAAAGGCCTGAGGATGGGCAGGACTGAGGAGGTGAAGGGATGTTACCGTCAGCACCAGCACTTGATGAACAGCGCTCCACCCGCCTTCCTCCTCCGGTTAGGGATGCTTGGTACTACTCCCTTTGTAATGATACTGTTATCTGGGAATCTTTCCTGACTTGCTTCAAAAGGCACTGTTACTTTGGCACCAGGAAGCCTGTCTAACAAAGTCCAAAATCTTTAGCCTGACATTGAAGGCCTGCCATGCTCTATTTTCAGTCTCCCCTTTTAGCATGTGCTCAACGCAGCCAAGGGGCTGCCGACATGGTTTTGTGCTCTTTCATCCGTAAGGGTTGAGACACATTCCCATCAGAAGCACTGGGTCCTTAGGGTAGCCACTGGGGGAGGGGGGAGTGTTACTGCCAATGGTAAATAATCTAAAAACGTTCTGACTTCAGGTCCTTTAATAGAATTCTGTTTCTTCTCCCAGTAAGAATTGCAAAGGGTAGCTGGCTTATTGAGCAGTAGGTCACAGGGTTACACCCCACTGGAGAGAATGTAGAGTGTTAATCAGGCCTAACTGGTGGGTGGCATTTGGCCCCATCAGTACATGGTCATTGGCATGCTGGCCTAAGCAGGGCACGCCTGAGCCAGGCTGCCTGGCCTCTCCTGACTCTGCATCTTATTAAGGGATCCAACCTTGGCATATTACTTAGTGCTTCAGGCACCTCACTTATTAAACCGTCATCATGATAGTGTCTTACTAGCATGAGGAGTTAAACATTTGTTGAATTAAGTTGGGGGCCTTGTTATCTCTAGAGTCAAAGTGAGTTATTTACAACTCCACTCCCCCCTCAAAAAAAGTTTATTCTGCATCCTGGAGAGCTTAAATGGACATTGGACACCATGCAGTCCCCCTGACTTAGCCTGGGGCCCAGCCTTGCAGGGGAGGGCAGGGGGTGCCTGCACAGTGACTCTCCTCTGTTCTGTGGCAGCTTCCTCTTCTCCACTGTGCCCAGCGTATGTTTGCCTCGCAGACTGAGGGGGAGCTCAAAGTGACCCAAATTCTCAAAGAAAAGTTTCCTCGAGCTACAGCTATCAAAGTCACTGACATTTCAGGTAAAGTTTTTCTCATCTTTCCCACAGAGTTTGGTAAGATTTTACCCACTGGAGGGGTAGAGGGCAGGGGGCTTGGATGGAACTCGCCATCAGTGGCTTCTCAATACATGTGGCTTTTGGACACATAGACCTTGGCCTCTCCCGCTGGAAGGGTGGAGGTGGGGATGCAGAAACATTGGCGGGGAACTGCAAGGACTTATGGTTGCCAGCTTGGCCCAGCTCAGATTAGATCCCTCTCAGTCACCCTGGGGCTCAGGTCCACAGCCTTTAATTTGACTTTGAGATGAGCCAGACTTTAATTTCCCCACATTGTTCTGACACCCTAGAATGCCAGAGCTGGAACAGACTCCAGGAAGACGAGCCCAGAGAGGCCTAAGAACCTGCCTAGCCCTTCACAGGGAATAGGCGGCAGAGCCAGGACCCAGGGCAGACTCTGTCCTGAGCCCAGTGACCAGCCCCAGCCAGGCCCTGCCTTTCTCAGATGGCCGCTGGCACCTCGAAGTTCAGGCTGACTGTGAGTTAGGAGCAGGCTGGGATATCAGCTTCTGCCTACACCAGACGGGGAAGATAAGGCCTTTATCTAGACACACATGTGGAAGAACTGGCCAGGGGTGGCATCTCCCACACCCAGACACAGTCTTTGTCACTCTGCATTGCTCGAGGGCTCACTGGCTTCTCTGGGAACATAACATTTACAAGGATAGGGAGAAAGTTTAGAAAGTAGTTTTATTCTGGACACTATAGGAAATTAACCAATCTAAAGATCTGTTGGAATGGTAGGTTGGGTGAGCCCTCTGCAGGGGTCCCAGGGCAATGCTGAGGTCTTTTTTTTTTTTTTATTTTTGGCCGCGTTGGGTCTTCATTGCTGTGCGCAGGCTTTCTCTAGTTGCGGCGAGCGCAGGCTACTCTTTGTTGCGGTGGGCGGGCTTCACATTGCAGTGGCTTCTCCTGTTGCAGAGCACGGGCTCTAGGTGTGTGGGCTTCAGTAGTTGTGGCTCGTGGGCTCTAGAGCGCAGGCTCAGTAGTTGTGGAGCACGGGCTTAGTTGCTCTGCGGCATGTGGGACCTTCCCGGACCAGGGCTCGAACCCGTGTCCCCTGCATTGGCAGGCAGATTCTTAACTGCTGTGCCACCAGGGAAGTCCCATTGCTGAGGTCTTGATGTCACCAGTCCTGTACCTGCCTCAGGCCCAGTTAGGGGAGAGCTGGAACTTGACCTCCAGTCTCACTCTGCCCAGCCCTGGGTAGAGTGCAGAAAGGGGATCAAGGCTAGGAACCTTGGTTTAGCCAAAGCTTAGGCTCCTAGAACACATGAGAAAAGCTTAACAAAGCCTACTGAGTTCTTTCTTGCCGCATTGTTTCATGCTAGAGCAGCAGGTTTTATTATCATCAGTCATCAACACTAGCTCTCCAGCCATGTGGAGACAAAGCTCGGGCTGGGGGTGGATGGGTCCACACAAGCTCTGCCTTGAGCGCATCCCCAGATAGCCACCCCCTCCCTGCTGCAGCCCAGGGGGAAACCCTTAATGCTGCTTGTAGAGCAGGGGTGCTGGAGAGCCCAGCTCCGTGACCAGCATGTTTTCACTGTTTATTGTAATGCTGTGTCCCTGTCTCTCATGCTTCCTTGTTCCTTTTATTTTGGATAGTATTGCACATGGTTTTTTTGTTTTGTTTTTTTTTTTTTTAAAAGAATTTCACTTTATTTATTTTTTGGCTGTGTTGGGTCTTCGTTTCTGTGCGAGGTCTTTCTCTAGTTGCGGCAAGCGGGGGCCACTCTTCATCGCGGTGCGCAGGCCTCTCACTATCGCAGCCTCTCGTTGCGGAGCACGCACAAGATCAGTAGTTGTGGCACACGGGCTTAGTTGCTCCGCGGCATGTGGGATCTTCCCAGACCAGGGCTTGAACCCGTGTCCCCTGCATTGGCAGGCAGATTCTTAACCACTGCGCCACCAGGGAAGCCCTGCACATGGTTTTTGAATCAGATTTTAGTGTGTTTTTGCATTTTTTAAAAATACCAATTGCTAGTTCTTTGGGAGATGGAGCCCTGAAATTCAGTCCCTCCCACCTTCTTCCATGGTATTTGCTGGTTTAATAAAAAGAAATAGTAGGAAAACCTACATTTCCTAGGCTTTGCATGTTTTGTGCCTTATCTTTCCTACCCCAGAAGCAAAATTCTGGGCAGTGCAAGTGCCTTACCAAAGGAAGAGCATGTTTTGGATCGAGGCAGCCTGCCAGGAGGAGGACGTGGTCAGATTGTAAGCCATGATCTTCCAACAATCTTAGCAACTTTCTGCTGAATGATAACGTTCAGACCTTCTTTGGATTGTGTGGTACTTCAAGGACATAAGGAACTGTGGCTGCTGTAACTTAATAATTGAAACACTTTCAAATCACATTTATTTCAGGAGGCTGTGGGGCAATGTATGAAATTCAAATCGAATCGGAAGAATTTAAGGAGAAGAGAACTGTCCAGCAGCACCAGATGGTAAATCAGGTCAGTAGAGGCTTTGCCACTGGTCTCCGCATCTGAAAGGGCCTGCAAGTGGGGATGGTATTGTACCACCAGTCCTAGGAAAGAATAATGCAATACCACAATCATGTGAACAGGACTCAGGATCCGAGAAAAACATAAACTGAAACTATCTGGGATCGGATTGTAGGCAAATATGAATTTTATTCAAAATTGAAAACAAGCTGCCCAATAGTTATTTTGCATTTCCCTGTATAGTGCTACCAATGTTTACTGTGTACTGTTATTGTTGCATATTGAATAGTATTTGTAAACACAGGAGTATGAAAATATGTATGTTTTTGTAGATTTGAACATTTTTTTAAGCCTCTTTTAGGACTACTAAAGTAGTCCTAAATTGGGTAAACAGGGATGGCCTGATTGAAAATTGCTCCAGCTGCCCCAGACCTAGTAACAACAGCAGGGGTCTGGAACATCAGATTAAACCAGACTAAGGCCCAACATATTCATTTTCTATGCTTATTTTACTTGGAATTTATTCCAGCCTTGACCCTTGGGCCTATGTCTATAAACTCACCCCATTCAGCCAGTGTGTTTGACATCGTTCTGGAAAGTTGCACTTTGTGAACTAGTTTAACTTTTGTAAAGCACAGCTTTGGTCATGAAAGTCGAGTCCAGGTGTTCCAGACTGCTCTTCCAGGCCTTTCCCCACCCTTCCTGGCCCAGATCCTCCATCTGGGCCGTGCCCATTGGTCTCTCCATGCATCTGGACCTTTGTCCAGATCAGACCTCCTGCCTGAGCTGCCCCTCCCTCACTCCTCTGCCAGGCTCAAATGCTGCTTTCCCACCTGCCCGGCAGGGAATGAATGCCCTCCACCGTCTGACTCCAGCTTTTCTGCCTTGTGTCCTGGATACTTAGGTCCCTGCCGCCATCCCTTGGCCCTGCCAGCCCTTTGTGGTCCGGTTGCTTGTTGGATCCATCTTTGGGTTCCTTGTGGAGTCCACCTTCACTTGGATGTGGGCACGTACAGCCCTAAAGCATGCTGCTGGTCTGACTGGGCAGTCTGGGGTGAAACAGCAACCACTTCTGTCCTCCAGAAGCACTTCTAGCCCCATGTGATCCCAGGGGTTGGAGCCAAGGTAGAAGACAAGGCAGGGAAGACCCAACTGGCCCAGATCATCCCCAACTGGTAGGACTTTGGGTTTTGTTATCAAAACTACTCAGGCTGCCTAGTGCAGCTGGGCTCCTGGGGGTGCTGTTAAGTACAGCACATCCCCTGGCCTGAAGCCATGGTTACAAGGATACAGGTTCTGGAGTTGGACTGCCCACATTTCAAATCTGGGCTCTGCTACTTTCTGCTGTGTGACCTTGAGCAAGTTACTTAACCTCCCTGTGCCTCAGTTTCCTAATCTGCAACAGGGAGAGTAATAGGATTTGCCTCAAAGGGCTCTTTTGAGGATTAGTGGTAAAGTCATGAAAAGCACTGAGAACAGTGTCTGACACATGGTAAGTCCTTCATAAATGTCAGCCGCTGTCACCATCATCATCATTGTTATCTATAAATGCTGCGAGGAACCTGCGCCAAGTTCAGGGGACAGCAATTTCCTCCACTTGGGAGAATATCACCTACATCATCTTGGGCTCAAGGTTTCCTTTGGGCCCTTACTGAACATGTACCTTCTCTGGCCCCGTCCTTGCTGGAGAACGTTGCTCACTTGTCTGTCGTTGCCCTGGAAGCAGACTATGCAGGCCAGGCCCAGGTCTTTTCTTTTTCTTTTCTTCTTTTTTTTTTTTTTTCGTAATTTTTATTTTATATGGGAGCATAGTTGATTAACAATGTTGTATTAGTTTTAGGTGTACAGCAGAGTGATTCACTTATACAACCCAGGTCTGTTTTCTTCACTGCTGTGTCCCCAACACCTAACAAAGGACCTGGTACATAAAACAGCTCAATCAGTATTTGTTGAGAGTTTATAGAGAGTAAGGAGAGCTGGCCTGGGTTTTGTTATTGATTTACAGATAAATTAAATGTTTAATGCCTGAAAGGCTTTCCATTTCAGAGAATTCACCTCCTGGCATTGGTGTACTTTTAACCTGGAGCAGCTACTGCCTGGGTTACCATAGCAGCCGCTTTGCTGGGCCAAGCACTGCTTGTCGTGGGGTGGGTGATGCAGGAGGCAGTGGCAGAGGGCGTCACTGCCATATGCTTTGGGCCAGGCCCCAGCGATGGCAGGATGATGAGGATTCCTTCCCCATCCATCCTGTCCCCACCCTGGGGAGCAGCCACACAGAGGAGAGCAAGCGCCGTGTTCCCTTCTGTGTCGGGTGAGCTGGTCCATCCCAGCTCCGCATGTTACAGTGAGACTGGAGCTTCAGAGTTCTCGCTGGTGAAGATCACGTGAGGTGCTGGCCACACGTGCCCGCCTTGTGCTGGCATGGGGAAGGCGTTTGGTAAATAGCAGTTGCCCTCTCCCTTTCTCTGCCCTCTTTCCTGTCTGTTGTCCATCATCCTCCCCGAAGGGTGCCTCTGCCCTTGTTCTCCTACTCAGAACCCTCCAGTGGGCACCCTGGTTGCCCATGGAGCCCGGTCCCACCCTCATCTGGGATTTCCGATCCTCTGTGTGGTCGGCCTCAGTCTCCCCTCCGTGGGCCTGACTCAAAGTCAGGCTTTTCCTGGTGAATTGCAGCAGGTTCCCAGCCTTTCCTCACCTGCTCTCCTGGGCCCGGTGCCCTGTGCCTCTCTGCCTGTTGCACCTCCCGCTGTCCCGCTCCTGGGCTACCTCCTCCACAAACGGCCAGTGCAGTAGCAAATGCTTCTTCCTACCAGTACCCGTAGCAGTGCTGAGCTGGCTTGTGGTCTGGCAGCATCCATCACTGTCTGTGCTGAATCCATTTCTTGTGGGCTTGAGTTACTTTCCTTACCTTTTTTATCATTTTCCCATGCCTTTTTCATTTGTGTCCCCAGCACCCAGCATAATGCCATGGGCATAGCGGGTGCTGAAAAATGTTTACCTATTCTACATCTTATAAACTGTGGGACTTTGGCCAAGTCATTTCCCCACTAGGGCCTCAGTTTCCTGACCTATTTAAAGTGACCCAAGTGATCTCTAAGGCCCTCTGTAGCTGTAAGATCCTGTGACCTGTGTTGGGGAGCCCTCTGAGGGCTGCAAGAGAGTGGGGAGAAGGCCCTGGAAGGGGAAGTGCACAGGGCTTAGGGATCAAAGCCTGGATGGTTTCTCTGTCCAGGGTCTTTCATGTGAAGCTGTGACTGGGCCCTCATTTAGCCACAGAGGCTTTAAGAATTGTGGCCGAGACACAGGGACAGCCTCTAGGGAACATTCCATGCCTGCAGAAAGCAGAGAGCATGTGGCTCAGGGCACTGTGTTTCCCTCTCGCAGCAGTGACATGAGGCTTTTTTTTCCAGGGGCATTTCTGCTTATCTGCAGAGCTGAGGGGCTTATTGTGAATATGGAGGTGGTGGGGCAGCTCATTGGCTCCCAACACAACCACAGCTCCTGGCATCAGGGGTGGCCAGGATGTCAGGATTCCCGGGGTTCAGGTTCTATCTCACTTGCTGTTGCTCACTTGCTGACTTTGGACAGGGATAAACTCTATTTCTTTTTTTATCAAAGATGGAGATAGGACTAGATTATCTCTAAGGATCCTTCTGACTCAATAAACTTGACCGCATGTGTTAGTATTCTCTTTGTTGTAAGTGGCAGAGACAAAGTTAAAACGAGCATTAGCAAACAAAGGTAATTAATTGGCCCACGTAATGAAATTATCTAGATTCAGGGTCTTAAGTTCATCTGCTTGTTCTTTCATATTCTCTTTTTCTGAGCTTCCAGTTTCTGTATGTTGGCCTCATTTTCTCCTACTGGAGATGGGCTTTCTCTTCTTGGTGGGGAACAGGACTCCAAGTTGCCTCCAAGCGACAGTATTCCAGTATGCAGGCATACCTCAGAGATATTGCAGGCTTGGTTCCAGACCATGATGATAAATCAAGCACATGAATTTTTTTGGTTTCCCAGTGTATATAAAAGTTATGCTTACACTATATTTTATCTATCAAGTGTGCAGTAGCATTATGTCTAAAAAAAAAAAATCTACATATCTTAATTTTAAAATACTTTGCTAAAAAATGCTAATCATCATCTGATAATACAGGGATGCCACAAACCTTCAGTTTGTGAAAAAACACAATATCTGCAAAATACAGTAAAGCAAAGTGCAATAAGACAAGGTATATCTGTGGTGACCAAGAGAGAAGGCTCTACACTGAAAAATCCCAGGGAAGACTCTGATTGGCCCAGTTTGAGTCATGTGCCTCCCCTGGACCAGTCAGGCTGGTCCAGGGGCACATAGCTACCTCAGTACAGGTCAATTGGTAGTCCCACCAGCAGTACACAATTAAAGTGGAAAGGGAGAAGGGAGATTGCTGGATAGACTGGAAAAAAATGTCTACCCCACTGTGGTGTCTTGGGCCTAGTATAAAAGGACTTAGACTCCCATGCCTCATTCAGGTCCTGTAGTTTGTCTCCTGGTACTTCAGGAGCTAAATATCTATTTGATTGTGGTTGCCCATTTACACTTGGGCCCTGACATCATTTGTAGCCTTAAGCAAATCGCATAATTTACAACTTTATTTTCTGATTTAGAGTAAAATTGGGGAATTGGTGCTGATTAGTGTGGTTTTATCTTTTTATTTAAAAAAAAAATTTTTTTTTACATGAAGCTATATATTTTCTTTTATTCAAGTAATTTTTTAAAATTTTGGCCATGCTGCTCAGCTTGTGGAATCTCAGTTCCCCAACCAGGGATTGAACCCAGGCCTCCGCAGTGAAAGCGTGGAATCCTAACCACTAGACCACCAGGGAACTCCCAGTGTGGTTTTAAAGAACAGCTATTCTTTGCTCAAAATAGCGAAACACAAAAAACAGCCTGAAAGTTCTTCATTAGGGGACAGGCTAAAAAGTTATGATACATATAATGGAATGCTATGCTGATACAAAAAAGAATGAGGGTGTGCTTTATGCCTGATATGGAAAGATCCCCAGTGTTAGGGAAAAAGAGAGTGCAGAACAATGTGTTTGAAATACTATCATTTGTGTTTTAAAAAGGTATTGGGATGGAATATATATTCATATTAGTTTGAATATGCATTTTTAAATCCTTGCAAAGATGCACATGAAAATACCAACAGTTCTCTATTTGGTTTGGAGGTGGAAACTGGGGGACAGTTGTGGGAGGGAGACTTTACTGCATGCCTTTTATGCCTTTTGATTTTTGAGCCATCTTAAATACTGATTCTAAAAAAAAAAGGAAACATTGTTTAAAGAAAGTGTGTGCAAAGTTTCCTACAGAGATAGAACTATATAAAAATACTCCCATAGAGACTTACTGTAATCAGTGTCAAATACAAAACAATGATGATGCTCTTTTGCTTCCTTAGGCACTAAAAGAAGAAATCAAAGGTATGCACGGATTGCGGATATTTACCTCTGTCCCCAAACACTGACCACGCCCTGGCTGCGTAGATGTTGCTGCTGAAACCTTGGATGTATCTTATTGCCACCATTCTTTCCTAGGCATATGACAAAAAATTTATCTATTTTGTTCATGGACATTTCCATATTTTAATTATAGAAGAATATGGTATCTATTTAGATGTTAATTAAAGGCAACAGACAACTAAAAATTTTTTCATTACAAAAATATTTATTTAATCCTGCTCTGTGCTAGGCAACATTCTTCTTTTTTTTTTTTTTAATATTTATTTATTTATTTGTGCTGGGTCTTAGTTGCAGCAGGGGGGCTCCTTAGTTGCGGCTCACCAGCTCCTTAGTTGCACCACGTGGGCTCCTTAGTTGCAGCTTGAGGGCTCCTTAGTTGTGGCATGCGAACTCTTAGTTGTGGTATGCATGTGGGATCTAGTTCCCCAACCAGGGATTGAACCCGGGCCCCCTGAATTGGGAGCGAGGAGTCTTATCCACTGCGCCACCAGGGAAGTCCTGGCAACATTCTTAATATGGGGATAATGTAATTAATAAGCAGACCAAGAAAGACTATATGAAATTTTTGAAGAGTCATGAGTAATGCTTTTAGTTCCTTTATTTCAGAAGCATGTCCTTTTGTTCAAAGTGGTCTTGTCTTTGAACAGTTCTGTCCTGATGCTAGAGGCAGAATGGGGTGCCAGCTTCCTTGTCTTGTCAAGAAACTTTGTTTCTTCTCCTCTGTGAAACTGCTCAGGTCCCTTAATTTTACCAAAAAGAAAAGAAAAGACCCTTTGGTTTTGCTCTTCCCTTAGTTCACCACTCTGTTTCCCTTTCCCTCCAAACTTCTTACAAGAATGATCTTGGACCCTCAAGTTTCTTACTTCCTGGAGTGAACTCTGAGGAGTGTGGGCTGCCTGGATCAGGGTCTTCTTCACGTTTGAAGATTACCCACCCTTTGCATGTTGGTGGGAGATTGAGCCCACCTCCAGTGTCAGAAGCTGAAAAGGCTTGCTTTCCTAGCTCCTTGGCAAACAAGGCACAGGCAGATGATCTAGACTCAGCCAGATGGATCTGCCTTGAACTTTGCATTGGGAGCAAGTGACGCTGAGAAGCGGGGCAGTGGCGTATCCATTTTGGTAGCTGTGGCAGCAATGTCCAGTGTTCTGGGAGGTGTCAGTGTTATAGGCCACTGTCTCTGGAGTCCATGATGGTTGGTAGTCACTGTGTCTGCAACATGATCTGGGCTCTGGCCAGTCTTCCTCTTCCAGCCCATTTTCAGAAGCTGCTTCGTCAGTGTTCCCAGAAATTCTATGATTATCCCCATATCCTTTCACTAAATTCTTTTCTGCTCACATCAGCCTGGTCAGTATCTGTTGCTTACAACCGAGAGCCCTGATGGGTTCACCCGCCCCTCACAGTGTGGCTCCTGCCCTCCTGCTCCCATCTCTCCACTGGACAGCTTTCTGAGAAATCACATCCACTGCCTCTCTCAGTCCTCCACATGACCTGTCACCATAGCGATTGCAGGTTGACCATCCACTCCTTCCTCAAACTCCTCCTTTGTGTTTCATGGAACTGACCACCAGAGAAATCACTGGTCACTATTAGTTCTTAAGATCCCTCTCACCTCCCTAAGAAATAAAAGTATGTAGGTAAAACAACCTTGAGCCCCAGAGCTTTGGAGCAGCACAAATTTTAAATACTCTGTTCACATACGGTGCCCTCATTTTTTGGTTTAAAATTATTCTCTAACCCCACAGTGTGGGGGAGGGATTGGTGTCCTGCCAAGGCAGAACTGCCTTTTACATGGAATAGATTCACTAAGTTGTATCAGAGTTGAAAAGACAGGATAAAACAGAACTCCTGAGGCCCCAGGGCACCTCCAAAAGACCTAGACACCCCAGAGGACAGCTTTTAGTTGGTATAGTGAGGAAACACCTAAGTCCCAGAGGCAAGAAGAAGGCAGTGGTCAGCGAGAACAGAAAGACCACAGAATTAGATACATGTTGATTACTTGTGTGGAGCCTAATTGTCCTCCTCTTGAGGGTGGGCTGGACATAGTGATCTGCTTCTAAAGAACAGATTAAAGTGGAAGTGACAGTGTGCAGCTTCAGAGACTAGGTCATAAAAGGCACTGTGGCTTCCTCCTTGCTCTCTTGGATTGCTTGCTCTGGGGGAAGGTAGCTGCCATGTTGTGAGGACACTCAAGCAGCCTGTGGAGAGGTCCATGTGGTGAGGAGCCAAGGTCTCGTACCAACAGCCAATGAAGTAGGCCTGCCAGCAGCCCATAGAGAACTGAGCCTTCTGCCAAGACAAGAGCCATTCATCTTGGAAGTGGATCCTTCCAAGTCTGTCACAGCCAAGCCTTCAGAGAACTGTAGCCCCAGCTGACACCTTGACTGCAAATGGCTGGAACCACTCAGCTAGGCTACTCCTCAGTTCCTGACCAATAGAAACTGTGAGATAATAAATGTTTGTTGTTTCCAGCCACGGAATTCTGGGGTGAATTTTTATGCAGCAATAGATAACTGATACACTTGTGCATTACTAGGAGGACACTGGGGATTACACATATTGAAGGAAGGGTTGAAGAGCCAAACTGCAGAAAGGACAGGGTTACAGCTAAATGTCAGGAACATGAACACCACTGCCACTGGGGCTCCTTGCCTCTCCTGTCTGCTTCTCTTTGCAGATCAGCTTTATTGTCTCCTACTGTAAATCAGCATTCACCACATGCTGCCAGTATACAACCGACTATACTGCCAGTAGCTCTTAACTTTTATATCTTAATGTGCAGATCATGAGAAGGACAGACTGTCCTTCCAACTTCCACTTCAAAGGATGCCAGGGAGGGCCTTTGATCGGCCTGTCATGAATCAGGAGCCACCTGGAGTCCAGGAGTCACAGTACACTGCAGCCTCTCTCTGGACTCTGGTTTGGAGTGGAGGGAGGAACAACTGCCAAAAGAAGTAGGGGTTCTATTCTCCAAAGCAGAGACTGGGGACGAAACAACAGGAATTCTCAACTGGAGGAGAAGGTGAGTGGGAGAATAGGAAGAAAAGGCCTCATAGGAGTGTGGGGACACTAGAGAAACTGGGACTCTTGCCTCTGCTTCATCACACCCCCCACCCCAGAAGACTCTTCAGACCCAGTGAAATGTGTCAGTCCCACCACTTCACATGTCTGCTCCCAAATATGGCCAGAAGAACTTTTTAAAGTACCCCCCCCCCCGCACCCTGTGAAACACACATATACAGTTGTTCTTACCCACAAGCTAAAAGGCAAGTTGGGAGAGGAATAACAGGGTTTCTTTTTCAGTTGACTGAATAAGAAGAAATTGTTTCATGTTAGCAGCCACAGTACATACATTGCATCTGATACAGCCAACTCCTAGAGTTTAAGTGCTACTTACGGAAACTGCTGAATTAACATGAGACATTTTCTGAGTCAAGGGCCCTTTTGAAGACAATGTGCGGTTTTCCAGTGGAAAATTCAAAGCATCCTAGGGTAGGTGATTGCTAACTAGGCAAGTCAACCTAAGTAAGAGACACTGCCGGGTCCCAGGCCTGTTTTGTTCCATGGGTTCCTGTGGTGCCCCTCTCACCCCTGATTAGAGCACCCAACTAGCAGTTGTGGGACAGGCTGGCCTGCAACCTGGGAGGGGATTGGGGCCACAAAGCCCCCCCCCCAGACAATGGCAGTGAATCAATAGATTCAATTTCCTTTCATGGGAATCCAAACTGGAAAGGGTAAATGACCAAAGGACAGATAATGGCTGGTGGAAAGCCCTGGGAAAACAAATCTGGTTCAAATCGGGAAATACGGAGAGAATCAGTCAAGGAGAAGCAGAAGTTGAAAAAAAACGGCCTGGGAGCTGTCATGAGGGGCACTGGCAAGTCCGAGTTAAGAGAAAGTCAGCACTAGGAAATAAAGAGCGATTCTCAACCTACTGCAAATCAGAACTACCTCGGGTATTTTAAAAATCCCCATACCTGGTCCCTCCCAGGTCTAAGAGACCAGCTAGTGAGGGGTGGGGAGAGTGGATTCCAGAGCCCAAGTTAAAGACAGACTGCCTTAGTGGCCCAGGAGTCGGGACCCACCCCCCGCCCCAGACCCCTCACCTCTGCCCCCAGACGGGTGAGGCCAGCCCTGCCCACCCCCTTTTCCCTCTAGGGAGCTGCTGCACAGGGGGCAGTTGGCCAGCTCACCTCCGCCCCCACCGTCTAGGCGGAGCCACCCCCAGGCCCCTAATTGCGCAGAGTAAAGCGTGGCAGTGCGCGACGCCCCCGAGCCAGGTGCAGCCCCGACCTAACCTGGGCGGAGGGCACGCTGCCCTGGGCGGGATCCGCCCCGGGATCCAGGTCAAAGAGCAGGGCCTCCACCAGCCGCGACGCTCTCCGGGGAGCAGGGCCGGCCCGCCTTCCCGCCCTGCGCTTCCTCGCGACGACTCAGACACGCCGGCCGGCGCACGGCGGAGACTCGGGCTGGGGTCCGCGGCCACGGTTCCGCGCCGCCGAAGACCCAGTTCCCCCCACCCCAACCTCTGCGGGGCTCCCGGCTGCCCTCGCCCGGCCGGCGGGGTCTCTGCTGCTCGCCCGGCGAGCCACGCTTTGGACGCCTTTTTATTTGCATTTGTTGGTGGGGTGAAGTCTGCCATTAGGCACCTCATTTCACGGAACTGATCTCTTAGGCTGTGGTAAAATACCCTGACACTGTGAATTAATTTTTTTAAATTAATTACTTTATTTATTTTCGGCTGCATTGGGTCTTCGTTGCTGCGCGCGGGCTTTCTCTAGTTGCGGCGAGTCAGGGCTACTCTTCATTGCGGTGCGCGGGCTTCTCATTGCGGTGGCTTCTCGTTGCGGAGCACGGACTCTAGGCGCGCGGGCTTCAGTAGTTGTGGCGCACGGGCTTAGTTGCTCCGCGGCATGTGGGTCCCCTCCCCGGTCCAGGGCTCGAACATGTGTCCCTGCGTTGGCAGGCGGATTCTCAACCACTGCACACTGTGAATTTAAAAGAACATTTATGCACTTTAATTTTTTGAGGAAAATATAATATTTATTAGAGAGGCGGATAAGAGGGTACAAGTAAAAGGTGCCAGATGGTTTCATTTCTTTTAGAATAAGAATAAAAACAAACAATCATGTTGACCTTTATTCAAACAGTTTATTCAGAACCCAAGTGTCTGTAACAGTCTCATGTGTCTCATCCAGCAGGCAGCCTCCCCAGCAGTTATGAAAATAAAAAGGTCGTTAGGGAGCAGAATAATCAGCTAAACAAATGGATAAAAGAGTAAAAAGTTAAAACAACTGAAGTTCAAGTAATCACTTTAGGTTTTTGTTTTTGTTTTTTATAAGCAGTTTTTAGAACAGTTTATATTGAATATAACTGTTTTTAGAACAGCTTTAGATTTACAGAAAAAAATGAGATAGTATGGAGAGTTCCTCTGTACCCCAGTTTCCCCTATTATTAACAGCTTACATTATTATGGCACATTTGTTAGTAAACCCCAATACTGATACAGTATTACAAAATAAAGCCCGGAGTTTATTCCGATTTCCATCGTTTTCCATAACGTCTTACCCAGGGATCCCCTCCACAGCACCACATTACTTTCAGTCGTACCGTCGCCTTAGGCTCCTCTCCCTCAAGACAGTTTCTCATAATTTCCTTGTTTTTGGTGACTCTTTAAATAGCAGTATATTCTGTGGGGCGAATTACAGATGTGTTTGATTGAAAGCACTTTTAAAAACAAAAACAAAACCACAAAAGGAGTCATAATCCAGTTGGCCAATTGAAAGTTATTCTAAACATTTTGGCAAACATTAAATAATCACATGTTAGACACCACACCGAAAAAGTGCCCTAGCATTATTAAAAAGAAAACAAGTGCCCTGAGTTTTGGACCTCAGGAAGTAACAGCTTCACCCAAACAGGAGGAGTTTAAAGAAATGCATTGTCTGGGGTGAGGTTTGGTAGATTTATAAACAAGGTTAGGGAGGAAAGACTTCAACACACACATTATTAACCTGTAAGTGAAACGGCAGAACACGTTTCGGGGCTTAGTAGAGCATAGGTTCTTCTGTCTCCGCGCAGAAAGAATTCAGTGAGAGGCAGAATGACAGGTAAGGAAAGAGTTTATTAGACTAGGACCCTTGTGAGGGGGTACAAGCAGGCAGGCAAGGGAGTGCCACTCCGAAAGCTAGGCGGGCTACATTTTTATAATCAAAGGAAAAGCGGGGAGAGAAAGAAGACCACCTTCTTCCTCATTCTTTTTTTTTTTTTTTTTAAGAAGTTTGAACACTAAGACCTTGAGCTCTTAGCGGTCTTCTCTCTCCTAGGGGCATTTGCTTTTTTTTTTTTTTTTAATTTTATTTATTTATTTTTGGCTGTGTTGGATCTTCGTTTCTGTGCGAGGGCTTTCTCTAGTTGCAGCGAGCAGGGGCCACTCTTCATCGCGGTGCGCGGGCCTCTCACTATCGCGGCCTCTCTTGTTGCGGAGCACAGGCTCCAGACACGCAGGCTCAGTAGCTGTGGCTCACGGGCCTAGTTGCTCCGCGGCATGTGGGATCCTCCCAGACCAGGGCTCGAACCCGTGTCCCCTGCATTGGCAGGCAGATTCTCAACCACTGCGCCACCAGGGAAGCCCCTTCCTCATACTTGAGTAGATGTCAAACTTCCATCATCAGCTCCTCCTCCATGTCGGGTGGGGGAGTTTTCTTGTCCCTACATGGTCAAACTGGGACTGTCATGGCACAATGGAAATGGCAAAAAGGCAGTAACATAAAATATGGTAAATCATCTCAGGTATAATGTCATCTTTTCTCTATATTTTTGTTTTTAATATGCTCAAAGGAGCATGTCCTAGGACTCATTAACTTACTGACCTCACTGGGCAGGACGTAGGTCTCAGTTCACCATTGTTTTATTGTTTGGGGGCATGTCTCATGCTTCTGTTGCATGGTTTTGTTGCTAAGCAAGCCTGCCTTCTTGAGTGATCATTAACTTACAGGGTTCTCCCATACTTTTTTTTCTACTTACAATCTCCTAGTGGGATTAACTATATTTAATCACCTACTTTGTCCCTTCACTGTGTCCCTATCATAAGTGTGTTATTATTAGCCTGTAAAATAAAGGAAGAAAACTTTATAATCAGGCTGAGATTTTTCTTCTTTTATTTAACAGAGAACTGTTGGAAGAAAAGAATGTCTTGGGTGGAAAAGGAAATTCCTGATGCTTTGGAAATTGTTCAATACTTTTTCTAATACTTCAGGCACTGACTAAAGGAACTGCAGCTACAAAATATCTTGAACTGTTTAGTCAGTGTCCCATATCTTTATCTGTTTTTGGTGTGGAGGCTACGGCTTGAAATAATGATCATAAATTTATGCACACAACACTTGCTCTATACAAACAAATCGAGCTATTTTCTGAATCAAATCTGCACAATCCTAAAGAAAAAAAAAACTTCAAAAAACAGGATGTTTTTCAAGGCAGGCTTTTTAAAAGCTAATGTTGACTTGGCCTGTTCTAGGCTTTTTCTGGTAGTTAACAATTTGGAAGTGAGCTCATAATCTGACATAAGAAGGTCAGATTATAATACCTTTGGTCTCCCATTCATTTGGTTAAATGCCAGAAGCAGTTAGTCTACTAGTTTAATGAGCATTACGGCTCATTAAAACAAATCTCCATCATTTAAGGGTCAGCTAATTTTCTTGATGCAATACTTGAAAAGGAGAACTGAAGGAAACAATCCCCTGAAGAGGTCTGGATCAAGATAGGTGGCTTTATCAATATCATGTCAGTAAAGGCATAATAATGCAAAAAAAATTTTAATTATAAAATTAAAAAAATTATATATGTAGTTGTAAGTTGGGCTGTCATTAAGTACAGTCCGCTATAGCTCACTCTGGTAGCCAGTGTAAAATGTAAGCTGACTGCAGCTAACCTACCTTGAAACACAGGCCATCCAGAGCAACAAGTATGAGTCCCTCCTGCCATTTTCTGATCCTCTGATATGAGCTTATGAAATGAGCCCATAAAGTAGAGGCAAGAAGCTAATTTTCCTATCTAAAAGTAGGAAAGACATGAATAAATATTTTTCAAAGCCAAAAAAAAAAAAGGGTATGTCTCAACCTGACACCTTCCTTCTGACCCATTTATAGCTGGGTCTTTATTGAGCATCATCAAACACTGGATTTGGTGGCTGACTATGCATGTGACCAGTTTCACTATCCACCCTCCTGCTTCAGTGCCAATTTAAGAATGCAAATCCTATGTGGCCAGATTTCTTTAAAGATGGTGAGAAATGTTTATTTTATTCTGGCTGAAGTTAATCACATTTTCTGAAGTGGGCCCTTACATTTACTACTTTTTTAAAAATTCGGTAAACTAAAAATTTAGATCTTAAAGATGGGAATGATTGAAAAATCTACCCTTTGGAAACAGTATGCTGTGCTCTTAGTCTGTGTATGACTGTAGTTATCACCACACTGCATTCAAATTATAGCCCAGCCTGGGGAAGTGTGAGCTGAATACAGCTGCTCCTGCCACCAAACCTCCAGCTGAAACAGAACCTAGGTGACTGAGAAGTGGACACGTGCTCTTTTCATGTAAGTGTGTCTGTACATCACTAGAATATCTGATCTGCAATTGGTGGAGAGCTCAACTGGTGCCATATGTAAAAATCAACAGGTTAATTGACCAAACTTTTACAGATTTCAATTAGTTGTTTGGGATCAAATAGGCTGGGATAATCATGATGAACTAGCCATGATCTTAACCACATTTAAGCGTTTAGTACCAATATAAGTATTTTCTTATTTACTTCTTTACTCAAGTAGGGTGAGATTTTATTTTGTTCATGATTTCCTCTAAGTGAGCAGTGGTAAAGTTTAACAAACTAGCATGGTTCAATTTATTAAGTTACAAAATGTAACATTAGAATATGCTTCAATTTGTGGCAGACACTGTATATGAAGAAGAGATCAGGGCTTCCCTGGTGGCACAGCGGTTGAGAATCCGCCTGCCAATGCAGAGGACACGGGTTCGAGCCCTAGTCTGGGAAGATCCCACATGCCACAGAGTAAGTAAGCCCGTGCGCCACAACTACTGAGCCTGCGCGCCTAGAGCCCGTGCTCCACAGCAAGAGAAGCCACTGCAATGAGAAGCCCGCACACCGCAACGAAGAGTAGCCCCCGCTGGCCACAACTGGAGAAAAGCCCGCGCACAGCAACTAAGACCCAGCGCAGCCAAAATAAATAAATAAACTAATTAATTAAAAGAAGAGATCAGGAGAGAGCAGAAGCACCCTCAAGATGCTGTGCTCTTTGATTCAGAAATAATGGTGAGAAGGTAGAATCCAACTTTTTTGTTATTTATAGATGCTGCCAAAGGAAGAAATGTTTATCAGATTTCAAATAATGTAAGTTGTAAATTGGTAGTTGGCAGCTTTGAACATAAAACTTCAACTTAGCAGGAGAAACCTGACTAAGTCAAAACTCAAGGAAAGGAAAGTCAAGGAAAATTCAGGGGTATGATGCCTAAAAGCTCACTATGTGGCTGTATAAAAATATGTATTGTGGTGCTATCTAACCATCCAGTACTTTGAAGAACTTCCTGTAATAGTCACAGTTGTGGGTAGAAACAACTGTGTTTCAACAAACTCCAGTGTTGTTGAGATTTTTTTTTTAAGTTTTTAAAGTAATATTAAATACGGGCATACCTTGTTTTATCTCTCCACTTTATTGTGCTTCACAGACACTGCATTATTAGCAAATTGAAGGTTTGTCGCAACCCTGCATTGAGAAAATCTATAGGCACGATTTTCCTAACAACATTTGCTCACTTTGTGTCTCTGTGTCACATTTTAGTAGTTCTTGCAATATTTCAAAATTTTTCATTATTACTATATTTGTTATGCTGACCTGTGATTACTGTGATCCTTGATGTTACTATTTTAAAAAAAATTTTATTGGGAGTATAGTTGATTTAAAATATTGTGTTAGCTTCTGCTGTGCAGCAAAGTGAATCAGTTATAGATATACATATATCCACTCTTTTAAAAATTCTTTTCCAATATAGGTCATTACAGAGTATTGAGAAGAGTTCCCTGTGCTATACAATATGTCCTTATTAGTTATCTATTTTATATAGTAGTGTGTGTATGTCAATCACAATCTCCCAATTTATCCCTCCCCCCTTTCCCTCCTGGTAACCATAAGTTTGTTTTCTACATCCGTTACTCTTCTTCTGTTTTGTAAATAAGTTCATTTGTACCCTTTTTTTAAGATTCCACATATAAGAGATATCATATGATATTTGGTTTTCTCTGACTTACTTCACTCAGTATGACAATCTCTAGATCCATCCATGTTGCTGCAAATGACATTATTTCATTCTTTTTTATGGCTGAGTTGATGTTACTATTGTAATTGCTTTGGGGAGCCACGAACTGCACCCATTTAAGACAGCAAACTAAGAAAACTAAATGTTGTGTGTCTTCTGACTGCTCCACCTACCGGCTGTTCCCTGTCTCTCTCCCTCTCCTTGGTCCTCCCTATTCCGAGACACAACAATATTGAAGTTAGACCAGTTAATAACCCTACGGTGGCCTCTAAGTGTTCAAGTGAAAGGCAGAGTCACACATCTCTCACTTTAAATCAAAAGCTAGAGATGATTAAGTTTAGTGAGGAAGACATGCCAAAACCCAAGATAGGCTGAAAGCTGGGCCTCTTGTGCCAGTTAGCCAAGTTGTGAATGCAAAGGCAAAGTTCTTGAAGGAAATTGAAAGTGCTACTCCAGTGAACACACAAATGATAAGAAAGTGAAACAGCCTTATTCTGATATGGAGAAAGTTTTAGCGGTCTGGATAGAAGATCAAACCAGCCACAACATTCCCTTAAAACAAAGCCTAATCCAGAGCAAGGCCCTAACCGTCTTCAATTCTATGAAAGCTGAGAGAAGTGAGGAAGCTGCAGAAGAAAAGTTTGAAGCTAGCAGAGGTTGGTTCAGGAGGTTTAAGGAAAGAAATCATCTCCATAATATAAAAGTGCAAGGGGAAGCAGCAAGTGCTGACGTAGAAGCTACAGCAAGTTATCCAGATCTAGCTAAGATAATTCATAAAGGTGGCTACACCAAACAACAGATTTTCAGTGTAAATGAAACAGTCTTCTATTGGAAGAAGATGCCATTTAGGACTTTCATAGCTAGAGAGGAGAAATCAATGCCTAGTTTCAGAGCTTCAAAGACTCTCTTGCTAGGGGCTAATGCATCTGGTGGCTTTATGGTGAAACCAGTGCTCATTTACCATTCTGAAAATCCTAGGGTCCTTAAGAATTATGCTAGATCTACTCTGCCTGTGCTCTGCAAATGGAACAACAAAGCCTGGATGACAGCACAGCTATTTACTACATGGTTTCCTGAATATTTTAGGCCCACTGTTGAAACCAACTGCTATTTAAAAAAAAATAGATTCCTTTCAAGATATTATTATTCATTGACAATACATGTGGTCACCCAAGAACTCTGATGGAGATGTACAATGAGATTAATGCTTTTTTCATGCCTGCTAACACAGCATCCATTCTGCAGTCCACGGATCAAGGGGTAATTTTGACTCTCAAGTGTTAGTATTTAAGAAATACATTTTGCATTTTGTTAGGCATAGTTGATTTTAACTAAACAAGAGAAACTTGGCAATATCTATTAAAATTAAAATTCAGATAGAAAAAGAGGATTGCATTTTGTAAGGCTATAGCTGCCATAGATAGTGATTCCTCTGATGGATCTGGGCGAAGTCATTTGAAAACCCTCTGAATTGGAAAGGATTCACCATTCTAGATGCCATTAAGAACATTCATGATTCATGGGAAGAGGTCAAAATATCAATATTAATGGGAGTTTGGAAGAAGTTGATTCCAACCCTCACAGGTGATTTTGAGGGGTTCAAGACTTTCATGGAGGAAACAACGGCAGATGTGGTGGAAAGAGCAAGAGAACTAGAATTAGAAGTGGAGCCTGAGGATGTGACTGAATTGCTGTAATGTCATGATAAAACTTTTCACAGATGAGGAGTTGCTTCTTATTGATGAGCAAAGAAAGTGGTTTCTTGAGATGGAACCTACTCCTGGTGAAGATCTGTAAAGATTCTTGAGATAACAGCAAAGAATCTAGAATATTACACAGACTTAGTTGATTGATAAAGCAACAGCAGGTTTGAGAGAATTGACTCCAATTTTGAAAGAAGTTCTACTGTGGATAAAATGCTACCAAACAGCACAGCTACAGAGAAATTGTCCATGAAATGAAGAGTCAATTGATGTGGCACACTTCATTGTCTTATTTTAAGAAATTTCCAGAGCCACCTCAACCTTCAGCAACCACCACGCTGATCAGTCAGTAACCATCAACATTTGGGCAAGACCCTCCACCAGCAAAAAGACTGACTTGCTGAAGGCTCAGACAATGGTTAGTATTTTTTAGCAATAAAGTATTTTTAAAAATTAAGGTGTGGGACTTCCCTGGCAGTCCAGTGGTTAAGACTCTGCGCTTCCAATGCAGGGGGCGGGGGTTCGATCCCTGGTTGGGGAACTAAGATCCCACATCCCGCGCAGTGCAGCCAAAAAAAAAAAAAAAAAAATTAAGGTATATATGTTGTTCTTTCAGACATAATGCTATTGCACACTTACTACAGTATAACGTAAACATAACTTTTATATGTGCTGGGAAACCAAAGAAATTCGTGTGACTTTATTATCATATTCACTTTATTGCAGTGGTCTGGAACCAAACTTGCAATGTCTCCAAGGTATGCCTGTATACATCTTAGCACCTTTGGCATTTTTGTCCAAATAGACTTTGACAAATAAAGTAGGAATATAACCCTTTTCATCTTCATTTCTCCAAATGCAGAATCACCTTCATTTTCCTCTATAACATACAATGTTTCTGCTTCAACTGCTGAAAGAATTCCTTCATTCTGATCTTCAAATACGTAGAGAGTTTTACAAGTCCCTGTGGGGGGGGGGGGGAAGATGTTCCTTGTCATCGAATTTATTACTAAAAGTCATGACCAGACCTGCACCTCACTCTCCTGACTTTGCTCCTCTGTGTAACTGGTGTCTGTATTCTTCCAGTCTTGTGCACAGTTATTTGGGACTGAGATTTTTGTGCATTACACTCCGTGGTCAGACCTCTTCACTTGGTGCTGGGAGCCTGCCTTCAACCTCAGCCAGCCAGACTACAAGGTTCTGGGCCTCTCGTCACAGTTTTCCTACGTATATGTATATATGTATATGAAACTCTCTCTCTCTCTGTCTCCATATATATATATATATAGTTAATTTGTGACCCAAACTGGCTGGGTCTCCCATTTGAGGATTCTTTAGCCAGTCACTCTTCATCTTTGTTATACCATCTCTGATCCATCTCCATCTGGATTTCTTTATTTAATTCATTGACTTTCTTTATATAGCTTTTTCCTTCTTTGTTGAGATGAAAGATTGCTGAAACCCTCTGGTGTTGCCCTCCCCACCCCCCAACCATGCTTTAGGTTTTTAAAGTGAATTTGGGGTTTGAAGATCATGAACTCATTGAAGCAATGAGTTCCCTTTACTGTGTGGGAGACATTTATTTTTATGAACAGCCATAACTTTCCTTTGGATTTGCTATCAGATTTGACCTCTGTTTTGTCTACTCTGGAATTTTAAACACTATGATCAGACACAGTACACTTCATTGGCTGAGTGTCTTCCTCAGATGTCTCCAGGAGGCTCAAACTCTGACTTGAAAGTTTCTGTTACCAACTATGACATTTATCCGATCATTGATTCAGCTGCCTTAACTATGGTATCCAAGCATTTCCCACTGATTACTATTGCCTGTTGATCAACATCTGCGTGTCTTCATTGATCCTCCAATTCTCACTGTCCTTCTTTCTTCCATCTCTTGTATTTTCTGAAGGATGTTGGATATATGAGGATGGTAATATTCATGCAGGTCCTGGTCCAATTTCTTGAAGACTTGGTGAGTAATCTGCTTTGCTGTCCTCTGCTATTGACGACACTTTTGAGTTTGTTGGTGTGCCTTTTCAGCATGATTTTTTTTTTTTTTCCAAAATACTGCTGTGTTCTGTCAGTCTTTTGGAATCTCACACATACTGTCGTTTACTTGATTTACGTTGCTTCCAGCAAGTGTCTACCGGTGGCTCTCTTCTGCGCATCACGAAAAGCGCGATTTCCACTCGTGCTCTGGTCTTGAACACAGCCCGCTAACTCCACGGTGACCTGTGAGGACAAGTTCTCCCAGGTAAATTCATGGTGCCCAGCGTGACCGCTCATTTCGCTCACAGGGTGGGAAGAAACGCTTTACGTGACGAATATACTTGTATTCTTCCTCCTTCCAGTTCTTTTTAGGTTGGTATTTCTTCAAAAGATTCCTGAGTTGCTTTGTAAAGCTGAGTTCAATCTCTGTCGTTTCCCTGACAAATGTGATGTATTTCTCAAGAATACCAATTCCTCACTGCTTGTGTTTTCCTAAGTCGAACGGATCCCCGAGCTCGGTGCCCGAGTCCGGGCGCAGAGGCGGTTAGAGGCTCCCCGCTGCGGGCACGCCGCCCGCGTCCTGCTGGGTCTCCCCCACGGCCCCCCCTCCCGGTAGATCCGCACCAAGATCGCTCCACCCACCGCCCGCCGAGGGCTCTTGTATGCTTTAGTTTGTAAATGACCGGGATGTTCTCCCGAGTCCGGAAGCGCGCGCTCAAGCTTTGTCCAGGCGAATGGCGCACAGGCCCGGAGGGAAAGACCGAGGGGTACGGACGTCTCCTGTCAACGCTACCCTTGCCCTGGCCCTAGCAGGATGGAGCGCCCCAGAGGGAGGTCCGACGGGTCTCTGGGATGCAGCATCCTCGGAGGAGCCCGGAGGTCCAAGAGGCCCTTTCATGTAAGAAAGGAGGCGGCCCATGGGTGGTCCCAGAGCGCTTCTGGTAACAGGGCCCCTGGAACACTATTGGGCCTTCCTGCTGGCACCTCAAGCCTGACCTACCTCTGCCTCCTCATTCCATTCTCTGTCGGCCACCCATAAACCAGACTGTACCGCCCAACCTTCTCGCCCTCTTCTGGTAGAGGTGGACCAGACACATTCAGTCCATACGGGCAAAATAAATGTTAAGCAAAGCCAAGCATAGAATGGAATGCCATCATCTGAGAATTAACTTCAGAGATAATTAACGTCAGTAATCTGATATTTTATGGTTAAAAATTCAACTAAAAAACTTAAAATTATATACTAGGTTGTACAGACAATATCTCAGATGTATCAGGCTTAGATCGTTCCTGTGGTCCTTATGTTACACATTTGTGGAATGAAAAAATGTTTATGTTCACGTCATGCTATCGCATCATTGTTATCATTAACTTTAATTCACGAAGGAGATTTTTCAGTAAAATTTTCTAGAGGGAACTTTGTTCCTAGGATTCGTAGCTTGAATAGACATTTAAAAAACCCTTTGTTTTTTGCTAAAAATATAGTTGGCAGACTATAAGCTATCTTTTGTTTGTTTAAAATTTTAGCTTCCTCAAAAAGCCAGAAAAAGAACTACAAAATTAACCAAATAAAGAACACGGAAGGAAATGATAAGCATAAAAGCATAAATTAATGAAGTAGGAAACAAAAGATAGTGAAAATAATAAATCAAAATGCTGGTTCTTTTGGAAAAAATTAACAAGATCAACAAACCAGTAGCTAAACTAATTAAGAAAAAAGGGAAGAAAGCACAAAAATACAAAATATAAAGGGGCATAGGGGAAATAACCACTGGAACAGAGGAAACTAAAAAACTATATGAGACTATTTTGTACAACTTTATGCAAATAAATTTCAAACCACAGATAAAATCAATAATTTCAGAGGAGAATACAGTTTCCCAAAATTGACCCTCATGGAGAGAGAAAACATTAACAGACCAATCTCCATAAAATAATAGAGAAATTTATCAAATAAATACACCATATATAGGGGAATTCTATCAAATCCTTAAACACCACATAAGACTAATACTACACAAATTATTCCAGGGTTTAAAAGATGAAAGGAAATAGCCAAATCCTTTTGCAAAGCAAGTATATCAATTAATATAAATTAATAAAATTAAACCTGTTTAAAAATCCTAAGGGATCCACAAAGAACTATTAGAACTAGTAAATGAGTTCAGCAAGGTTGCAGGATACAAGATCAATATACAAAAATCAGTTGTACTTCTATACACTGACAGTGAATAATCTGAAAATAAAATTAGAACAATTCCACATACAATAGCATAAAAAGAATAAAATACTTAAGAATAAATTTCCCAAAATGAGTTTAGGATTTGTACACTGAAAACCACAAAACATTACTGAAAGAAATTGAAGAAGATCTAAACAAATGGAAAGACACCACCTGTTCATGGATTAGAATAGTGTTAAGATGGCAGTACTCTCCAAATTGATCTATAGATGCAACACAATCTCTATCAGAATTCCAGCTGCCTTTTTTTGCCGAAATTGACAAGCTGATTCTAAAATTCATATGGAAATGTAAGGGGCCTAGATTAGCCAAAACAGTATTGAAAAAAAGGAATGAAGTTGGAGAATTTGTACTTCCCAATTTCAAAACTTACTACAAGGCTACAGTAATCAAGACAATGAGGTACTGGTATAAGGATAGAAATAGAGATTAATGGAATAGAATTGAAAGTTCAGAACCAAACCTTTACATTTATGGCCAGTTGATTTTCAACAAGGGTGCCAAGACAATTCAAGGTGGAAAGAATAGTCTTTTCAACAAATATCGCTGGGACAACTGGATATCCAGATGTACAATAATAAAGTTGGACTCCTTCCTCACCCTGTACAGAAAAATTAATTCAAAATCTATCATAGACCTAAGTGTAAGAGCTAAAATTATAAAACTCTTAGAAGAAAACATGGAAGTAAATTTCTGTGACCTTAGGTTAGACAAAGCCTTCTGATATATGACACTAAAAGCAAGTGAAAAAAGAAAAATAAATTGGAATCCATCAAAATGAAAAACTTTTGTGCTTCAAAGACACCATCAAGAAAGTGAAAATACAATTCAAAAGTGGGAGAAAAAAATTGTAAATAAAAGACCTGGACCTATGTCTCACACCATACACAAGAAAAATATGCAAACGATCAGAGGTCTAAATGTTAAAGATGTAATCACACAAGTAGTAGAAGAAAGCTTATATAAAGAATTCATACAACTCAACAATAAATACAGATAACCCAATTTAAAAATAGGCAAAAGATTTGAATATCTCCAAAGAAGATATACAGATTGCCAAAAGCACATGAAAAGATTCTCAACAAGATTAGCCATTAAGAAAATGAATATCAAAACTACCATGAAATAGCACTTCACACCCACTAGCGTTGCTAGAATAAAAAACATGAACAGTAACAAGTTTGGAGAGAATGTGGAGACATTGGAACTCTTATACATGGTGGTGGTGCAGCTGCTTTGGAAAACTGTCTGACAGTTTCTCAAACAGTTAAACATAGAGTTACCATATGACCCAGCAATTCCACTCCTAGGTATCTACCCAAGAGAAGTAAAAACATATGCGGAACAAAATCTTGTACACGAATGTTCATAGCTTTGTTCACAATAGCCAAAAAGTAGAAACAATACAAATGTCCATCAACTGATGAATGGGTAAACAAAATGTGGTATATTTATACAATGGAATACTATTAAGCCATAAAAAGAAATGAAGTACTAATACATGTGACAATGTGAATGAACCTTGAAATCATTATGTGAAGTGAAAGAAGCCAGACACACATATTATATGATTCCATTTACATGAAAATTCCTGAGTAGGCAAATTCTTAGAAGAAGGGAGTAGATAGGGTTAGGGATAAGATGTGACTGCTAATGGGTACGGAGTTTCTTTTTGAGGTGATGAAAATATTCTGGAATTATATAGTGTTGATCCACACACAACTTTATGAATATACTAAAAACCACTGAATTGTACGCTTTAAAGGGTAAGCCTTACTCTTTGTGAATTATATCTCAATAAAGCTGTTAACTTTTATAACCCATATAAAAGTGGAGGTAAGGGAATAAGAAAGAAATCTATAAATTGATAAGGAATTATTTCCAGTTTATGTTGTTAAGATATAAAAGTGCAATCAACTGGAAGCAACGCAAATGTCCATGAACCAGTAGAGGGATAAACAAATTTTTCTAGCCACACAACGAAAGAGTACACAACAATAATAAGGAAAAGAACAATTAGTACTTTTAACAACGATTATGAATCTCACTTTCATTATGCTAAGTGAAAGAGGCCAGATGATACAAAGGGCTAAATACTGTCTGATTCCATTTCTATGATATTCTAGAAAAGGTAAAATAATAGAGAGAGGAATTAAATCTGTGTTTGCCAGAGGCTGGGAGTGGAAGAAGAAGATTGACTGCAAAGGGACAGGGAACTTATTTGGGTGCTGGACATGTTCTGTATCTTGGTTTTGGTGGTGGTTACTTAGTTTGATACATCAGCATCAATCAAACTGTACACTTAAAAGGAGTGAATATATCATACTTCAATAAACCTTCCTTTAAAAAAACCCCAAAAGTTTGAAAGTATATTTCATATGCTGGCTTTTGTGTAAGTACGGGAAATAAAAGTCTATATTGTGTCTGCTTATTTTTGTAAAAGGAAAGATTGGAAAGATAAACCAGAAATTTAATGAAATTGGCTTATCTAGAGGGACTAGGTGGGAATGGAGAGAGAGGAAGAGAGAAAAGAATGAGACTTTTCTGAATACATCTTTTTCATATAGTTTTGACTTTTTAACTGTGTTAATATTTTACATATTCAAAAAATAAAAATAAATCGATGAGGATGGGGAAAATACTTAACATTTAAACATGAACCTAGCTGAAAGTCAAATTGATAACAAACTCATTTATACAGAAGAAAAAAATATGATTAGTTCAAGTAACTTTGAACACCATCCTTTTAATTGGACATATTCTGAGAATAAAAAAAATCTACAAAGAAATCTTGACTTTTACTTGATATTTTTGTTGTTCGTAGTGGTATAAGTGTAACAACTCTGAAACTATTTTGTGTGTATTGTAGGATTGAGCAAATGACTAAATACATCCATACTGTTGAGAGTGAATGTTTTCACTGTGGAAAAAAGGAGATACTGAGAGAGAATTAGCCCTTGACAGCTGGAAGCTGACCTGGCACCGGAGGTAGGCTGTGGTGTTTATTAAAAGTAAAAATTTCACAGAACACCAATGTCAGGGAAGGCCACTCTGTGATGGTGATGGATCCAAATAAAAAGAGGGCCACCTCATAATCATGTCCAAACACATACAAAAACTTGAACATTGTTTAAACCACAAAAATGGCCTAACCCTGTGATTGGTAGCCTTGTTCCCATGCTTCTCTCTTTCTAGAAAAGAATTAAGATACCTGCCCATAGAGTTAGCCCTGCCTCCTTACAGCCATATCCAGAGCAATGCGCACTCCCTCAAACCTTCCTCCGTAATCACCCAACACAAGCCCAAATCCTGCTAAGTCCTTTCTGACACCCTCCCCCTGGGACGTCCCATGGCTCCTCAAGTAGAGCAGTTTCCCTTGTTGCAACAGGTCAATAAATCTAACTTCGTTTAACTGTAGGTGTGCTCCTGGTGGCCTTTGGCTGATGAAGGAAATTTACAATACAGATGTGGAACACAGAACGGGGAGGAAAAGCCCTGTGGTATTAGAGGGGAATTAGGGTTATCTATTTGAACTCATGATTTTTTTAAAAAATGTGTTCATTTATCTCCTAAATCTGTCAACTGAAAAGGCTGGGAAACGATACTCCAAGTAGCACTGGACATGAATATCTCCCAGATTTTGATTTCTAAATATTTCCCATTTAAAAAGAACCAGGGCTTCTTGGAGAAATGGCTGATTCCAGGACTGGGGCAGGGAAAGTGTGAGATAAGCCTGGAATATATTTTGTGACAGAAAACAAGAAAACACTCGAATGATGAGGACATATCAAAGGTCACAGGCATGAGCTTGAGGGGCTGCCACTGGTTAAAGTAGAGACAACTTGTGTATCAAAAATGAATAGTTTAAAAACGTGCAATTATAAATAAGAATCTATGAGTTCATAGTACTACTAATATTACTACTAATAATACAAAAGGAAGGAGAAGGAAAAGTGCTTTTTTAAAATAGAAGAATGACAACCAATAAATGTAGGAATTATAACATTGGAAAATAACCATTTTTGTAACAACCATGGTTAATAGTTGATTCGCACAAGAATCAATGGAAACTAAAACCACTTGGTGGGCGCCCTGCAATAAACACTGTATTTTCCTTCACCACAAACAAACAAACAAACAAAACCCCACCACTGGGTGAAAGATTATTGGAGAACAGGTTACTCATACAATTTCAAAGCATCATCTCACAAATCTGATTTATTACAAAGGGGAAATTTTTCAGGCACCTCTGCAATAGAGAATTCTGCTGGACACTGCCTGAACTAAATGACAAGCTTAACATTACCAATAACGGGACAAGAGTACCTCCTCCTGTGAGGTACTGAGAAGGACACATGGTCTGGGTAGGATTCCTGTCAAATTGGGTTGGCCTGAATTTAATAAGGAAGAAACAGACAAACCACAATTGAAGGGCATTCTGCAAAGAAATTGACCTGAACTCTTAAAAGATGACAATATCACAAAAGAAAAAAGTGATAGGGCAACAGTGGCAGCATTAAGGAGATGAAAGAAACATTACAACTAAATGCACTGCATGATTCCAGAGGTTCCTGGTTTAGGGAGGAAAACCACAGTTATAAGGGACATTATTACAACCACTGGATATGACCTAATATATGACGTCTGTATTAGATAATATTATATTGATGTTAAATTTCCTGAGTGCAATAATTATACTGTCATTATGAAGAACGACCTTATTCTTAGCAGACACTGGCAGAAGGACTTAGAGGAAAGTGTCCTGATGTCTGCAGTGAATTCTCAAATGGTTCGTCAAAATATACGTATAGGTAAATATATGTGTAAATATAAAAATATATGTATATGCAAATGTAAGCATTTATATATATGTAGGGATGTATATGTGTGTCTGCACATACGTGTGTGTGTTGAGAACGTGAGAGAAGCAAATATAACTAATTGCTAATGATGAATCTAGGTAAAGGTCATGTTGCCCTGTAGTATTTGCAATCTACAGTACATGCACTGTAGTATTTGCCATCTTTCTATAAATTTGACATTTTTTAAAACAAAGACTTCAAAAATTTCAGTTTTCATAGATTCAAAAGTATAAAAATTTTTTTCTTTATTTTTATAAAGGCCATTGTTTGGGCAGATTAGTAAAATAAAATGAGTACCTAACTTCTTCCAACAGTTTCTCTTTTTCATCATATTCCTAATTATGTTTGGATTGAAGTTAACTGAGCATGGATATTTTGGTACGTAATCTTGGAATTTTTTTCTTCTCGTAATGTTTTGAGGTAGAAAGTGTATATTGATGATGATATTTTTTTGTTTTTTGTGGTTTTTTTTTGATGATGTTTTAATTCATCCAAATGTAATGTGCACAATTCCCAAATAGTATTTTCTCCTGAAAGCCTCATGACCTAAATATAACTAAATAACTAAAATTAATTTAGTCCTTAAAGATTAGTATGTCCAAAGTTACAGATGTTAGTACCAACCAATTCTATAAAGATTGGAATTAAGATTTAATTTCATTTTTATTATTCTGCTTCACATTATTTTAAAACGTATAAACATTTGTTGGCTCAAAAAGGATATAAGGTCTTTCTAAGGTTACCCAATTAACCCTGTCTCTCAGTCTTTGTATTAATAGTCCACCTATTTCCTTGTGCATTAAACTTATAGTTATTTATAAATTCTTAATAATTGTTTTTGTGTAGTTCACAGCTTTCACAATCATTAGTTATTGTGGCATATTACTTTTGTAGTAATAAATATACATTATTTAACCTGACTGCTACAATTTGTACATATAAAACTTAAAAGGATTATTTTATATTCAGAAGAAAATGTAAAAAATAAAATTAAAAGTACAGCACAAAAGAGGAAAAATGGATTAATAGTTTTAAATTATAGTAATATATGTCTTTTTAAAAAGGGGAAAACTTATACCTACATGTTAGTCTATCATGGTAATAAAGAGTAAAATTACAATTTCTTTTTTATGATCTTAATTTCTGTAAATGTGTCAAAACAGACTTTCTTTGCATATTCATGTTCACTTGATGGAACAGACAGATATGTCAGTCTTCAGTCGTAGCTTATGGAAGAAGAAATATTCCAGTAGGAAGAGTTGCATACAAATGGCTAAGTTTGGACTTCCCTGGTGGCGCAGTTGGTTAAGAATCCGCCTGCCAATGCAGGGGACGTGGGTTTGATCCCCGGTCCAGGAAGATCCCACATGCCGCGGAGCAACTAAGCCTGTGTGGCATAACTACTGAGCCTGTGCTCTAGAGCCCGTGAGCCACAACTACTGAAGCCTGCGCGCCTAGAGCCTGTGCTCCGCAACAAGAGAAGCCACCGCAATGAGAAGCCCACGCACCACAACAAAGAGTAGCCTCCGCTCGCCACAACTAGAGAAAGCCCGCGCGCAGCAATGAAGACCCAACGCAGCCAAAAAAAAAAGGCAAAGTGCAGCAGAGATTCATAAAAGTGTCTTTTCACAATGAATTCCAGAAATTGCAATTATGTCTGTCTTTTTTTCAAGACTGATTCTAGTGGGTTTAATTTGTCTCCAAGTTAAAAGTTTTAAACATACAATTCAAAGTGGCCACACAGAATGATGGAATTGAAATAATATGTCTATTTCTTCATCCTTACATTTTATTGTGAGGATTGTATTTCAAATGTACAATTTAAAGCAAGGTATGGCGGGAGGGGGTAATCAGAGGCATTAAGGAGCTCAAAGCCAGAACCAAAGATTCAGAACCTTTACAAATTCACTCTTAAAACATGCAGCTAATGAAATGTGACATGCATATACAGTGGAATATTATTTGGCCTTAAAAAGGAGTGAAATTTTGACACATTCTATTCCATGGATGGATCTTGAAGACATTAATGCAAAGTGAATTAAGCCAGACGCAGAAGGACAACTATTGTATGATTCCACTTCTATGAGGTACCTAGGTAGTCAAATTCATAGAGAGGGAAAGTAAAAAGATGGTTGCCAGGAGCTGGGAGGGAAGAGGATGAGGAGTTATTGTTTAGTGGGCACAGAGTTTTTGTTTGGGATGATGAAAAAGTTCTGGGGATGGATGGTGAGACTGCACAACAATGTGAATGTAATTAATGCCACTGAACTGTATACGTGTAAATAGTGAAAATAGTAAACTTTATTTGATGTACATTTTACAATAAAAAATAAATTGAAAAAATTGCTAAGTAAACAGAAGCCAAGGGGAAAACTCACTTTAACCCAAATAATAGTAATAATTAAAAAAAAAAAAAAGCATGCTGCTGAGTCTGCGTGTCAGGGGCTGACTTGGTACTAATTTGCCTGCAGAGTGTAATGTTTATTAAAGAGTAATTTTTAAATGTGCTAATCTGCAGGGATATCAGCTCCGTGCTTTGTGACCACCTAGAGGGGTGGGATAGGGAGGGTGGGAGGGAGACGCAAGAGGGAGGAGTTATGGGATTATATGTATATGTATAGCTGATTCACTTTGTTATAAAGCAGAAACTAACACACCATTGTAAAGCAATTATACTCCAATAAAGATGTTAAAAAAAAACACGAAATGTTAACATCAGAAAAAATAAAATATTTTTTTAAAAAGTGCTAAAAAAAAAAAAAAAGTGCTGATCTGAAGGTTCTTTATTGTTAAAACAGTAACCTCAACAACTGTTAGATCCACAACGTGGGCTCCTTGGGGAGGCCATTTGCAAGCGCCCGCTGAAAGCAAAGACCCCGCCTGGGGACTCCAGGCCGCCTATGACGTGAAGTTTCTCCGCCGCGCCTCTCAGCGCTCGCCCAGCAGCCAGAGGGACGCTGTCACACACAGACGGGATCAGGTCCAGCCGGCGCCGCCTCTTCTCCAGGTGCTGCTTCCCGCTTGCACCGCCCCCGCCCTCGCCTCCGGCTTGTCACCTGGGTGCCCGGCGCTTCCTCAGGCCTGGCGCTCTGTCTACACCAAACACTTCCCTCCACACCCGCAGCAACTCCTCTCTTCCCGCCCTTTAACAAAACACACGTTAATGCAATTAAAGTGTCAATTCCAGCAATAAAAAGAAGCGATCTATCAAGCCACGAAAACACATGAGGAAACTCAAATGAAGTAAGTGAAAGAAACCAATCTGAAAAGGCTGCACACTGTGGGATTCCAACTATATGACATTCTGGAAAAGGCAGAACTATGGAGACAGTGAAAAAAGATCAGTGTTGGCAGGGGTTGGAGGGGAGGAAGGGATGAACAAGGTCGCACACAGAGGAGTTTTAAGGAGGTGAAACTATTCTGTAGGATGCTGCAATGGTGGATACATGTCATCACACGTTTGTTAAAACCCATAGAGTGTACAATACAAAGAGTGATCCCTAATGTAAACTATAGACTTTGGTTCATAATTTTTTATCAATATTGACTCACCTATCATAACAAATATACCACCCTAATGCAAGATGTTAGTAATAGGGGAAATTGGTGAGGATGGGGTGGGTATATGGGAACTCTCTACTTACCAATCAATTTTTCTATAAACCTAAAACTGCTCTACAAATAAAGTTTATTAATTTAAAAACAAAGCATTAGTTCACTTTTCCTTTTTTGTACCATAATATTTACCTCATTTATTGCCTTAGCAATGACACTGTTTAGAATTGCCAGTGCATAGGGATAGTAAAAACCAGCCGGACATTTTAGTCTCCAGTGAGGTCCTCTGCTCTGAATTGCTTGGATGTCTGGGCCTGGCGGTGTGTGCCCAGCACCCAGCACAGTGCTGGCTATGGATAGAGTGGATCTGAGACTTCAGGGCTGTGGGCCTACAGCTTTTGCTCGGGGTTCCGAATGTGAACATGGCTGAAGAGTTGAAATGTTTTTGCAGAAATGATTCCTCAGCCAATGAGGAGGAGGTTAATCTCCGGGACTTGGACTTCTTGATCAAATGAGCCACAGCCTGCAATGCCTTGGAGGTATCAATTCCACCTGACCTCATTCAGAACATTTTTCTTCCCATAGACCTTTGATTACTGATTCAGAACCATTTATTCTGTGTCCTTTATTGGGAACTCTCTGTATTTTCAAGAGGCATTTCAGTGCTCTATTCTCATGGTCTTTTATGGCCTTGTGCATCTCCCTATGTAATCTTTCGTGTTAAATAGCTGTTTCCTGATCTACCTTAGTTATTCTGTTCTCAGCATATCAGTCGTGCTTTCAGCATCGATACTATTTAGTCTATTATCGAGGAATCTTGCTTTTGTTGAGTGGGTGAGATATTCTTTTTATTTATTTATTCATTTATTTATTATTGAAGTGTAGTTGTACAATATTATATAAGTTACAGGTGTACAGTATAGTGATTCACAATTTTTAAAGGTTATACTCCATTTATAGTTATTACAAAATATTGGCTATATTCCCTGTGTTGTACAGTATACACTTGTAGCTTTTTTTTTTTTTTTTTGAGAATAGATTGCAATCACTGTCTAACCTTCTGTATTTCTTGCAAAGGATTCATTGCTAGTCTCTGAATTAATGTTTGAGGTTCTTTGTGCAGTAAAAGTTTTTCTTTGGTTTCAGAAAACTCGACTTCCTTTTTATTCATACTTCCTTGAGTAAAATCTTGTTGATCTTTTTGTTCTTATCGATAATTTATTTGGAGTAGTTTTATAGTTTATGTAAATATTTTAACGGATTTTAAAAGGAGTGAGTTCTTGGGGGTATTATTTGCACTACCATTAGCCTGAGAGCACTCTCATATGTGAGAAGCCACCTGGCCGGAGTTGGGGCAGGCACTGAGGAGATCATCGGACAAAGACACCGAGTGGGCTGTGAGCTGGAGCCATGTCCTGCAGGGCCCTCGGATGGAGTTAGGGTGTTGCACCTTACCCTGAGAGCTGTGCCAAATGGAGAGCAGTGAGGAGTATTACAGGGAAATAGTATCATCCTCTTTGGTTTAAGGAAGATTATCTAGGTAAGGAGATCGGCTTTGGTGAGATGAGCAGAGAGGTAAAATTGGGGCTGGAATGCAGACTTTCAAATATTGATACTTGTTGAAAAGCTTTAAAAAGCACAAGTCTTCCTGCAGAGCCACCTTGTCCTATGCCTCTTGTACTCACAGACCTGCAGGCTGCCAGCCATGCCTTAAGCTCAGTTTGTGGGTAGATTCCTGCCAGCGAGAACAATGTGTATCCCTTGGATACATGGCTCGTAAGGTGCAGAAGAAGCAGGGGTATATTTGGACAGGGCTCAGGCTTTGGTGTCAGACACACCTGGTTTGAGTCTGGGTTTTGCCACTTCCTAGATGATGGTCTTGGGCTTAATCTTTCTGAAAGTTCTCATTTTTATTTTTTTATTTTTTTAATTTTTAATTTTTTATTTATTTATTTTTGGCTGTGTTGGGTCCTCGTTTCCGTGCAAGGGCTTTCTCTAGTTGCGGCAAGTGGGGTCCACTCCTCATCGCGGTGTGCGGGCCTCTCACTATCGCGGCCTCTCTTGTTGCAGAGCACAGGCTCCAGGCGTGCAGGCCCAGCAGTTGTGGCTCACGGGGCCAGTTGCTCTGCAGCATGTGGGATCCTCCCAGACCAGGGCTCGAACCCATGTCCCCTACATTGGCAGGCAGATTCTCAACCACTGCGCCACCAGGGAAGCCCATCTGAAAGTTCTCATTTTTAGATCAAAGTATGAGAGGCCTCTGCCCTGGGCCCCTGGCTTTAGAAGGCCCTGCTGTGGTCCTCTCCTGCCCACAGGGAATCTATGCCAATGATCAAGGCCCACATGTTAGTCTATGTGAATGGTGCCCCCCAGACTTGTGCAGTGCACATCCTGTGCAACTGCACAGTGTGGACTGCTAATAATAGTGAAAAGAGGAGGCAGGATTGAGGACACTAAGGGGGTAAAATCCAGCCTTGGCAGGTGTCAGGATGTGACCAGTAGAATGATGGGGCCATCAACAGCCAGAGGAAAATATGGCAGAGACTTGAGAGGTCAATTTTAGGTGTGTTAAGACTTTGGCCCTGCCAAACAGCCATCCAGAGCTATCCAGCAGCCCAAACTCATGAGGGACTCAGGGCTTGACACAGCTTTGGAAATCACTGGCATTAGGGTCATGGTTGAGGCCTGGTGGCTGAGCAAGGCCTCTGAAGGAAAGTCTATAGGTCACAGTGAGGATTGAGCCTATTCTCCTGGGGGGCATATATGTTTAATGGACATGAGGGCACAAAGGGGCCATGAGAAGAGCAGAGGGCTTTAGGGTTCTGGGATAATGGGACGTCACTGGTGGTACATTCCAGGAGTGGAGGGTTTTGAGAGATCAGTGAAGACAGAATCATTGGCCTAGAAGACAGCTCTTTCTGGAGGGACAAAGACACGGTGAGTGAGTAGTGTGGGTGTTGAAGCCAGGAGGTTGTCTACACCTGCAGAAATGTGGTGGTGATAGGAAGCAGGGAGAAAGGTGGTGAGCTTGAGGGCAGAGCAGGATCAGGCCGACAGTCCTGAGAGCACGGTGAGGGGAGGAGCTGCAGAAAGAGGATAGTTGATGAGGCATGTCAGAGGGGAAGCAAAGGGTGCAAATCAAGAGAAAATGTCAGGGGGGAGGGGAGTAGTCCCAAGGAGTAGGAGTCAATGTGTGCGAAGAAAAAAGACAAAATAGGGAAGATGTTTGAAGGGTAGGGAAGGGGTATTGGGCCTGGGTTTGGGCTTGCTGGCAGAGGAAGAGAGCAGGTATCTGCCAAGGCTTCTGCAGGTGGGAGTCAGGGTAGCATTGGAAGGATCTAGATTTTGATGAAGCTTTGATTATGTCTTCTATGGTGTCTTCTATGTGTGGTCCTCTTGTGTCTTCTGTGGTGTGCTTGTGTCTCTGACGGGAATGTGCGCTGAGTTACATGTGTTGAATGTATTTCAGCTGATCCCCCGCTCCCTAAGGGTATCAATTCATTTCTTCTTACAGGACAATGAGTGCCTATTATTTTCAGAGTACAATGGGAGACATAAAATGACTAACAGCTCTCCTAGGTTAAGAAGCCTACAAGAGCATCAGCAGAACTTGTGATAAGGTTGTTGAACAAGTTTGCATAGCTATATAGGGTTAAACAATATTTACAAAATTGAGATTCAACACTGGCAGGGAGGATGGGTTAAACAGCCCATTTAGGATGGTTAAGGTTCAAGTGCCGTGTGTAGAAGTAAAAACACAAGATGAATTGCATAAAGGCTGGAGCTCGGGAGCCTGACTTGGCAGTAGTTCACATAAGAGGTCACTCTGTGGTCCACAACTGAGTCTTGGACTCTTTAGTGACTTAAAGCTTTGTATATGCCCAGAGTAATAACGATAGCTTCTATACCTGCCACATCTCAAATGCCTGGTACTGTTACTTCTCTAGCATTTCTTTTTGACCCTCATATCCATCTTATGTGGTGTGATTAGCCTGCTTTACAGACAAAGAAAAGGACACAGGGAGATGAAACTTCTCATCTCACGTCACACACCTGGGAAGCGAGGGAGCCATGTTCTTCCCACTGAGCCACACAGCCCTCAGCGTGACTCAGCTGCTTAAAAAGCTAATAAACTTTGGTGTGTGTTAATAAAAATGGCGTGTCCAGGTTGTGGGACTCCGTGGTGTCTGTGTGCTTGGTTTAGGCCAGCCAGATCGCATCTGGGACAGCGGTCATTTCTAGAGATCCCACTATAATGAAGGATGCTCTAGCTGCGAACAGGGGTACGGTGGGGGTAGTATAGGGTCACAAGAAGGTTCAGGGAATTAAGGATGCAGTCATGTGGCTCAGAGGGATTAATTGAGATGCTTCTTGGAGGACAAAGAAATTTAGTGGAAATAAGATGGAGGCAGATTTAGATTAGTTCAGTTTATAACTGCAACAAGTTGGAATCTTAAGAGTTCAATAGTAATGTGTGGTTGAGTAAATCCACACAATGAAATACTAGGCAACTCTTTAAAAAGATGTACAGTTGACCCTTGAACAACATGGGTTTGAACTGCACAGGTTCACTTATATGCAGATTTTTCTTTTTAATTTTTAAAAATTTATTTTTGGCTGCACTGGGTCTTCGTTGCTGCACGCGGGCTTTCTCTAGTTGGGGCGAGTGGGGGCTACTCTTCATTGCAGTGTTCCAGCTGCTCATTTCGGTGGCATCTCTTGTTGCGGAGCACGGGCTCTCAGCACGTGGGCTTCAGTAGTTGCGGCACGTGGCCTCAGTAGTTGTGGCACCCGGGCTTAGTTGCTCCGTGGTATGTGGGATCCTCCCGGACCAGGGATCGAACGCGTGTCCCCTGTATTGGCACGTGGATTCTTAACCACTGCACTACCAGGGAAGTCCCAACGCAGATTTTTTTCAATAGTAAATACTACAGTCCTACGGGATCCAAGTTGGTTGAGTGGGTAGACGTGGAACCTCAGATACCAAGGAACTGCAGATACAGAGGGTGGACTAGTAAATAATCTTAGGCTCTTTGTGCAGAGGGTTGGTGCGCCTAACCACTGTGTTGTTCAAGGGTCAACTATAGTTCTGTATTACTGATACTTGAAGATATGTTAAGTGAAAAAAGATAACAACATGGTATTATTGTTTTATTCCATTAAAAAAAAATATATATATATACACACACATATAGTTATATTTAAATACTCAGAAAATGTTTGTGACCAATAATATGTGGTTCTCTTGTAGTGGGATTTCAAATAATTTTTTAAAACTCCTGTCTTCTAATTTTTCTATATTTAACACGGAATTTGTATAAGAAGAGATGAAAGCATATTTATATTATCCAGTAGTGAGTCAGTCCCTGCCGAAGCAGTAATCTCCTAGCCCCTCACCTCAGGGCCTGGAAATGCGGCCAACACAACAGGGGCTGGGAAAGGGGACACTAGGTCTCTTTCAACTCAAAGATGTCAAGTGGAAAGCAGGTTACCAAACACAGTGTGACCCCACTCCCATAAAACACACAAACATCTGTGAGAATCCCTAGTAACCCTGGTGTGCCCAGGCATTTCCAGAGGGTTCCTTTGCAACTGAAACAGAGAAGAAAACCCCCGAGGCTGTCATCTGGCACCCCTATTGGAATGATGGGGTTTTCACGCAAATGTCCTCAGAGAGGAGCTTTCCTGTCTAGTGACCTAATGGGATACTGGCATCAACTGGAGAGAGTGCTGGTCTTTATGGACTGCAGGGTTGGCTGTCCCTCAGAGATGCTGAATCCATTTTAGTCCGATGCTTCAAGCAGAAGGGATGGTTTCTCCTCCTCCCATTTACCCTTCTCTCTTTTCGTTTCTTCAACTTATAGTTCCCTTTTCAGCCATCAACAGAATTGGCAACCTGAATGAAAAGAGGTAGCCCCAGGCATGGGACCTTATGGGAAAGCTCCTCTCTCCAAAGATAGGCCCTTCCTACTGGATGTGCTGCTGAGGCCATCAGAGTGGAGCAGGATGCAGCAATCCTTAGCAAACAGTACATCAGAAGTGAAAAATGGTAATGGGGGCAGGGGGTGGGAGTCTCCAAACTGAATGGAGAAAGGGGACAAAAAGATCAAAGGGGAAAAACAAACAAAAGGAGAAACAGATGAGTAAAAGGCCACGTCTACTTTCCCCCTTTCTAGCAGCTTTAACAGCTGCCAGTCTTTGAACATCACTTTATGCAGTAGGTGGAAGGGGAACAGGCTATTAGCCAGGGCTTCCTTTGTGTACCTACAACCTGCAGGGGGACGGTGGGATTACAGGGAATCTTAAATACCACAATCTGGGCCCAATTCAAGGTGGGGGGGGGGCGAGGGGGAAGAAGCCACACAGAATTTGAGTGCAAAAAATAAATATAAAATTTATTAAAACACCCACAATATTTTAAAGATACCAGGAGTAATACAGTTCACAAACCCAGTTGTTTGTGTAAATTATAATAAAATACAAATCAAAAAAGGATACATACTTGCAATTTCTAGGCACCCTAAATTAAATCTGCTGAAACACTGGGGGAGAAGGGAAGGCAAGGAGGGTAGCTCAGGAGGCAAACCAATAAAGTGGGAAGAAAAAATATTAACAAAAAAGTAAAAATTATACAAAATAAAATTATCAGCATAAATTTACTGTACTAAGAATATCTACAGTTTAATAATACACATCCTATTGCCTTGAGACATTGCAAAAATCTACCATTCATCCATCAACCCCAGATAAACTTCATTTCAAGTAGCCACAGTTACAAAGTCAAGACGGAATATTCAAGTATGGTTGTTAAGTTCACCTCCATTGGAAGCCAAGTAACCAAACAGGAATTCAAAGAGAGAAGAAATAAAACACACCAAAAAGCTACAGGGGTTCTAGATGAAGTCTAATGCATTAATATGCCACAATATGACCTGTCCTTGTTTTTTTTTAAATTAGAATACGTGAAAAAGAAATTACATCGCTCCTGTTTTTCTCCTCCTTTTTCCCCTCAAAAGAAAAAAAAGTACTGGAACCAAGAAAATTTGGATGTTCAAATGAGCCAAATAGTATTTTTTAAATCCTCATGTGAATAATGATGAGTTATCCCTGAATGACAGGTAGTCAAAACGAGAAAAGAGAGCAAACAATACCACTACAAAAAGCATCCCTGATATCAGAATAGAAGCAAACAAGGAAGTAGGCCAATTCTCACTGATTCTTAGGCAAAAAGCAACTTTAGACTTTGCATTTCTGTGCTGCAGTCTCTGCTCAGGGAAGAAGCCTATTGCTTTGCTCTTGTCGGCAGCTCTGCAGAAGGAAGGGCTGGGAGCGCCAAGACGGGGGCCTCACACATGGAAAAGCTCTTTGCACATGTGGGTGTGGGACTGTATAACCTATGCTGGGGGTATGCACCCCAAAAAATGTTCATTTTGGTCCAGGGTATGTTGAAGTTGGCCATGTACTACAGCAGATGCAGCTGGCTAATAAAACTAGGTTTTGAGGGAGTCATTTCAAATGACAGCAACCATGACTGAAAAAGCTCAATGAGATGGGCATGGGAAATTCACATTTTATTCAAAAGCAAAAAAAGGAAATGAAATAAAGTCAACCACAGTCCTTCCTTTAGGCATTCTGCCATTTTAACTGAAGAATGAAAAACAAAATGACCCCAGATTCTTCAAGGTCAAGTATGTCATCAAATGGACAACCTGTATGTATCAGACCCTCATGGAATCTACTTTACCAAAGTTGTCATGATGTTTTGTTTTTGAGGTATTTAAAAAAATTGTGACAGTGGATGACACAAAATGGAGCTTCCTGTTGAGTTTTTAAAATATCAACTTTTGTGGACCCAAGAAGAAATTTGGAATAGCACCAACTAAAAAGAGCCTCAGTGGCACCGAGTGAGCAAAGAAAGCTCCTTCCTTTAAGTTTGAACATGAGGGGTTCCCAATGAGAAGCAGAAGCATTGCTGGGGCAAAGGCTGTGAGGAGCAAAGGAATGAGACCCCTGCCCACCATGGTCCTGGCCAGTGCTAGGTGAGGAAGGAGGCCCATCTGGCCCACCTTGGTATGCAGAGCACCTTTGGAACCCTCAGAGACATCTACTTGGCACCCTGGACTGCAGGAGGAAAATGTGTGTTGGCTATGAGAATGCCTGCCACGTTAGAAGAGGCAGGAGTACCCAACTCCCCTTCCTCCAAAAAAAAAGAAAAAAGAAAAGCCCTTCACACCTCCTTTCTTATCAGGCCTAAGAGGACAGATGTGAAACGAGAGCTCCCGCCACCTCCAAGCCAGGCAGGCCCATTCCCCGTCAAGCCCATTCCCCGTCGTAGTAAGGGGGCTGGCCGCCTTCGAAACTTGCCTTTCTATTTGGCCAGCAAGGGAAGAATAAAACAAAACAGAAAAACTGCTCAGAGCAGGTTCTAGCACGTAAACAGAGGTCTAAGGAGACAGCACCAAAAGGGGGGAGGGGGGAAGAAGCCAAGAGAGACTGGAGCCCACCTTGTTTTTGGTTGGTTGTGGTTTCAGAACCTTGATAGCACCTCAGCAGGACAGGATCAGGGACAGTCACATTAAAACACCATAGCACCATTTTATTTATACTATTTCAATTCATAAAAATGCTTCCTAGTCCATAAAACACACTTCAGTAACAAAAGGAAAGAGAGATTGGTTGAGGCACGTCAGGGCTATCATTTTAATTTTCCACAGCACTGCCTTGGTGTGAGATCTGGCGGTGGTTAACTTCATGATGCCTGGCCGGGTTCTCTCAATGGAATTCAGGTTACCATCTACTTACTCACTGTCACCCGTCCTCACACACCCACTGCTGTCTGGTACAAAGCAATTAAGATCTGCTCTTCTTTCCTTTCTTTAGCACTTTAAAAGTCCCTTGTTCTGCAAACTACTGTTTCCAAAAGAGGCTGGTGAAAGGACCAAGAGGGGTGGGTATGATCTCTTTCCATGCATACCTGTCATCTCAGTGAGACAGCAAAGCAGTACCCACGAAGCCAGAGTGTGGGAAACCTAGGCCCTGCCAAAAAACACACCAAACAACAACAAAAACAAGAAACCTCAAAATCCATGAAACACCTTACTCAAGATTTCTGATGGTTAGATAACGGTTTCTTGAGCTAGCACCAGTTATTTTGCGAGAACCTGCCACAAAGCGATTTTTATTTTAAAAAACCTCTTAGCACAAAACTTTGCAAGTACTTTCCTTGCAAGCACAAGGCGGGGAAAACAAAACAAAAGAAGAACCAAATGTCTGCACTGCATGTGGATGGCGTCTGTGGACAGGGCACACTGGGGGGTGACTCTAAGACTCCATCATTTCCGCTGCTATACTATTATTAAAACTTGATCATGCTGTTAGGTTCTTTAGTTGCAATGGCTTTATTTTTCTTCTCATGATAAAAATGTCTGTTAATCATCTTTAGGACTTAAAAAATGATAGTGCCAGTAAAAAATAAAAATTTGATTTTTCTCTTTAAGAAACCTTCAGCAGCAAGGGCGGGGGGATAAAGAGCTGTGCATAGTTACTTTTTCAACATACGTCTAAAGCATGCTAATTTAATGACTGAGATTTGAGGTAGGTTATACATGTAGTGTGTAAAAATCAGCATGGGCTTGAGCATGGCAACAGCACCACCTAATTTCTGAAACACCGTTCTGAAGGGCATGGGGACGTCCAATGGAGACTGCCTCTTGACTCATTTCTCAGCAGCCTATTTGCTGATCTAGAATTTATGAACCGAAGGCTGTTTGGGCTGGGGGGACAGACATCACATGCTTTTAGCTTGTATTGGTTTCTTCTTTCATCTAATGGCTTTGCTACCAAAGGGGGATGAGGGGAAGAGTCTATTTAACACACATCAAGGAGATTCATACATGCCAAGCATCAGAATCACCTGGGTTACACTCAGGACCTTCCAAACCAACAGCCAACCTGGGGCTTTCCTGGGTCATACAGACGGTCACATTCTCCAAATGTTTTGTAAAATACTGTATTTCTTGCTTAAGATAATTTAAAATGAAGTTTTCAAGGCACCCCCGCATCTACCTAAGCACGGAGTCAAATGAGACCTGCATAAAAGTACTGATGCGATAAGCAAAATAGCATTTAAAGGACCCAACTTTTCCTCAAAACTAGAAAATCAGCATGCTCATTAAAGACTCTGCTTCCTTTAGCTTGTCAAACTGAAGGTCAGAGGTTTTCCTATAAATCTGAGTTCTGAATAATTCGAAATCCTGATAAGCTCTTGGGTACTTATTTCAAAAGCAATAATATTTCATTTTTGTCCTGTAAAATAAATGCAACTTTACAGAATATGGTAAAAGTGAAGGATAGACAAAGCACGTTAAATATTCAGCTACTATTTACAATTTCTCCCACAATTACATGTTAAAACATACTTTTTTTCAAGTTGCTGTTTAAATCTAGGCAAAAGTGCTTAAAAAAATTTTTTTTCACTATTTACAGTTAAAACCAGACCACATAAATGCTCAGGACATCTCACAGCGACTCTCCGCCAGTGCTTCTGGAACAGTTACAGTAAACACCCAGCGGGTCAATTCTCAGCTCTTACACAAGGCACCTGGAAGCTCAGGAACTTGCCTTTAGCATCATCATCTGATTGTTAAACTCATTTTATGAAGACCCACATCTGAATAAAACTGCTCAATAAATATCTGATGTTTATCTCAGGGCTTGGCTGTCATTCACTGTGGGGCCATATTCCCCTCTGTGTCCGTATGAAGCCTCCCACTCACCACACACATCCACATGGGTAGCTGGATATAATTTCTGCTAATACCACAGGAAAAACAGACACTCCAAGAAGTCTGACTTGCTGTCAACGTATGTTGCTTCCGCCTGTCAGGCCCAACCTCTCTCAACAATGTTGAAAAAATTAAGCACCACATTCTCATTTCAAAGAACTGAATGAATGCACCAGAATTTTAGAACGGGCATGTTCAAGTGGGTGGAGAGGGGAGGAAGGAAAGGAGAAAATGACCAAATAGAGAAATGGCACCAATTAGGGAGGAAAATCATAGCTACCTGCTGAAAATGTTTGACTCTTGCATTTTAAAATCATTAAGTGTAGGCCCACTCCCCAAATGATAGCATGGAGGAGGTGGGCTCAGGTATGAGGCATGCACCATTGTCCAATGTGAAATCCAGGGATAAGGAGATGCGTTACTGCTGTCACACTGCTGTGCGGAGCTCCTGCAGATGCAGCCTGCCCGAGTCAAGGAAGTCCCAGCACAACACTACAGCACCAGGCTCTGCGCAGCGCTGCACACAGCACCGCTGGCTTTTCACAGCTTGGGTTCAACTTCCTGTTTTTAAAGATACAGTAGCCCTTTTCGTTATCAGCACAGACTTTGGGGCATTTAAAAAAAAAAAAACCTGCCACTAAGACAAATTCCTTCCAGCCAGTATTCGTTGGCTAGTCAGCTCGGTGGAAAAGGCTCCCGAGAACCTCTTGATTCCAGCTCCATCCCGAGGTGCTGCCGAGGGGACCACGGTATCACATGACTTGATAGCTAAGGGACAGAGAGGATTCAGTGTGGAGACTAGCAAGCTTGAAGCTGTCTACTTCCAACCTGGTTTCTGGGAAAATCTATGCCAGCGTCTCAGGTGCCTGGCCTGGGGCGCACCTGCCCCCATCCCCGACTCCAAGCCGGTGACTGGAAAAGGGACCCCAGCTGTTTTTCTACAGATTCTCCCATCCTACCGGAGAGGACAGAAGCTGTCCTGAGGGCTCCCTCCCCTGAAGGGAAGGCATGTCTGTCAGGAGGGATGCAGTGGGTGGCTACAACCTGCACTTGGCTCATGAGGGGCCGATGGCTGAGAGAACCTTGTCAGCTCCCAAGAGGGCCAGGCTCACCAGGCCCAGCACAACTGGGCAGGAATGAGTGCTTCTGGCCTTTCCTGCCGATCCTTTACCATTACAATTGTCACTTTTAAAAAAATCCAATAAATACACATTTTAAATGGAATTTAAAACTACTCCTTTGTGAAAGGACACTATAAACTTTCTTTCCATTATTGTGATATACAAGGATAGAGTTTTAAAAACAAGAGAAAATAAAAGGCCCCCCCAAACAAGGGAGGAAAAAAACCAACGTGGAGATATAAATATTAAGATCACGAAAAAATCACCCGACAGCCGTAGTTTCTTCTTCAAAGTGCTGGGGAATTGGGGGGAAGGGAGGGGCGGGTCAGTTCTGAGGTTTGGACCATAAATACATATATATGCGTATCTATATATGTATATATAGATAAAAAGACTTCTGCACCCCCAACCCGCCCCCAGGTGTGAGGGCGAAAGCACCACAGAGGCAGCTCGGGCCTGGCCCGACGCTGAGGTACGCTGGCTCCCTGGCACCCTGGCACCTAGATCCAGCGGCTGTAGGGGCCCGTGACCTTCGTGTAGGCATACGAGGACACGGTGACTGCTGAGTCCGTGGGCACGGCCAGCGCCTGCCGGGTGGGGACAAGCCCCTTCTTTTCCTTATGCTGGGGCTCGACGACCACGGCACCCCCCCACTTGCGCTTCTTCCCATACAGCTTGGCCTCCTGCTGGCCCAGGCCCAGCCGGGCGGCCTCCTCCTGTCTCGCCCGTGCCCTCTCTGCCAGCTGCTTCATCTTGGCCTCCCAGAGGGCCAGCCCGTGATTGGGCTGGTTGAGGTTCTTGTGCTGGTAGAAGACCAGCGAGATGCGGGTGGGGTGGCAGCGGTTGGGCTTCTTGAGGGGCGTGGTGGCGTGCAGCTCCCGCCGGGCGCACTCGATGAGGATGGAGCCGTGAGCGGGGGCCACGGCCACGCCGCCGATATTCTCGTCCAGGAAGTTGTGTTCACTGTCGGACCACAGCTCCTCCTCCTCCTCCTCTGCCCCACCAGTGCCGCTGCCTCCGCCGCCCTTCTCCTCCTTGACCGTGCCCTTGCTGCGGGGCTCCTCCGCCGTCCCCTCCTCCAGGCTGAAGGGATCCCACAGCTTCTCCTCGGACTTCAGGGCCCCGAACAGCTTCTCACTGGGGCCAAGGGGCATGCCAAAGGACTGCCAGGCTTTGTCCAGCTGGCTCACCCCCGGGGTTGGAATCCTTCCCTCCTCCCCTTTCAAGGGGCTCCAAAGCTTGTCTTGGAATCTGGGACCACCTTTCAGGGCAGAGTTGAAATCCCCGGCTCCTACCGCCCATGGCTTCTCCGTTAGGCTGGGCCCAGCCAAGGCCGAGGTGGTGTTCCCAAACTTGCAGTGGCTCCACGGCTTGCCCCGCAGCCGTCCTCCAGGCTGGGGGGCCGGCTGCTGCCCCTCGCCAGGGAATAACCCCCACTGATGCTGGCCATCTGGGAAGTGGGAAGGGGTCAGGCAGCCAGCCCCAAAAGAACCGAGCTTATCGGGGACAACGGCAGGGCTCTCCGCAGGAGGGAACACACCCCAGCTGCCACCCACACTGTTAGTCCTCTTGGGGGACACGCTTGGGCCTCCTGAGTACTGTCCCCATAGGTGATTGGGTCCCCCATTCTGAGACGCCTCGGGCAAAGGCATTCTGACCATCTTGCCAGGCTCTCTGGGTACAGATTCGGCGTGGACCAGTGGATCTACCGGCTCTTGCTTGATGGATCTGCTGTAGCAACTGGAGCTCTGTACAAAGGGAGAGGGGTCCCTGGACACTGGGTGGATCTGGGGGGCCTTGGGAAGCAGATACTCCTTGGGGCCTGGATAAGCAGGCTGCTGGTGGTGAGGAGCAGGGTGGTGGGTGTCTGTGGGAACAGCCTGGCCAGGCAGCTCGGCAAACTCAGCACCACCGTAGGCTGGGCTCAGGCTGTTGTGCAGAGCATGGAGGTCTGGCTTCTTCTCAAAACTGCTGTTGCTGCCACTGTGCCCCCAGGTGCCAGGACCCAGGAACTGAGAGGGGAAGACGGGGTTACTGGATGGAAAGCCATAGTAGCCAAATGACGGAAGCGCGTACTTGGAGTGGAAGCCGTTGACGGAGGCCAGGCCGGGCTGTGCATAGTAGGAGTGGTAGGAGTACACGCTGTCCACGCTGTACGGGTCGGAGGGCCGGCAGCTGCCCAGCACCGAGTAGCTCTCCACCACCGCGTTGCCGCTGTACTTGAAGGAGCTGAAGTGGTTCTGTGGCTCCACCTTGAGGGAGGGCTTCAGGCTTTGCCGGGACAATCCACCCTTCAGAGACAGGCCTGAGGAAGACAGGAGGCAAGACAGAGAAGAAGCACAGAGAAGCACAGAGACGGACGCTCCCTCTCGCCAAGAGGTGTCCTCTGCTGGGCGGGTGAGATGAGTGAGGCCGGACTCGCTCCCAGGGCCGCGCAGTGGGGCCCGGCCCCACGGAAGCCCCCGAAGAGCAGCAGGCAGAGCCCAGGGCTCCGGTGCTGTCATTCTTCCCGACTCTAGCGAACTCCACCCGGCCTCACTGAAGCCCCCTCGTGCCAGCCATGGCAGGGGCGAGGGCCGCCCCACACCTGAAAACCCTGCCGCAGACCACGCGCCTGGCACCTTGGTACTTTCCGCAGACCCGCAGCGAGGAGAGCGGGTGAGCCGGGGGGACGCCCAGCTGCCCTCTGGGAAGACAGGGAGACTGCCTTCATTTGGCTCCCAGGTGCCTCCCATCTGGCCTGGTTTCCCGGGGCTGCTGCAGCTATAGCGCTGACTGACAAAATTAAGATAACTGATGGTCCAGGTGGCTGAGAGACCCCCCCCCCACCCAGTACTTTTCTGTATGGAATTCTATCTCAAGGCAGGAAGAGGGGTGGTAAGGGAGCCGTCCAGGGCCCCCCCACCCAACAGTGCCCGTGCCACCCCTGCCGGGCACCCTCTCCCCACACACCTGGGTCAGTGGGGATGCCAGCCAGCTCCAGGGCCTCCTGCTTGATCTTCTCAGGAGTGCTCAGCTTCTCCTTCTGAACCTTCTTCTTCTCGGCTGCCGCCTTCCTGGCTTCCAGCTGCCGCTGGCGGCAGGACTTGGCAGGCTCCGGCAGGCGCCGGACCTCGCGGGGGAAGGCGGTGAGCACCTGGATGGCCCCGCTGCCCACCTTGGCGTTCTGGTTCTCCTCGCTGCCAAACTCATCCGTGTTGGCCATCTTGTACAAGGGGAGTACGTGCAGCTGCTCGTCCTCGGGAATCTTGCCCACGCAGCGATTGTCTTCCTTGGTCAGAGTGCAGACCTGCCCCAGACAGAGAGACGGGGAGGGTGCATGGGATTGTGGTAGCCAGACACTGAGGGGGAGGGGCTGAGCATCCCCCACACAAGGCCGCCCCTTCCCCACACCGTCCCAGCCCCAGCTATCCACTAGGACTCTCTGGAGCAACTGAAAAGCGCATTTGTCTTGCTTTAGAGAGTAACGGAATCTCCAGCGTTTAGAGTCTGTTCGACAGTTTTCAGAGCACATCCATTCACTTTGTCTAACAAGGCTCTGGGGGGATAAGATGACCGGCCCAGGGTCACACGGCCAGAAAGGGGCCAGGTCACGACTGGGAGATGTGCTCTGCCCTCCACTGCCATCATTGCCATTACATGTCATCACACAGACCTCGGACCTTCCACCATCATCCTCCTTGCCTTCAACACTCAGCCTCCTTTTGCCCTTAAAATTGAAAATTATATGTGCTGGTTGTAGAACATTTAGGCCAGCACAAAGGACATAAAAATTATCTCCATAATCCCACCAACTAGAAATAACCCTTGTATATACTTGGTCATATATACACTCACTTTTTAATAATTAAATAGGATCATTTATATTATGCATACAGTTTTAGAATAACTTTTTTTCTTAACACGGTATATTTTCTTTCATGTTAAATATGCTTCCCCAATATGATTTAAGAGCCACACAATATTATTCCACTGTATCAATGTGTTAATTTAACTAATGCCTCATGACCATTTAAACCTGTTTCCCTATCATAAATAATACTTTTATCCTTTTCACTGAATTTTCTAAGATACTTAATTCCTTAGAATAAACACTATAAGGTAGAACCGCCACATATTGCCAAACTGCGCTCCAAAATGATTATCATCAGTGTTTCACTTACACTGGCAGAATGAGTTTCAATTTTCCTATACTTTTGCTGATACTTTTGCTATTAATTTCTTTAAAACTTTTTGCGTGTTATCAAAATGTATCTCGTCGTTGGTATGTGTTTCTCTGATTACTAATAAGGTTTGATTGATTTTTTTCTCGTTTACGTTTTACTCTTATATTGACTATATTTTATTTTCTGTATTCCTGATGTTCTGGCATTTGGGGCCTTGATCCTGGAGGGACTGTCCCTCCCCTAAGACTAGCTAATTCCTATAGATAGCAAATGATCCCCTGCCAGTGCAACTTTGATACACAAACCAACCAATCCAGAGTCCCCACCCCCAACCATCTCCTTTATAAAACTCTCACACACCAAGCAAATATTCTCTCTGCCTTAAATCACCCCAGGGCTAGGTATTGACAACTAGGGACCACCTCTATAGCCCAGAGCCTGCAGAAATTATTCAAACTATCCATCCTAAACTTATTCAGCTTACTTATCCTACCTCGCCCATTCCTTTCTACGAAATCCCCAGTAAAGCTCTGGGCTATTCTCTCCCCTCTCTGCCTCCTGACAAACCCTACTGCTGCCCAGTAAGCTGCCAAATGAGCACTCCAAGGCTGTAAGTGTCCTTATCCTGGGGCCACTGCACGAAGCTGTGCTGAGGACGCCCTCCCTGTGGTTTATAGAGCAGTACGAAAGCACTGCCACCCATAGGAGACCGGTCACACAGCCTTAGAACACGCTGCCTATATCCACCGACCAGCAAGTTGTCCACCACGTATTCTTGAGTTAAGAAAAGCAAGATCCTGGAACAGCACGTACACATAGTGTGTAAAATGTATACAACTGTGCGCACACACATACATTCAGGTGTCATCACAATGCTAACACAAGTTACCTATGAGATTTCAGGCGTTTTTACTTTATACTTTCTCATATTATTAAAATTATTTTTTACAATAAATAATTGTTTAATTAGAACAAAAAACATTATTCATTTTTGGAAAAAACTTATTTTTCACTCCAAACTCCAGAAGCTCTGGGATCCAAATAACCTCCCTGTGCTCCTATCTCTCAGTGCCCCATCCTCCTTCCCTGCCCCTCTCCTAATCCTGGAGGGCCCACCCTTCTTTCTCTGTATTTCAGCTAGAAACCCTCACAATACAGTGTAGACAGAAGCCTGCCCCATCTTGCTTCTCATCCTCTCTTTTCCATCGGCACTCACTCTTCTGGGGCCTGCATCCAGGCTCATGGTCCTAACTATGAACTCAGCGCTCTCCAGTCTCAAATTCATTTCTCCAGACCCTCCCTCTCCCCTGCCTACTCTACATCTCCACCTGGACATCTAGCAGGCATCTCAAAATAGAATTATTGATTTTCACCCCAAAACTGGTCTCTCCTGATATTCTACATCTCAGTAAACAACAACACTTGCCTAGTTGCTCAAGCAACTCACACATCCTAGGTCCACCCCATCAGCAACGACTCTCAGCTACGCCTTCAAAATCAACCCACAACCTGTCCAATTACTCCCCACGCCCCACCCTCACTCCTGCCCAAGCCCTGTCACCTCTGGCCTGAACAAGTGTCCCAGCCTCCTACCTGGCCTGCTTGCTCTGATTCTCCCCCACCCACCCCTACCCCAACATATTTTATTCTCCATCTGCAGGAGCAAGAGAGTGCTTCTGACTTTATAAATGAGATCTTAGGGCTTCCCATCACACTTAGAGCACAACCCACAGCCCTCCCAGCCTGCCATGCTCCCTGCGACCTCACCCCTCCCTGCCCCTCTAATCTCACTCCTCTGAGCCTTTGCCTGTGCTGGTCCTTCTCCCTGGAGTACCCCACCCTCACGCATTCAGTCCCTTACTTCCGCGTCTCTGCTCAGGTGCCCCTCCTCATACAGGCCTCTCTCCATGTCATCTAAAATAGCATCTGCTGTCATTTCATCCCTTACCCTACTTCATCTTCTCCTCACAGCCTTCCTTGCTACTGGACATTATATCACATTTTTGGGCAGCACTCTGTCCAGTTTATTCCCCGGCATCTAGAGCAGTACCTGAGGCACAATAAACATTTGCTCAATGAATGAATCAAAAGGTTGTTTGGACTTAAATCCAAGTGCTCAGAGAGACCTGGAGCCACACTTTAGAGAACTGGGAGACACTGGGTGCCCAAGAGGCTGCATTCTGCAGCACCCAAGCCAGCCTTGCCCCTGCATTTCCCAGAGAAGTGGGCAGGAGCAGGCAGTCTGGCAGGGTCCCTCCCTGCCTTGAGCCCACCTATCTGCAGAGAACAGGTGTGCGCCCTCCCAGGATCGTCTCGCAGGTGGGGCTGTGACAGGTCACAGGCTTCCTTACCACCGTGCACCCGTTGTAGAGGTTATGCTGGTCCTTGTGGGCGTGGGCACAGAAGTCCATGCAGGCCGTGACCCCTGAGAAGGGCCGCCCTTCCTTCAGCCCCAGGCGGCAGTCAATCGCTATTTCCTCATTGGTCACCTGTGTGGATGGCCAAGGACAGCTGCTCGAGTGACCTGAGGTGAGTGGCCCTGATTCGGCATGGGGGAGGCCAGGTCTTAGAGGGAAGGAGGGAGGAAGGAGGTTAAGGACCACAGCCATCTTGTACTTGGGCTGTAGGAGGGAGGTTTTCTGGCTGAAGTCCCTATAAGGGGTTACTTCCTTCCGGGTTATCTCAAGTCCTTCTCACCTCGTCTATGGGGTGCAGAAGTGACAGGTGAGAGAAACTCAAGCCTCCCTAGTAGAAACCACAGCAGAGGAGGTGGAGGATTATTAAGGGGAGAGAGACAAAGACCAAGGATACAGGAGAGACAGCCTGGGATGTGGTTAGCTTGGTGTAAACAAGGGGTCTTAACAAAGACCTTAACAAAGATCACTGCTCTAGCTCTGGCTGGGCTTTTCCCGTAAGGAACCCACTCTGCCGTTCCCCCACTTCAGGGAGCCTGGGCAGAGATGTGGGTGACATGTGGGCACAGAACAGCCCAAGACCCAGTACCTGGTTCTGATAGGCCTGGGGGGCCAGCCGCTTATACAGGGGAGCAACTTCGGTGGCCAGGTCCTGGAAACTCTTCCGGAGCACTTCTTCCTGTGGACAGAAGAACAGTCACACACCTCCAGAGCAGCCCTGCCTGGCAAACTCTGCACACTGGAAATTGACCTCCATTCTAGAACCACTGCCAGGTTGCCACTGGGAAGGTAGGAAGTAAGGAGCCATCAGGTATCTTTACGGTGTTCCCTCTGGGAGGGGTACGGTGCCAGGTCTGTTTTAATGCTGGAGACGCTGAAGCTCACCAGGAAAGACACTGCCTGAGGGTCTGGTCACCCTGACTACTAAGTACCTGTTCTGCCAGGCTCCAGCCCAGTGCCGCTCAGAACACCTAGAACAGGCTCCTGCTCTTTCTAAGCACTTGCTCAACACCCTAGGTCAGAGGTGTGGGATGGCAAGGCAGGTACAGGCACGAGCCGCAGGCGTGGGTCCTTCTTGTGGTCCAGACAGGTAAATAAAGGCAGGGAGGGGGGGTGACGCTTGTGCTAGAAATCCCACAGCCAGCCAGGCCCAGCGCCCATCACGAGCCAGGCACACAGCCAGACTGCAACGTTCTGTCCTTTAGACCCGCACCATCTCATGTGTTTAGTCACAAGTCACGTGTGGCTATTGAAATATAAATTCATTTTAATTAAAATTAAATAAAAAATTTTTTAAAATTAAAAAGTTTTAATTAATTTTAAAAAAATTTTTTTTAATTTTAAAAATTAAAAGAAAATTCAGCCCCTCCACTGCACTAGCCACATTTCAAATGCTCAGTGGCTACATGTGGCTCCCACGGCTGTGTGTTTTCTACAGAGAACATTTCCATCATCACAGAAAGTTCCACTGGATAGTGCTGCCCTCGACGAAGCAGCAGCCCTCAGACTGGCAGAGAGTTTCAGGTATCTGCAGCCTCTCTCTGGCTCTCTGAGGGTAACAAGTTGGGCTATGGGGGCTCCTAGCTAGCCTCGAGCACAGGCATGAAGAATTTATGGAGAAGAAAGAAGAGGAAGAGGGAAGAAAAAAGGTACCAAACTCACAGAATTAGAAATGGAAGGGTGAGACCAATGGCTCAGCTGTCTGTCCAGCAGGGCGGCCAGAGTTGCCAGCCAGCCTCGCTGCACCTCCCTGGCTGCCTTCCAGATGCTGCCACCAGCATAGTGGGCCTGAAGCCAGCACAACACGGGGGTGAGGCTTGTGAGCTCTGGGGAAACACAGGCCAGGGTTTAAATGCTGACTTCATCATCACTGTCACATGGCCCTGGGCAAGCCACTTGCCTTGCGTGTAAAGGGAGCAGTAATAGCGCCTAGATCCTCAGGCTGTCATGAGATTAACTGAGACACCTGTGAGGTGCTGGGCAGAGTACCCAGCACTTAGTAAGTGCACAGGAAATGGTAGCTGATGGAACAGGGAAAGTATTTGTGAGAAATTAAAGCAATTATTTTCATTCATGGTAATTCCTAGTTCCTGGTGGCACTGGGACTCCTCCATTCATGGAAGCAACTGCATTTACTGCTTCTGGGGGAGGCCAGGCACTGCCATAAATAAAAGTCTAGTGTCAAATCAGACTCTTAGACTAGGTCGTGTAATAGTCAGAAAGCTGGGCTTTGAGGGGAAAAAAGGGGTTCTAAATTTGGACATGCTTCCTTTTATTTCTGAAAAGCAAAGCTTGGAAGTCTGAGCATAGAAATTTACATGTAGTGTAAAAAAAAATGTGCCCCAGGACAGTCCCTGTCCCCTGGAAAAGGGGGAAGCCCTTCTGGTAAAAGGAGCTTGGAGAGGTTTGGAAGATAGAGACTGGGATCAAGGTACTGCCTGGATCCAGTACCCCTCTCACGGTAGCAGAGGCAGGAGGCAGGAGGCAGGGAGGCAGGAGGCAGGAGGCAGGGAGGCAGGAAGCAGGGAGGCTGGAGGCAGGAGGCAGGAGGCAGGGAGGCAGGAGGCAGGGAGGCAGGAGGCAGGAGGCAGGAGGCAGGAGGCAGGGAGGCAGGGAGGCAGGGAGGCAGGAGGCAGGGAGGCAGGGAGGCAGGAGGCAGGGGGGCAGGGAGGCAGGAGGCATGAGGCAGGGAGGCTGGAGGGGACATGACAGAGAGCCCACTCAGGCCTGTGCCTGCTTTGCATCTGGACTCCAAGTGGAGACCCCCTAGGGATGGTCCTCACAACCAGGGCAACAGAGAAGTGGCGGAGTGGGAGGCGACCTGACCTGACGCTTCTGGTTCCCAGCCTAAGCTCGGACTGCAGAGGAGACCCTGAGGCCCCTTGTCCTGCTGTCACTGGGTTGGGGAGGAGCTCTGGTGGGCGGGAGGAGGCCTCAGGCCTAGTGGCCATAACACGTGGATGCCAGTCCAGTGCCCAAGGACCGTGCCAGGCCCCCAGCAAGGAGACACCAAGGACCTGGACAACTGGACAAGTGCACAGAGATGTGGGCCCAGCAGCCAGGCAGGATGAGGGACACCTCGGGACGTCCAGCATTGGCCAGAAGGTGGCCTGAAGGCCCAGAGGCCCCTCTTTGTGCCACACCTCACACCCAGAAAGATGTCTTGAGAAGAATGGAGGGGAGAAATAACCCTTTAAGAGGGTCAAATTCTTTTTTTTTTTTTTTTTAATTTTATTTATTTATTTATTTATGGCTGTGTTGGGTCTTCGTTTCTGTGCGAGGGCTTTCTCTAGTTGTGGCAAGCGGGGGCCACTCTTCATCGCGGTGCGCGGGCCTCTCATTATCGCGGCCTCTCTTATTGCGGAGCACAGGCTCCAGACGTGCAGGCTCAGTAATTGTGGCTCACGGGCCTAGCTGCTCCGTGGCATGTGGGATCTTCCCAGACCAGGGCTCGAACCCGTGTCCCCTGCATTGGCAGGCAGATTCTCAACCACTGTGCCACCAGGGAAGCCCCAAGAGGGTCAAATTCTAATGAGGAATCTGAACATTTACCTTAAAGAGACTTTTCTAAACTGCAAGAGTCTGAGGTACCTATAATTGGTAAGTCTAATTTTTCACTCATCGTATCCCTCCACACTACACCCCACATACCTTATTTCACTGCAAGATAAGGTCAGTTTAAAAAAAAAAAATGGAAGTTCCATTTTCTACACATCTGAGTCACAGTGTGCTAATCCTACGTCCCACCGGGACTATTAAAGGCAGCAGGTGGAACAGGGTGAGTGGGAGGGTCCCACGCTCCCTGTGGGGCTGTGCTCACCTCTTTGGGGTTGTCTCCCGCGAGGCGGAACTTGCGAGGAGTCTTGCTCCGAGCATATTTGCAGCCATTGAAGTACATGCTCCAGGAACAACCGAAGGAGAAGGAGGCACCACAGGTATTTGGGTCTTTGCCTTGGCAAGCGCAGGTACGGCTGCAACATATATCACATGTTAGGCACACAAGGCACATATTTAGTTCTGGAATTTTCCCCCTCCCTCTGGCTTCCCAGTGACGGCCATGACATCCTTCCCTGCCCTCAACTCCTTTCCCAAATCTCTACCCTTGTGGGCAGAGAATCAGCTCTGAGCAGCCTGTTTGGCTCCCACCCCTAAGCCTGAAGTCTGAGAGTCTGCTGTGGGGAGAAGCACACGGGTTGTCTGAGATGGCTGGGAAGGATCTAATCAAAAACCCAATAACGTTTACACTTTGCCTTAACTCTAATATCTTGACCAGCTCCAACACAGACCACACAAACGGGAATAATGTGAACCACATGCCTGCTTCTTGCAGGCCCAGGTGCTGACAGGCCTTTAAACAAATGAACACTGACTTTACCATTCAACACTTAATAAAATCCAGAAACAACCCAAATGCCCTCCAACTGGGGAATGAATAAACAAATTGTGACACACCCACACAGTGGAATACTACTCAGTGGTGAAAAGGAATGAGCTACTGATACACACATCCATAGATGAAACTCAGAAACACGGTGCCCAGGGAAAGAAGCAAGACTCAGGAGGCTATATGCTGTATGGTTCCATTCATATGACACTCTTGTAAAGGCAACCCTACAGGGACAGGAAACAAGATTTGTGTTTGCCAGGGGTGGGGAGAAGCGCCTGGCTATAAAGGGGCACGGTGGAGTCTGGGGGGTGATGGAACTCTTCTATATCTTGATTGTGGCAGTGGCTACATGACTGTAAGCATCTGTCAAATTCTCCAAACTGTGTACCTCAAAGGATGAATTTTACTGTAAGTAAAAATATCTTAATTTTAAAAATGGGGGAAGGGACCCTATAAGGGTAGGTCTTGTGAATACCACTGATGCCTTATATTAGCAGGGCACTCACACTTTTCCACACTTGTTACCACTATTAGAGCCTCAGAGTCAATCTGGGGCAGAAAGCAAAGCTAAGCTGAGTCAAGAGACCCTCCCCAGCCAGGGCCAGACCCCAGACCAGATCCATAGGTAAGCATTCTTTCCACCACAGTCCTAACTCTGCAGGACACACAGGGCCCTGACCCCACTGTCCCACCCCTGCCCACTGGGACTGCCCACTGGGACCGTCCACATACTCATCGTTGAGGCCACATCTCCGGCTGGTGGGGTTCCCGTACTTCCGGAGGGTATCGGTGAGCTCCTGGTAGAGGGTGTCTCCGAGGCTTCGGGGGATGCCCTCCCAGGCCAGGATGAGGATGACGATCACGGCATTCTGGCAGTGGTGGCCCGCCCGGTGCCGCACCAGGCAGAGCAGCTTCTCTTCCAGCGTGTGCCTGCGGATCACCTGCAGGGAGGTGGGGCGGGGGTGCTGTGAACCACAGGAGCCGGGCACCCATGCTCCTCTGCACGGATGCCACAGCCCCTCACCTCTGCCCAACAGACCTGGGGGTGCAGATCTTTAGGGCAGTGTACCAGGGGCGTCACACCTTGGCGACAGCAACCACACAGGCTAAAGGACTATTATAATTAGGGAAAGAAAAACATTAAAGAGCAAAATAAAAAAATAATTACTACAAAACCTAAGTCATTGGTGATGTATATAGACTTAAGGATAAGAATATCGAGTTGGCCAAAAAGTCCCTTCGGTTTTTAAGTAAAGATAAAAGACATTTTTTATTTTCACCGAGAACTTTATTGAACCACATATTCACCCTTTTGTTCCACTATCTTCTGCCATTTTTCAGGCAACTTCATAATTAATTCCATCTTCCTGAAACTTTTTCTTTTTGAGCAAAGAACTGTTCCAGGTGCCTTTTACAGTCTTCCAGGGAATTGAAATTTTTTCCATTAAGAGAAGTTTGTAAAGACCTAAATAAATGGAAATCCGAAGGTGCAGTGTCTGGTGAATATGGCAGATGAATCAGAACTTCCCAGCCAAGCTGTAACAGTTTTTGCCTGGTCATCAAAGAAACATGCGGCCTTTCATTATCCTGATGGAAGATTATGCGTTTTCTGTTGACTAATTCTGGTCGCTTTTCGTCAAGCGCTGCTTTCAGTCGGTCTAATTGGGAGCAGTACTTGGAATTAATCGTTTGGTTTTCAAGAAGGAGCTCATAATAGAGGACTCCCTTCCAATCCCACCATATACACATCACCTTCCTTGGATGAAGACGGCCTCTGGTGTGGTTGGTGGTGGTTCATTTCACTTGCCCCACGATCTTTTCCATTCCACCTTATTGTACAGTATCCACTTTTCATCGCCCGTCACAATTTGTTTTAAAAACAGAATGTTTTCATTAAGTTTGAGTAGAGAATCGCACGTGGAAATACGGTCAAGAAGGTGTTTTTCACTTAACTTATGTGGGATCCAAACATCAAAGCGATTCACATAACAAAGCTGGTGCAAATGATTTTCAATGCTTGATCTGGATATTCTGAGTAAGTCGGCTATCTCCAGAGTGGTATGACGTTGACTGTTCTCAATTAATGTCTTGATTTGATTCGCTATCAACTTCAACTGGTCTACCCGACCGTGGAGCATTGTCCAGCAAGAAATCTCCTGCACGAAACTTCACAAGCCACTTTTGACACATTTGATCAGTCACACCACCTTCTCCATACACTGCACAAATCTTTTTTTGCGTTTTTACCTTCCTTGAAATAATGAAGCATAATATGCCAAAAATGTTGCTTTTCTTCCTTCCATCTTCAATATTAAAATGGCTACACAAAAATTCACCCATTTTGATAAGTTTTTTTTTTCAATGCACTCTGATATGACAGCTGTCACAATACAATCCAACAAAACCGTTTCGAATGAAGTTAAAGACAACTAGACGCTACTAGAGCCAACTGACAGAAAAAACCGAACGAACCTTTTGGTCAACCCAAAACATAGATAAAATTATAAGCCAAAATATATTCAGAGATTTTTATGTTGTCCTAAAACATTTGCAGAGAAAACGGTGCATATCTGTATGTTTTTAGTTAAAAAGCAAGAGCCTTGATGCTGTGGAAAACAGTTTTTGGTAGTTCCTCAAAAAGTTAAACAAATATAACCAGGCACACCTAAGAATACACCCAAGGGAACTGAGAGTAGGGATTTGGACAGGTACTTGTACCCCCATGGCCAGAGCAGCATTACCTAGGAATAGCCAAAAGGTGGAAACAACCCAAATGCCCGTCAACTGACGAATGGATGAACAAAATGTGGCATGTCCATTCGATGGACTATTACTCAACCTTAAACAGGAACGAAGGTCTGACTCATGCTACAACATGGATGAACCCTGAGAACACTATGCTAAGTGAAGCAAGCCAGACACAAAAGGACAAATACTGTATGATTCCACTTATATGAGGTACCTGTACGTGTTAAATTCATAGAGACAGAAAGTAGAATGGTGGTTACCAGGAGCTGGGATGGCAGAGAGAGAGGGTTTGGGGAGTTATTGTTTAATGGGTATAGAGTTTCAGTATGGGATGATGAAAAAGTTTTGGAAATAGACTGTGGTGATGGTTGCATAACAATGTGAATGTAATTGATGCCACTGAATTGTACACTTAAAAATGGTTAAAATGGCAAATTTTATGTTATGTATATTTTAACACAATTTTTAAAAATTAATAATACCAAAACCCACTGAACTATATACTTTAAATGAGTGAATTGTATGGTATGTGAATTATACCTCAATAAGGCTGTTTAAAAAAAAAAAAGCATGGGCCTTGGGCACTGCTCTCCTCTTCACTCATTCCCTAAACACCGTCCTGGCTCACACAAAGATATGTTAAGGCAAAGGGTCCAGGAGTGGGGGATGAGGTGGCTGAATCTCCCCCCAGAATCCCAGGGAATTCTGTGACTAGATAAGATGTGGGGACCTGTGAAAAGGGGAGACAGGGAAGGGCTCTGAGTGGCAGGAGGAGGGACAAGGACTCGAGGCGGGGCTTCTACAAAGGACTCTAAGCAGGGGGCTCACTTATACACATAGCTACATGCTTTAGAAAGGGGCACAGACAGTCGGGAGAGGGGTGAAATGGGGAGACCACTGACGTAACACAAGCAAAACAGATAAAGTCGGAACTAGAACAGTGGGGAATGAAGCAGGAAAAGGCATGGATTCTAGAGACCTTTAGGAGAAAGGGGACTTTGGGACCATCTGACTATAGGAGCTGAGGGACAGGGAAACGTCTTAAATCACCTCCACGTTTTGTGGCTCAGAAAAGTGGGTGAGTGTGGGCAGTGTTTCCTGGCAGGTTAGCAGGGAGCATGCTGAGGCCAGAGGCACTTTGGAACACTGGAGTGGCTATTCTAAGCAGCCCCAACAGAATGGGTCTGGAGGTCAGGAGATGTCTGGGCTGGAGACAGACTTGGTCATGAGTCCGTCAGTGCAGGGAGATGCTGAGAGAGCCACTGGGCAGGAAATACCAATAAGGAAAGCAGGCCAGATGTACAACTAAAGAACTGGGGGATGGGTGGGAAGCCAGACCTCTCTCCATCGACCACTGCCCGGTGGGAATTCCAGCCGAGTGTACCTACCTCTTCCAGTTTTGCAAGAAGAAAACAGAAATCCAGGTTTTCACATGAAATCTCTCCTTTTAAACACAGGAACACCAAATTCAATTTTTAAAATTGTAGTAAGATATATGTAACATAAAATTTAGCATTTTAAGTGTACAGTTCAGTAGCATTAAGTATATTCACGTTGTTGTGCAAACTATCACCAGAACTTTTTCCATCTCCAGAACTTTTTATTTTGCCAAACAGAAACTCTACACCCGGGGCTTCCCTGGTGGCGCAGTGATTAAGAATCTGCCTGCCAATGCAGGGGACACGGGTTCGAGCCCTGGTCCGGGAAGATCCCACACGCTGCGGAGCAACTAAGCCCGTGCACCACAACTACTGAGCCTGTGCTCTAGAGCCCGAGAGCTGCAACTACTGAAGCCCACGCGCCTAGAGCCCATGCTCCACAACAAGAGAAGCCACGGCAATGAGAAGCCTGCACACTGCAACGAAGAGTGCCCCCGCTCGCTGCAACTACAGAAAGCCCGCACACAGCAACGAAGACCCAACGCAGCCAAAATAAATAAAATTAATTAATTAATTAAAAAAAAAAAAGAAACTCTACACCCATTTACAATAACTCTCCATTCTCCCCTGCCCACAGCCCATGGTAACAACCATCCTGCTTTCTGACTCTCTTAATCTGACTACTCTGGGTACCTCATAAAAGTGGAATCATACAGCATTTGTCCTTTAATGACTGGCTTTATTTCACTTAGCATAATGTCCTTAAGTTTCATCCATGATACAGCATGTATCAGAATTTGCTTCAAAAATTTAAAGGACACCTTGTATGCTAAACAAAACATAAAACTGGGCCAAGAGTTCCTGTTTTGAGCCACAGCAATAATGGTGTCCACCACCCTCACCCTTTGTGGAAGCATCGATTACATCAATTTATTTATAAAATTGTTTTTGTGGCTCAGTAAATATATGAACATGCCATTAATCATATCCCTGTGTGATTGGCCTACTGCAGGCTGAGTCGGGCATTTCATGGGCATCTGCACACATCGTAGGTACTAGGGTTTCTGAGACACTATTGTCAACCTCTGCTCATTGCCCGGGCAGCGCACTGACTAATTGCACTCATGTGCAACACACGTTCAGAGCACACAGAGACACCCGACCTGTCAAAGTTAAGACTGAGGTCACGCCCTTTGGGTTTCCCAAGTGACAAACACATAAAGGTGACTAGGCATGAGCAGACAGCCCTGTGGCACCCTCGCAGACCTTTGGGTACACTCAAAAAAGCTATAACAAAGCGGAGCTCCCTATCCACACTCTATGAAGGAACACAGCAGGATGAAATACACAAAGTGCAAAAGTCAAAGGCCAACGTAAGGTGTGAACAAACCAACACTCGAGCATGGCAACACAGACTGTTCACATGCCATCACAGGATTGTAAACAAATCACCTAGATTCTGGGCAGGAATTCCCTGAGCACTGAACCTAGAACAGCACCAGGCAGAAACTCAAATCTATTCCCCCATAACTCTCACCCTTGGTACTTAGTTCCAACCACTGGGGTTCCCCAGTAAGTCTACTCTACCATGCCCCTGAAGGGTCTTCAAATATCTGCCTTCTGACCTGTTACCTTTACAGGCTGGCGAAGCAGCATCTCCATGATTCTTCTACCAAAAGCCCATTTTTTCCGTCTGCAGTGTTTGCTTCTGGCATGCCTCTGTTTATTCTGAGCCTTTGGAATGCTCCGTGGGTCACTCCCTTACTCCCATGCTTGGTGACTTCCATACTTTGTACAGGCCACCTTAAAATAGAGACTACCAGCAGGCTCTCTGGGTAGTCCCCATTGCTTTCTTAGATCATTCTCTCAACACACATTTGCTGGGTATCCATGATGCACCTCAGCTTTGTCCCCCAAGATCCTAGCCGGTTAAGTCTAGAACTTGTTAGGTACACTGCTTGTAATGAAGGTATTGGCTGGGGGTTCAGGCTGCAAACACAGACATGAACCCCAGTTGGAAAGAAAGCCCAGGCTCTAGACATGGGACAGGGGAAGTAGGGAGAGCCACAGAAGGCACTGTCCACCACAGGCAGCTGGATGTTGCCACTCCCCCGTGGCCATGGACCACTTCCTGCGCTCTTGATGCCATGCTGCCACCAAGGATAATCTGTCCTTCTTAGCATTTGTGGGTCACTTCCCCGGGGGGGGTGGCCAGAGAAAGGGAACACCTGCCCCTTCTCTAACTTCCAAGGAGGTGGAACTCTAGATGAGCTCTACAACCAAAATACATAGGGTATTTGGTGGCTGTGTAGGCAAAAAATAAGAGAAGTCCACCGCACTATGAGAGATGGCTATAAAAGAGGAAAAAAAAAAAACACCACAACTCAGCATGGCCTTTTTCTTGCCACTGTAACAGTTCTATGATCTACCACTCTTCTCATAAAAAAATTTTCTTTCCTCTCTCCTTTTATCTTCACTCATCAGATACAGAATTTCCTCACCTCTCTGTCACTATGTATTCCCTTCTATCTGAGCTTTTCTTTCAAAGCTGGCCTCCCCCACCAGACTTGGTGATACCCACAAGTTATTCCAACCTTTGGACAAAGCACTGTGCTACATGTGTCCTGCTCTGGGCATTTGTCCACAGACTCTGGAGGACCAAAGTTCTGAGGACCAAGTTCCTCCCCCGCCTCCATCATTCTGCTTCCCTCTCACAGCCCCAGAAACTGATCTCATGCTTTACCTGGGCAACTTCCTCCTCAGCCCTCAGCAGAGACATACAAGAGCTGGTCAAGAGCTAAAGCTTGACCACGGGTGTCTGGGGACTGGAAATGCATGTTCTCATCCTCAACACCATCCACATAGCCAGGTGTCTTCTTTCTTTAAGGTGCTGTTTCTGAAGCTGAGAAGTCCCTATCTCTACCTACGCCCCAAGGATCTTCAGTTTCTTGCCCAAGACTTTGGAATCCCTCAACAACTGCCTGAATTAGCAGGAGAGAGGGACAATGCCATTTCTCTAATAGGTTCTCTGGGGGGATAACACCCTACCGTGATCAGCCGCAGACATAGTCAACCTCCCACTGTATTGACCATCTTTCACAAGGGTGGGGACAACATGCTTCTACATACCTGTGAATACTCTTAAGTATTCCAGATTTTTCCAGATAATTCTTCACTACTGTCTGAAAATTGCTACAAATAGATATGTGGTAGTTCAGGTTCAGACATCTTTCATCTTCATTAAACATAAAGGTACAAAGCCATGGGGTATAGACCAGATAAAAACAGGCATGTGCGCAGATGGACAGAGGATGACAAAGGTCATCTTACCACCATCCCTCACTCAAAGTGAGCCATGTGTACGTTCACCCAGCCTTTTTGCCTTTGCCAGTATGACTCTCCTCACCAGGAATGCTCTTACCTTCTCCTGGCCCATTTAATATGGCTCCACGCATAGCCACCTTCTCTGGGAAACCCAGCCTGCTGGTCATGTCCCTTGCCCCTGAACTCTACAGCACCAAGTCTGCCTCTCGGTGTTAAACCTCGATTATTAAAGTCTCCATGATCTTACTTCCTGTGTCTCTACATCATAAGCAGCTTGAACACAGGGAAGGAGCCTTCTATTTTCCATGTATATTCTCCCTACCAAGCACTGAGCAAACAGCTACCTGATAACCTTGCTGCTGCTCTGGGCACTGGTTCCGCAGTGGTTCTAAAGTGCTCTATGAGGACTGGAAGGGCAAGGTCAGAAAACTTTGGGTGAAACTGGGGTCTGAGTCATTGACGTCCCCTCTACCAAGACACACAGGCTGCCTTATAGGAAACAGTGGCTCAGAAGTAAAACAGATGCAATGCTGTCCCTGACCCTGTCCAGAGGCTTCGTTCTTGTGGACAGGAGACAGGAACACCTGCAGCTCCAGGGCACACAAAGCGGGCAGAGGAGTCACAGGGACTGTGGTGGGGTTCAGCCTTGAGCAAGATGACATCTCCAGCTTCCGCTTCTCCTCCCTCCCTCTGCAGCCCTGAACCACACGGGCAGTATGAGCTGAGAGTAATGACCAGAGCGGTTCCAAGGCCAGCCCTGGACATCAGAGGCTGGCATTTAAACAAAGTGAGGACTAACAGCTGAGGCTGGGGGAAGATGACCCTAACCAGCACCAGACGCTGGCTCACAGCTCCCTGGACAGTGCACACGTCTGCCCTCCACTCCCCGGCCCAGCTTGGGCTGTGGAGCTTTGACACGTACCCACTTTGCGATGGGACAGCCCCGTGAGCTCTTCCCTTCCTTCCCCGTGTAGATGACCTTCTCGATCCGGATGGCTTTCCCCTTCTCTCCGTACCTGGAGAGGGAGACAGAAGGCACCATTAGCACAGCTGAACCCCAAAGGAGAGCAAGTCTTGGTAAGAAGGCAAGCCTCAGTGTGTTTCAGCTAGGGTTTCTAGTTACTGCGGGGCAATAGAGAAGGAAGAGAAAGATTTAAATGTTTATTCCGTGTGAAAGCCTCTGGGGACACAGCTCCACTTACAGACTCCCAGGGCCCCTGGTCCACCTGGCTCCGCTCTGTCCCAGGGCAGAAGGTCTCTGATTATTACCTCTGAGCACTCAAACCCAAGGCTCAACACAGGCATTTGTATCCAGCCCTGTTAGCAGAGTTAGTTATTTATAAATTCAGTAAAATGCAATAGACAAAAGAAAACAAATGGGGAAACCCTTATTATTCTCTTTCAACAATCCCCAACTGACATTTGAACAGATGAGGACATATAGCTGAGGCCAGGGGGAAGTGACCCTACCCAGTACAAACTGGCTCTGAGATTCCCTTGGACAGTAAACACGTCTGGTTCCTGCACACACCCCTGCCCTGGCCCATACATGTGTGCACACACTCAGTGACTCACCACATTCAGAGGTGAAGAAACTGTGGCCCCCAGAGCTGAACTGACCTGCCCAAGGCCACACAGCTACCTGGGGGCAATGGCGGTTAAAGTGCAGCCTTGGAGGTCAGAGAGCTGGGGCTTGAGTGCCAGCGCAGCACTTTCTTGTTACAGGACCATGGCCAAATGACTGAACTTCTCTAAGCCTCAGTTTCCTCATCTGTAAAATGGATATAAAACTGGTTCCTGTCTCCTAGGCCTGGGAAAAGATCAAATGAGATAATCCACAGGGAGTGCAATAAAGTACTCTGAAGTTCCTGGCATGAGGGAAGAGCCCAATAAATACTAATTATTCTTAATACTGTAAACATCCATCTTACTGAATTGTCTTATTTTTAATAGCTTTTTAGTTTCAAGTACAATATTATATCATCTGCAAATACTGGTTATTTGCCACCTCCTTCTTTCCACTTTCCATGCCTCTATTTCCATCTCTTGTCTGTCTGTACTGGCCAGCCCCTTCCAAAGCACTAGCAGGCATCCTTGCTTATTTCTTGACTTTACTGGAAATGTTTCTAACTACTCATCCCTGGGCATGAAGCTCGCTGACTTTGGGATAGAGATAGAGACTCCCTTACTTTGAAGGGCTCTAAGCGTTTCCTGTTCTAAGGATTTTTTTTTTTTTTTTTTGCTGCATTGGGTCTTCGTTGCTGCGCACGGGCTTTCTCTAGTTGCGGCGAGCAGGAGCTACTCTTGGTTGCGGTGCGCGGGCTTCTCGTTGCGGTGGCTTCTCTTGTTGCGCAGCACGGGCTCTAGGCACGCGGGCTTCAGTAGTTGTGGCACGTGGCTCAGTAGTTGTGCACGGGCTTAGTTACTCCGCGGCATGTGGGATCTTCCCAGACCAGGGCTAGAATCCATGTCCCCTGCAATGGCAGGCGGATTCTTAACCACTGCACCACCAGGGAAGTCCTCGTTCTAAGGATTTTTAATCAAGAATCGATCAATTTTATCAAATACATTTTTAGCAACTAAGGACATAGATGATTGAATGGTTTTTCTCCTTTGGTCAATTAACAAGGTATGCTATTTTAACAGACTGTCTAAATCAAACAATCCTTATATTTCTGTAATAAATCCAATCTGGTCACAGCATATTATGTTAATATACTATTTAATAGAGGATAATGTTATCATAGCTACTACATATTCTGTTTTACATATTCTTTATATAAATACATATATAGTTACATATAATTCTTTATCTCATCCACTCTACTTCTAGGAATCTCTACCTCAGACATAACTGTACAAATACACCAAGATTTAGGAAGAAGATATTCATTGTTGCATCAACAACAGAAAATTTAGAGAGAACTTAAATATCCAGTATAGGACTGGCTAAATAAAACATTATAAAATAAATGTCCATGCAATGGAAAAACCATGTAGTCGTCAAAAAGGATTCTACAGAATTGTAGGTACTGACATGAAAGAAATTAAGTGGGGTGGGGGGTAATAGCTACAAACATGGGGATAGTATTCTTGATCCCATTTTGTTAAAAATTTCTCTATATACGTACGTGTATCTCCGTAAATGCTTAGAAAAAATAGTAACGTAAGTGTCAAACTTTTAAAAAATATTTTCTTCTAAGAAGGATAATTATTAGAGAGCTTTATTCACTCTAGACTTTTTAAAAACAGCCTTTTATAGACATGTTTTATTTTTGTAATTGGAAAAGAAAACAAATATTTTAAAAAATGCTGATCTAAGGTTTCTCTGAGTTCAATGTTCTCTATTTCACTCAGGACCTCAGGAATGAGGTGAAAAGCTGATAACTGCCACATTAAAATTCTAAGGCTATGTTAGTCCCTTATAGAATGTGTTTGGAGACAGGACTCTGGGGAGTTTATATAGCATGGTCTGGCTCAAGAGGAAAAGACCAGATACTGCTGCTTTTGTTTGGTTCCTGGAAAACTTTCAGCTCCACAAGCATCTATCAGGAGCGCAGAGCCTGGGCACTCAGTGTGTCCTGGGGTCGCTGTGGGAAGAACAACCTGAGGTGACCATACTGTTCTCACTGGAACAGACAGGATATCGTGTTCCCCACAGGAGGGTGAGCTGAGGACACAGACTAGGGCTTTCTGACCAAGACCTTCCCCACCGTCCCATCCTTGTGAGAAACGCTTCCTCTAATGAACTTCATATTTGAGAGCAAATAAAAGGGCCAAGCACTGTCTGATCAGTTAGAATTTTTTTTTTTTTTTAAACCAGAACTGTCTCTGTGTTTAAAGACAACCAACCAACTCTGGATTTAGTTCTTTTTTCTTAAATGTTTTACTTTCTGGCCTATCATTAAGAGGCTAGGATATAGGTGAACTCCTAGACCCTAAACTAAGTCTGGAAGTGTAGGCTGAAACCTTATTCTAAAGGGTAACTTGATCGTCTTAGCCAGTGATTCTCAAAGGTGGTGCTGGGACCAGCATCCTCTGGAAACTTGGGAGGAATGCAGACTCTTGGGTCCCATCCCAGACCTGCTGGGTCAGAAATCTTGGGGTGGGGCCCAGCGATCTGTGCTTTCATAAGTCCTCCAGAGACCTGAAGCATGCTCAAGCTTGATAACCGCTGATCTAAAGTTGTGATTCTTCAGGGTTACCTCTATCACACATTAATGAGACCAGTTCCCCCCAAACTCAGAGGATTTGCTGGCATGGTGTTGGTGCTTTCACTCCTAGAATGAACATTTAATGAACTCCTAGGCTGCAGAGAATCCCCTTTCCAGTTAGAGGACATGTGGCCCTGTGCAGCAGGCCATTCTCAGACATGGGTTTGAACACCTGACTCCAATTATCTATGACAACAAGGACCCGGGTACCCAGGAGGTATGGAACCCATTAACAAATCTGATAATATTTTAGGACTTGCTTTCAACCTCCTCCTTTCACAGTCTTTCCCAGATAAACTAAAAGCACCAACATCCCCTGGATTTCAGTTTTCTTCCCTCCTTGCCTTGGCCAACTCCTGGCAGTGGAGCAGTCCTGCAGAGAAAGGGTTGGGGGGGAAGTCTAGAGAAAGAGATAGCCTGGATCATTCACAAACTAGACCCCCTTCCAGGTGATTTTCAGCAATCATTCATTCCCCTCCTGTTACAGAAGGAGCTTAAAAAGATGTCTATGTGATAAAAATAACAGGTGATGAAATCAGAGTAAAGGGGGAAACAGACATGATGTTGTTATGCAAAATGCAAACGGTGGGATCTTGTGCGTATTTTTAAGAGATGAGCCTAGAACATTTCATCACATGAGAAATCAAGGAAGCTAATGAAGACCCCTTAGGGTCATGTCAAAAGGACTCAGGAGTGAACCTGAATAGGCTCCCACGGGCCAAAGATGAGAAATTACGTTCCTCCTAATGAGGATACACAAATCTGGCTCTAAGCTTACTAGCAGCCAACATAAAGATGGAAACACAATCTGTTCCATGATTTACAAGGCCCTTAAGATAAAAATAAACCAGTTGCTGAGGGAAAACACAAGTATTCCTGGTCTTGAGAGGAATTCCACCCTTGGATCAGTTTCTGAAGAATCTACACTTGGCTGTTATTTTTAAAGCAATGACAAAAAAAAAAAAGGACAAATCTCAACTTTATCATTATCTCTTAATCCTTGTTTCAAAACATACTCTTCCATAACTAAAAGTTATTGAGAGAGCTGTCTAGAAATCTTGCAAAATTGTTACCAAAAAAAAAACACACATAAAAACTGTCCCAGATCAAACTTGTACATCTGACTCCCCTGCAGCCCTCAACCTGTAAACAATAGTGTCAAGATTCCTCACAAAATCGCTGGCCAAAAAGAATGCTCAACATCATTAATCATTAGAGAAATGCAAATCAAAACTACAATGAGGTATCACCTCACACTAGTCAGAATGGCCATCATCAAAAAATCTACAAACCATAAATGCTGGAGAGGGTGTGGAGAAAAGGGAACCCTCTTGCACTGTTGGTGGGAATGTAAATTGATACAGCCACTATGGAGAACAGTATGGAGGTTCCTTAAAAAACTAAAAATAGAACTAGCATATGACCAAGAAATCCCACTACTGGGCATATACCCTAAGAAAACCATAATCCAAAGAGTCATGTACCAAAATGTTCATTGCAGCTCTATTTACAATAGCCAGGACATGGAAGCAACCTAAGTGTCCATCCACAGATGAATGGATAAAGAAGATATGGCACATATATACAACGGAATATTACTCAGCCATAAAAAGAAACGAAATTGAGTTATTTGTACTGAGGAGGATGGACCTAGAGTCTGTCATACAGAGTGAAGTAAGTCAGAAAGAGAAAAACAAATACCGTATGCTAACACATATATGGAATCTAAAAAAAAAAAAAAGGTAATGAAGAACCTAGGGGCAGGATGGGAATAAAGACACAGACCTACTAGAGAATGGACTTGAGGACACAGGGAGGGGGAAGGGTAAGCCGGGACAAAGTGAGAGAGTGGCATGGACATATATACACTACCAAATGTAAAATAGATAGCTACTGGGAAGCAGCCGCATAGCACAGGGAGATCAGCTCGGTGCTTTGTGACCACCTAGAGGAGTGGGATAGGGAGGGTGGGAGGGAGGGAGACGCAAGAGGGAAGAGATATGGGGATATATGTATATGTATAGTTGATTCACTTTGTTATAAAGCAGAAACTAACACACCATTGTAAAGCAATTATACTCCAATAAATATGTTAAAAAAAAAAATCGCTGGCCAAAACAACGCCCACTCCAACCTCGAAGCTGCAACACATACACATGTGGGCACATGCAGGCGTGCATGAATAACCCACACACTGTTTTAAATGTTTCATTCTCACCAACAGTGTACTAGGGTTCCCTTTTCTCTACATCCTTGCCAACATTTGTTATTTGTAGACTTTTTGATGATTCTTATGGACTCAGAGGTGCTCTTTCAATCAGTCTTGAATTTACAGATTGGGTCTTGGATCAAATGCTTTTCTGATGGGCTACTATGAATATAAATGTTTCCAGATGGTACACGATAATTAAGAGCGTTTATAGCAGATCACTGTGCTCCGTCCATCTTACCTTTTATTCATTCGGGGATATCACTACAGTTATTTAGTTCAAAATCATGTTCCCTGCTATATTAATGACAGTATTAGTTACCCTGGTCAGACAAAATCTGGTCCCCGAATTTGTAGAAATTCTAAGCTACAATTCTCAGCCCCCAGCCTTCCACACATCTGTATGTCTATGTATATGTATGAGCAAACATGTTTATGTCTTACATAATTTACGCCTTTACTATTAAAATACTAATGTTTGTTAAAAAAATGCAGTCAGTAAATGCAGATATGATGTAGACACCCTGTATGTAATATTTACTAGTAAGCACTAAGTGCTTTCCAGACATCAATTCAGTTTATCCTCATAGCTCTCCTCCAACGTATATACTTTTATTTTCTCCATTTTGCAGATAAGAAAACCGAGTCACAGAGAAGTAAAGCAACTTACCAAAGAACTCATCAGTCACAGAGAAGTAAAGCAACTTACCAAAGAACTCATCAGTAAGTGGAAGGGCCAGGACTGGACCTTAGTCTAGCTCCAGTGTCCATATGCTCTCAATCACCAAGCTATTTTTACCTCTCTACACACTGGAACTCACAGTATTTAATATCTACTGTGGACACGTACATAGATTTTAAAGTTTCTATCTGTACAAAACTGCTTAAAAAAGCAAAACAGAGCTGTTAAGTAAAAGCCCTATAGTCTTGAGTTCGAATTGGAAGTGTATATAAACTCAGTGTATGTATTTAATCACTAAGCAATAGCAAAAATAAAAAACCTACACATACACCTTGGCTCTTTCTACTGAAATGGCCTAGAAAATGAGCACCCCCAGCACCCAGAGTCTGTTTTCTAAATACTTCTTCCCCCAATAAAAATACGAGAAATCAAGAACTCCTAGGATCATGTCAAAAGGACTCAGGAGACAATGTGAATAGGTGCCCACTGGCCAAAGACAAGGCATACATTTCTCCTATTGGTGGTACAAAACACCACCTAGGAAGTAGTTTTGAAAGAAAGAAACAATCTGATTCTGATCAAGCCTTTAGATCTAACCAATTTACACAACACAGGGCAGCAGAAGAACCTGTTAAACAATACCACAGGAAAGGTAGCAGCAAACTTCAGACCATGGGAAACTCTACAGAACATACATCCATTTAACCCCATTTCTTTAATAAAAAATATTTCAAGAAAGAGTGAGATAAAAGGGGGTTATGGGGGTCTGTAAAGGGCAGACCTATAGACAGAAAGAAACCCAGGGCACTGGGGGTGAAAATCCCACATTCAACTTTTCAGTCTGTGTATCAGGGATTCCTTTCTGTAGGCTGTCTAGTATAAGGCAATGAAAACGAGAGGTGCTTAAAATCCATATTCTATTAACAACTTGCCCATTTCTTCTTGGACATCTGTATATCACTCACCGCTCCTCCATGAGTTCCCGGATGGAGGCTACCGTGGGGCCAGATCCCAGATGAGTATAATACGGACCTTCATCTTTCTCCACTATTTGTTCTGCAGAAATACAGAGTAAACATTATTTGGAGACATCAATTCATCAATATTAATTTAGGAAGGCAAACCATCAATAGGAAAATTAATAGCATAGTACAAAACAGGAAGTTCAATGGCTTATAAACATGTGGAAATATGTTCACCCCCATTAGAAATCAGGAAATACAAATTAAAATCACAATGAAACACCATTACACACAGACCAAATTGGCAAAAATTAAAAAATCTGATAAAACTATGCATTATCAAGACTGAGGCCTAACTACTCTGGAATTTAGTTTATCATTATACATAATCTAGACCAGAGGTTGGCAAACCACCCCACTCCTAGGTACAGACCCAAACAAGCTGGAAACAAGGACTCAAACAACACCTGTATGCACTGTTCATTGCAGCATTATTACAAGAGCCAAAAGGCGAAAACAACACAAGTGTCCATCAACAGATGAACAAAATGTGGTATATCCATACAGCAGAATATTATTCGACCATAAAAAGGATTTATTCTGGGGCTTCCCTGGTGGCGCAGTGGTTGAGAATCTGCCTGCCAATGCAGGGGACACGGGTTCGAGCCCCGGTCTGGGAAGATCCCACATGCTGCGGAGCGGCTGGGCCCGTGAGCCACAATTACTGAGCCTGCGCGTCTGCAGCCTGTGCTCTGCAACAGGAGAGCCTGCGATAGTGAGAGGCCCACGCACCGCGATGAAGAGTGGCCCCCACTTGCCGCAACTAGAGAAAGCCCTCGCACAGAAACGAAGACCCAACACAGCCATAAATAAATAAATAAATAAATAAATAAAAATTAAAAAAAAAAAAAAGAGTTCTCATCACAAAGGAAAAAGCTTTAAAAAAAAAAAAAAGGATTTATTATGATATATGCTGTAACATGGATGAACCTGGAAAATGTTAGGCTAAGTGAAATAAGCCAGACACAAGAGGACAAATATTGTATGATTCTACTTATAGGATATATCTAGAATAGGTAAATTCATAGAGGTAAAAATTAGATTAGAGGTTACCAACAGCTGGGAGGAGTGGGGAATGGGGACTTATTACTTAATAGAGTTTCTGTTTAGTGTTGAAACAGTTTTAGAAATAGATAGTGGTGATGGTTGCACAATATTGTGAATGTAATTAATGCCACTAAACTATACACTAAATAATGGTTAAAATGTCAAATTTTATATTATGTATGTTTTACCACAATTAAAAAAAGAGAAAGGAATGAAGTACTGATACATGCTACAATGTGGACGAACCTTCAAAAACATTACAATAAGTGAAAAAGTCAGACACAAAATAGCACATATATCGCATGATTCCATTCATATGAAATAATCCAGGATAGGTAAATCCATAGAAACAGAAAGCAGAATGACGGTTGCCAGAGGCTGGGAGGAGGGAGGAATGGAGAGTTACTACTTAATGGGTATAGGATTTTATTTTAGAATGATGAAAGTGTTTTGGAACTAGATAGAGGTGATTATTTCACAATATTGTGAATGTACTAAATGTCAGTGAATTGTACACTTTAAAATGATTAATTTGGGGAGGACCTTCAAGATGGCAGAGGAGTAAGACATGGAGATCACTTTCCTCCCGATAAATACATCAAAAACACATCTACATGTGGAACAACTCCTACAGAACACCTACTGAACGCTGGCAGAAGACCTCAGACTTCCCAAAAGGCAAGAAACTCCCCACGTACCCAGGTAGGGCAAAAGAAAAAAGAAAAAACAGAGACAAAGAATAGGGACGGGATGTGCACCTCGGGGGTGGGCGGAGGGAAGCTTCGGAGCCACGGAGGAGAGCGTAGCCACAGGGGTGCAGAGGGCAAAGCGGAGAGATTCCTGCACGGAGGAGCGGTGCTGACCAGCACTCACCAGCCTGAGAGGCTTGTCTGCTCACCCGCAGGGGCGGGCGGGGGTTGGGAGCTGAGGCTCGGGCTTTGGAGGCCAGATCCCAGCGAGAGGACTGGGGTTGGCTGTGTGAACACAGTCTGAAGGGGCCTAGTGCGCCACAGCTAGCTGGGAGGGAGTTGGGGAAAAGTCTGGACCTGCTGAAGAGGCAAGAGACCATTCTTTTGGGGTGCGCGAGGAGACAGCATTCCTCCCCAGTGTGCCCACAGAAAGGCAGAGCACCGCCTAAGCAAGCTCCAGAGATGGGCACGAGCCGTGGCTATCGGCTCGGACCCCAGAGACGGGCATGAAACACTAACGCCGCTGCTGCCGCCACTAAGAATCCTGTGTGCAAGCACAGGTCACTATCCACACACCCCCGGGAGCCTGTGCAGCCCGCCACTGCCAGGGTCCCGAGATACAGGGACAACTTCCCTGGGAGAACACACGGCGCGCCTCAGGCCGTTGCAATGTCACACCGGTCTCTGCCGCCGGAGGCTTGCCCTGCATTCCAATTATGACTACTGTACCCCTCCCTCCCCCCACCTGAGTGAGCAAGAGTGCCCTAATCAGCCGCTGCTTTAACCCCCTCCTGTCTGGGCGGGAACAGATGCCTGAGGGTGATCTACACACAGAGGTGGGGCCAAAACCAAAGCTGAACCCCAGGAGCTGTGCGAACAAAGGAGAGAAAGGGAAATCTCTCCGTGCAGCCCAAGGAGCAGCATATTAAATCCCCACAATCAACTTGATGAACCCTGCCTCTGTGGAATACCTGACTAGACAACAAATGTTCCCAAAATTGAGGCAGCGGACTTTGGGAGCAACAGTAGACTTGGGGTTTGCTGTTTGCAACTGATTTGTTTCTGATTTTTATATTTATTTTAGTTTAGTTTTTAGTGCTTGTTATCATTGGTGGATTTGTTTATTGGTTTGGTTGCTCTCTTCTTTTATTTTGATTATTTATTTTTTTCATTTTATTATTTTATTTATTTATTTTTCTTCCTTTTTTCTTCTCCCTTTTCTTCTGAGCATTGTGGCTGACAGGGTCTTGGTGCTCCAGCCAGGTGCTAGGCCTGAGCCGCCGAGGTGGGAGAGCCAAGTCCAGGACACTGGACCACCAGAGACCTCCCGGTCCCACGTAATATCAATTGGTGAGAGCTCTCGCAGAGATCTCCGTCTCAACGCTAAGACCCAGCTCCACCCAACGGCCAGCAAGCTCCAGTGCTGGACACCCTATGCCAAACAACTAGCAAGAGAGGAACACAACCCCACCCATTAGCAGAGAGGCCGCCTAAAATCATACTAAGTTCACAGACACCCCAAAACGCACCACCAGACACAGCCCTGCCCACCAGAAAGACAAGATCCAGCCCCACCCACCAGAACACAGGCACCAGTCCCCTCTACCAGGAAGCCTACACAAGCCACTGACCCAACCTCACTCACTGGGGGCAGACACCAAAAACAACGGGAACTACGCACCTGCAGCCTGCGAAAAGGAGACCCCAAGCACAGTAAGTTAAAAAAAATGAGAAGACAGAGAAATATGCAGATCAAGGAGCAACGTAAAAACCCACCAGACCAAACAAATAAAGAGGAAACAGGCAGTCTACCTGAAAAAGAATTCAGAGTAATGATAGTAAAGATGATCCAAAATCTTGGAAATAGAATGGAGAAAATACAAGAAATGTTTAACAAGGACCTAGGAGAACTAAAAAGCAAACAAACAGTGATGAACAACACAATAAATGAAATTTAAAATTCTCTAGAAGGAATCAATAGCAGAATAACTGAGGCATAAAACAGGTAAGTGACCTGGAAGATAAAATAGTGGAAATAACTACCGCAGAGCAGAATAAAGAAAAAAGAATTGAGGACCGTCTCAGAGACCTCTGGGACAACATTAAATGCACCAACATTCGAATGATAGGGGTCCCAGAAGAAGAAGAGACAAAGAAAGGGACTGAGAAAATATTTGAAGCGATTATAGTTGAAAACTTCCCTAGTATGGGAAAGGAAATAGTCAATCAAGTCCAAGAAGCACAGAGAGTCCCATACAGGATAAATCCAAGGAGAAACATGCCAAGACACATATTAATCAAACTAACAAATATTAAATACAAAGGAAAATATTAAAACCAGCAAAAATATTAAAAGCAACAAATAACATACAAGGGAATACCCATAAGGTTAACAGCTGATCTTTCAGCAGAAACTCTGCAAGCCAGAAGGGAGTGGCAGGACATATTTAAAGTGATAAAAGGGAAAAACCTACAACCAAGATTACTCTAGCCAGTAAGGATCTCATTCAGATTTGACAGAGAAATTAAAACCCTTACAGACAAGCAAAAGTTAAGAGAATTCAGCACCACCAAACCAGCTTTACAACAAACGCTAAAGGAACTTCTCTAGGCAGGAAACACAAGAGAAGGAAAAGACCTACAAAAACAAACCAAACCAATTAAGAAAATGGTAACAGGAACATATATATCAATAATTACCTTAAATGTAAATGGATTAAATGCTCCAACAAAAGACACAGACTAGCTGAATGGATACAAAAACAAGACCCATATATATGCTGTCTACAAGAGACCCACTTCAGACCTAGGGACACATACAGACTGAAAGTGAGGGGATGGAAAAAGATACTCCATGCAAATGAAAATCAAAAGAAAGTTGGAGTAGCAATTCTCGTATCAGATAAAATAGACTTTAAAATAAAGACTATTACAAGAGACAAAGAAGGACACTATATAATGATCAAGGGATCGATCCAAGAAGAAGATATAAAAATTATAAATGTTTATGCACCGAACATAGGAGCACCTCAATACATAAGGCAAATGATAACAGCCATAAAAGGGGAAATCGACAGTAACACAACAATAGTAGGGGACTTTTAACACCCCACTTTCACCAATGGACAGATCATCCAAAATGAAAATGAATAAGGAAACACAAGCTTTAAATGACACATTAGACAAGATGGACTTATCTGATATTTATAGGACATTCCATCCAAAAACAACAGAATACACTTTCTTCTCAAGTGCTCATGGAACATTCTCCAGGATACATCATACCTTGGGTCACAATCAAGCCTCAGTAAATTTAAGAAAATTGAAATTGTATCAAGTATCTTTTCCAACCACAACACTATGACACTAGATATCAATTACAGGAAAAAACTGTAAAAAATAAAAACACATGGAGGCTAAACAATACACTACTAAATAACCAAGAGATCACTGAAGAAATCAAAGAGGAAATCAAAAAATACCTAGAAAAAAGTGACAATAAAAACACGACGACCCAGAAAGAGAAAAACAAGTACCATATGCTAACACATATACATGGAATCTAAGGAAAAAAAGGTTCTGAAGAACCCAGGGGCAGGACAGGAATAAAGATGCAGACCTACTAGAGAATGGACTTGAGGACACAGGGAGGGGGAAGGGTAAGCTGGGACGAAGTGAGAGAATGGCATGAACATATATACACTACCAAATGTAAAATAGCTAGCTAGTGGGAAGCAGCCGCATAGCACAGGGAGATCAGCTCGGTGCTTTGTGACCACCTAGAGGAGTGGGATAGGGAGGGAGACGCAAGAGGGAAGAGATATGGGGATATATGTATATGTATAGCTGATTCACTTTGTTATAAAGCAGAAACTAACACACCATTGTAAAGCAATTATAATCCAATAAAGATGTTAAAACAAAAAAACACAAAACACGATGACCCAAAACCTATAGGATGCAGCAAAAGCAGTTCTAAGAAGGAACTTTACAGCAATACAATCCTACCTCAAGAAACAAGCAAAATCTCACATAAACAACCTAAACTTATCCCTAAAGCAATTAGAGAAAGAAGAACAAAAAGACCCCAAAGTTAGCAGAAGGAAAGAAATCATAAAGATCAGATCAGAAATAAACGAAAAAGAAATGAAGGAGACAAGAGCAAAGATCAATAAAACTAAAAGCTGGCTCTTGGAGAAGATAAACAAAATTGATAAACCATTAGCCAGACTCAAGAAGAAAAAAAGGGAGAAGACTCAAATCAATAGAATTAGAAATGAAAAAGGAGAAGTAACAACTAACACTGCGGAAATACAAAGGATCATGAGAGATTACTACAAGCAACTATATATGCCAATAAAATGGACAACCTGGAAGAAATGGACAAATTCTTAGAAAAGAACAACCTTCTGAGACTGAACCAGGAAGAAATAGAAAATATAAACAGACCAATCACAAGCACATATTGAGACTGTGATTAAAAATCTTCCAACAAACAAAAGCCCAGGACCAGATGGCTTCACAGGTGAACTCTATCAAACATTTAGAGAGGAGCTAACGCCTATCTTTCTCAAACTCTTCCAAAATACAGCAGAGGCAGGAATACTCCCAAACTCATTCTACGAGGTCACCATTACCCTGACACCAAAACCAGACAAAGATGTCACAAAGAAAGAAAACTACAGGCCAGTATCACTGATGAACATAGATGCAAAAATCCTCAACAGATTATAGCAAACAGAATCCAACAGCACATTAAAAGGATCATACACCATGATCAAGTGGGGTTTACCCCAGGAATGCAAGGATTCTTCAGTATACACAAATCAATGTGATACACCATATTAACAAACTGAAGGATAAAAACCATATGATCATCTCAACAGACGCAGAAAAAGCTTTTGACAAAATTCAACACCCATTTATGATATAAACCCTCCAGAAAGTAGGCATGGAGGGAACTTACCTCAACATAATAAAGGCCATATATGACAAACCCACAGCCAACATCGTTCTCAATGGTGAAAAACTGAAACCATTTCTTCTAAGATCAGGAACAAGACAAGGTTGTCCACTCTCACCACTATTATTCAAAATAGTTTTGGAAGTTTTAGCCACAGCAATCAAAGAAAAAGAAATAAAAGGAAACCAAATTGGTAAAGAAGAAGTAAAGCTGTCACTGTTTGCAGATGATATGACACTCTACATAGAGAATCCTAAAGATGCTACCAGAAAACTACTAGAGCTCATCAATGAATTTGGTGAAGTAGCAGGATACAAAATTAATGCACGGGGCTTCCCTGGTGGCGCAGTGGTTGAGAGTCTGCCTGCCAGTGCAGGGGAGACGGGTTCGAGCCCTGGTCTGGGAGGATCCCACATGCCGCGGAGCGGCTGGGCCCGTGCGCCACAACTGCTGAGCCTGCGCGTCTGGAGCCTGTGCTCCGCAACAGGAGAGGCTGCGATAGTGAGAGGCCCGCGCACCGCGATGAAGAGTGGCCCCCACTTGCCACAACTAGAGAAAGCCCTCGCACAGAAACGAAGACCCAACACAGCCATAAATAAATAAATAAATAATTAAAAAAAAATTAATGCACAGAAACCTCTTGCATTCCTATACACTAATGATGAAAAATCTGAAAGAGAAATTAAGGAAACATTCCCATTTACCACTGTAACAAAAAGAATAAAATATCTAGGAATAAACCTACCTAAGGAGACAAAAGACCTGTATACAGACAACTATAAGACACTGATGAAAGAAATTAAAGACGACACAAACAGATGGAGAGATATACCATGTTCTTCGATTGGAAGAATCAACATTGTGAAAATGACTATACTACACAAAGCAATCTACAGATTCAACGGAATCCCTACCAAACTACCAAGGGCATTTTTCACAGAAGTAGAAGAAAAAGTTTCACAATTTGTATGGAAACACAGAATACCCCAAATAGCAAAGCAACCTGGAGAAAGAAAAATGGAGCTGGAGGAATCAGGCTCCCTGACCTCAGACTATACTACAAAGCTACAGTAATCAAGACAGTGTCACACTGGCACAAAAACAGAAATATAGATCAATGGAACAGGATAGAAAGCCCAGAGATAAACCCATGCACATATGGTCACCTTATCTTTGATAAAGGAGGCAAGAATATACAATGGAGAAAAGACAGTCTCTTCAATAAGTGGTGCTGGGAAAACTGGACAGCTACATGTAAAAGAATAAAATTAGAACACTACCTAACACCATACACAAAAATAAACTCAAAATGGATTAAAGACCTAAATGTAAGGCCACACACTATCAAACTCTTAGAGGAAAACATAGGCAGAACACTCCTTGACATAAATCACAGTAAGATCCCTTTTGACCCACCTCCTAGAGAACTGGAAATAAAAACAAAAATAAACAAATGGGACCTAATGAAACTTAAAAGCTTTTGCACAGCAAAGGAAACCATAAATAAGACAAAAAGACAGCCCTCAGAATGGGAGAAAATATTTGCAAACGAAGTGACTGACAAAGGATTAATCTCCAAAATATACAAGCAGCTCATGCAGCTGAATATCAAAAAAACAAACAACTCAATCCAAAAATGGTCAGAAGACCTAAATAGACATTTCTCCAAAGAAGATATACAAATTGCCAACAAACACAGGAAAGGACGCTCAACATCACTAATCATTAGAGAAATGCAAATCAAAACCACAATGAGGGGACTTCCCTGGTGGCACAGTGGTTAAGAATCCGCCTGCCAATGCAGGGGACATGGGTTCAAACCCTGGTCCGGGAAGATCCCACATGTCGCGGAGAGGCTATGCCCGTGTGCCGCAACTACTGAAGCCTGTGTGCCCTAGAGCCCGCAAGCCACAACTACTGAGCCCATGTGCCGCAACTACTGAAGCCTGCGCAACTAGAGCCCGTGCTCCGCAACAAGAGAAGCCACTGCAATGAGAAGCCCGTGCACCGCAACAAGTAGCCCCCACTCGACACAACTAGAGAAAGCCTGTGCGCAGCAATCAAGACCCAATGCAGCCAAAAATAAATAAATTTATAAAAACAAACAAAACCACAATGAGGTATCACCTCACACCAGTCAGAATGGCCATCATCAAAAAATCTACAAACAATAATTGCTGGAGAGGGTGTGGAGAAAAGGGAACCCTCTTGCACTATTGGTGGGAATGTAAATTGATACAGCCACTATGGAAACAGTATGGAGGTTCCTTAAAAAACTAAAAATAGAACTACCATACGACCCAGCAATCCCACTACTGGGCATATACCCTGAGAAAACCATAATTCAAAAAGACACATGCACCCCAATGTTCATTGCAGCACTATTTACAATAGCCAGGTCATGGAAGCAACCTAAATGCCCATCGACAGACGAATGGTTAAAGAAGTTGTGGTACATATATACAATGGAATATTACTCAGCCATAAAAAGGAACGAAACTGAGTCATTTGCTGAGACGTGGATGGATCTAGAGACTGTCATACAGAGTGAAGTAAGTCAGAAAGAGAAAAACAAATATCGTATATTAAGGCATGTATGTGGAACCTAGAAAAATGGTACAGATGAGCTGGTTTGCAGGGCAGAAGTTGAGACACAGATGTAGAGAACAGACATATGGACACCAAGGGGGGAAAACTGCGGTGGCGTGGGGATGGTGGTGTGCTGAATTGGGCGATTGGGATTGACATGTATACACTGATGTGTATAAAATTGATGACTAATAAGAACCTGCAGTATAAAAAACAAACAAACAAAACAACAAATACTAAACTTTCATTGGGTTATTTGTATGGAAATATGTTAATATGAATGTTTCAGACATTACATGAAATTTCTAAAAATCTTATATGTTCTGGTATAATGTTATAAGTCATAATTCTACTTATTACTTTAAAATGTGTATCTCAGAAATAACTAAATTTCCTTGTCAATTGCATTATTATGAACTTTCATCAAATCTTTAACTGTGGTCATTTTTAAGTCTTTTGTCATTTATAGACAGTTCTGGGTGTACTGTGATGCTTTTGCAAATATGTTCCTATAAAAGGGTTTCATCTTCAAGGAATTCATGGAAAAGACTCTGACAAGTACAAGTTTCTGGTAACTGACTGTACTGCTGAACTGAATGAATAAGCATTTTCAGAACTCTAATGAAAAACTGATGAACTCATAAAAGTGCCAACAAAAGATCAAGATGAAGAAAAAAAAATTAATTACATGGGACTGAGTGTGCTGATGAGGATGATTATAATTTGTGTGACTTTGTTTGAATTTAAAAAAATTTTTTAAAAAATCCCACAAGGACTCAGAGGCAAAGAATATACAAATCAATTTTCACTGCAAAGTAAAGGAGCTGTTACAGTGGAGGATTACTGGACTGAATGTCAATATTATGACATAGCATGAGTGTGTTTTGTGTTTGGTAATTGCAATCATTGTTGCTTTTGTTGTGGTCATCCATTTACAATGCTTGGTGTCAGTCTATTTATCTCTTGTAAAAATAAAATACAGTGTGTGTGTGTGAAAAAAGAAACAAAAAAACCCCCAGACTAATAGAAGAAGACAGGGTTAATGTGATGTGGTTCTAACATAAATTATTCTTTTTGTGTCATAATATAAAGTAGGACAATAAAAAAAAATCTACAAACAATAATTGCTGGAGAGGGTGTGGAGAAAAGGGAACCCTCTTGCACTGTTGGTGGGAATGTAAATTGATACAGCCACTATGGAGAACAGTATGGAGGTTCCTTAAAAAACTAAAAATAGAACTAGCATATGACCCAGCAATCCCACTACTGAGCACATACCCTGAGAAAACCATAATTCAAAGAGTCATGTACCACAATTTTGATTGCAGCACTATTTACAATAGCCAGGACATGGAAGCAACTTAAGTGTCCATCCACAGATGAATGGATAAAGAAGATGTGGCACATATATACAATGGAATATTACTCAACCATAAAATGAAACAAAACTGAGTTATTTGTAGTGAGGTGGATGGACCTAGAGTCTGTCATACAGAGTGAAAGTAAGTCAGAAAGAGAAAAACAAATACCGTATGCTAACACATATATATGGAATCTAAGATGAAAGTCGTTCTGATGAACCTAGGGGCAGGACAGGAATAAAGACGCAGACACAGAGAATGTACTTGAGGACACGGGGAGGGGAAGGGTAAGCTGGGACGAAGTGAGAGAATGGCATGAACATATATACACTACCAAATGTAAAATAGCTAGCTAGTGGGAAGCAGCCGCATAGCACAGGGAGATCAGCTCGGTGCTTTGTGACCACCTAGAGGAGTGGGATAGGGAGGGTGGGAGGGAGGCGCAAGAGGTGGGGGATATGGGGATATATGTATACATATAGCTGATTCACTTTGTTATAGAGCAGAAACTAAGACAACATTGTAAAGCAATTATACTACAATAAAGATGTTAAAAATAAATTTTATGTTATGTGAAGTTCACCACAATTAAAAAAAACAAACTACTGATTCATACAAAAACATGGATGATTTTTAAATGAATTTTTCTGAGTGAAAGAAATGACTCAAAAGACTATGTAATAGTAACTCTGGAAAATACAATATTGACCGGATACTATAAGGCTACAAACAAAAAGAACTTCACACAAATACTGTACTACAGTGGGTAAATTTGTTTCATGTCTAGGGAGATATACAACTAAATGCGATGTGTTATCCTGCAATGGGTCCTATAACAGAAAAAGGACCTTAGTGGAAAAACTGACGAAATCCAAAGAGTCTATAGTTAATAGTATTGTGCCAACATTAATGTCTTTGTTTTAAATGCACCATAATTATGTAAGACGTTTATATTACGGGATGCTGGATAAAGGGCATGCAGGGACTCTCTGTACCAACTCTGCAACTCCTCTATAAATGTAAAATTATTTCATAGTAAAAAGTTAATAAAACGAACAAGCAAAAACAAGAAACTATGCAGGGGATCCTAATTTGCTGATCCTGTCCTAGAGGAAATCTTGGCCACATGCATCAAAAAATGTACAAGGATTTTCACAGCAACATATTTGCAGTAGTCAAAATGGGAAACAACTCAATCCAGCAACAGTGGAATAGATAAATAAAACACAGTAGAATCATATAATGGCATATATCCAGCAATGAGAATTGACAAACTGCAACAACACGGTTGAATACTACACCACCATAGTTAGTGAAAGAAGCACACAGCACAGGATACAGTAAGATTATATCTAAATAATATTCAAAACCAGGTTCAACAAAACTATACTGTTTAGAGATCCATACATAGGTGGTAAAATTACTAAATTGAAATATAAAATATTAAAAAAATGATTTTTTGCCTACAAAAATGGCAATTTCATACAGCTCAACCTTAAAGAAATACAAGGAAATCGTTGTCACAAGTCAAGAGAGTGGTCGCCTCTGGGGGATGGGAGAGGAATGTGATTGGGAAAGGTATACAGGGGACTTCTGGGGAACTGGAAAGGGCCTACTTTTTGATTTAGGTGATGGTTACACAGGTGTTCATTTTATAAATTTTCATTAAACTGTACATGAATGCTTTGTGTACTTGCCTATATACGGAATTCACAATTTTTAAAAGGTAAAAAATTAATGTCATATCTGTTCTATGCAGAACATCATGCTCAGTTTTATGGGGAAAGAGAGCAGGACAAAACTAATTGGGGCTTTAAAAAGTGTATGGTCTAGCTGGGTGGATAAGACCCATATATAAGAAGATACCTTATAGCATTTCCAGTCAATGGGGAAAGATTAATTTTTCAATACATGGTGTTGGAACAACTGAGGAAAAAATTTTGCTCCACACTTAATAACTTACCCCAAAATACATTCCAAGTGGTTGAAAGATTTAAATACAAAAAATTAAATTATACAAGTTCTAGAAGAAAAACAATGGATGAGTTTTTAAGAATAATCATAGAAGTGGGAAGGTCTTCTCTAAGTATAACATGAAATTCTGAAGCCAACACACACAAACCAAAAACTCTGATAAATGTAACTAAAGAAAAATTTATAGTAATAACTACCAAAAGTCAAGCCAAAAGACAAATACTGGGGAGAAATATCTGGAACTCACACCAGACAAACACTACTTTCTTTAACAGATCAAGAACTCCTACAGCTAAATAAGGTCAATAATACAAGAAATAAATGAAAAAAAGATAAAATTGGTTCTTTGAAAGGGAATGAAAATGGGTCAAACATATGTAAAGGTACAATAAAGTACCAGTTTTACCTTTCAGATGAGTCACCATCAAAGTCTGATAACTCCTCCTGTTGGTGAGGGTACAGGAAAACAGGCAGTATGGAAAGTAATTTAGCAATACAATAAAATTACAAATGCCCAATCTGTTTGACTCAGTAATTTCAAAGAATGTCAAATTCTTCTAAGAATTTACTTTTAGGAATTTGGATATACTTGCATATGTACAAAGTGATATTGTATATACAAGAATACTCACTGCATCTTTTTTTAAATAAATTTATTTATTTAGTTTTGGCTTTGTTGGGTCTTCATTGTTGTGCGCGGGCTTTCTCTAGTTGCGTCGAGTGGGGGCTACTCTTTGTTACGGTGTGCGGGCTTCTCATTGCGGTGGCTTCTCTTTGTTGCGGAGCACGGGCGCTAGGCGCGCGGGCTTCAGCAGTTGTGGCACGCGGGCTCAGTAGCTGTGGCTCGCGGGCTTAGTTGCTCCTCGGCATGTGGGATCTTCCTGGACCAGGGCTCAAACCCGTGTCCCCTGCATTGGCAGGCGGATTCTTAACCACTGCGCCACCAGGGAAGTCCCTCACTGCATCATTTTTAATGGCAAAATATCAGAAACTTAAATGTCCATAATACATTATGTATCATAAATACATTACAGCACATCCATATAATGAAATACTAAGCAGCTATCAAAAGGAGTTAGGCAGCTTCAGATTTACTGATCAAAAAATAACCTCCAAGATATTTTAAGTGGGGAAACAAGCAAATTTCAATATAGAATGTGTAATATGCTACAGTTAGTATACACACACAATCACATATACATTAGTGTATACACACACATATGCAAGCATAAAGGTGTATATGTCATTACCCACACTAAGAATAAGGGTAAGAGTAAGACCAATGTTGTGAAAATGAGTTCAGTTGTATTCCTGGTTTAAAACAAACAAACAAACAAACAAAAGGTTGGCAATGGTATGTGCAGCCCAGTAGATGAACTGATGCAAGTTGTGTATCACTTATGGTTTCTGCTTATGGAGACTCTTCATCCCCCCTTGTATTACTGTCATGGTCTCCTAACTGGTCTCAGCCCTCTGAGGTCATCCTGCCTAATACCACCAGTTATACTTCCAAAACAGAAATCTGATCAGACCAGTTCCCACTGATGGCTCCATGCTAGACAGAAGACAGAACCCCAATTCCAGAATACAGTCCATAAGGCCCCCGAGGAGCCATCTCTGCACACTGCCCAGCCTTGCATCCTGCGACAGCTACCACAGCTCCTTTTACACAACCATGCAATACTCCTGTGTCTTGAAACACCTTTTCTCATTGACCACAGTGCCTTCATTTCTTTCCTTCTTTGGAAAAACTCATGTCGTAAGGCCTAGTTTAAATGCCACCTTTTCTGTGAAACCCTACTGGACTTCTCCTTTTCCCTCTGGACTCCCAGAGCACCTTTCATACAACAAAAATATCAGAGCATGTATCACATTTTTATTGTAACCATGTCACAGCAGAATGAACACAGATTTTACAGAGACCTGGGCAACTGTGATGAGTTATCTTCCCAGCCTCTCTAATCCTCACACCTTCTTGTGTAAAATACATAAAGGGCCAAGTGCAGTATTTGGTGTATAATATGAACTCAGTATGTAGCTGCTGTCTAGGCTCTGCCAAACAAATTGTATGATTGTGACCAAGTTACACAGCCCTTATGAGCTTTAGAGCAGTGAAAGTAATGTTTCTATATTTTAGATCTGTTGAGGATTAGATGATATGTAAGGTACCTAGCACAGTCCTCAACCTATCCATGCTTAAATGTTTTCATCCTTTTCAACTAAGTGATTAAAAATTACTTGCCCCAAATATGCACTATTTTGAACCATAAGACAGAGAGGATTATAGAAGGATGTATGTGAAGTGGGAGAGGGAAAGAAACCAAGGTTTAGGCAGGGAGAGAGAACGTAAGAATACAGGTGTTGGAAGTAGTGGTCTGAAAGCTCTTTACAGGTGCTAGAATACTACAGCCTATATGGAAAATAGAACATAGGAATATGCCAGAACTTCTGGGCTCTTTTCCAGTTTCTACTGTCTGGAGAAAAGTCAAAGTAATGGATTGACTGTAGGGTGTCACACTGGAACTAGAATATAATGTAGTTTTTGGTGAGTACCTTCTGTCCCAAATCAGAAAAACTCAAAATTTACAGTTAAAGGCAGAGAAAGGAGATTTTCAGAAGAAAATCTTGGCAACTCTATCCCAGCAGCTAGGGGAAAAGATATGAAGCTCCAAAACCAAGCTAACCTGAAAATTATAATAGATGGTCAAGTTCCTCTGGGAAGGCCACTAACACACAAAGGGTAGACACAGCTCCAAGTGCCAAGCAAAACCAAAGTCATTCTCTCCCCTTTGCAGTTTACAAGGCATCCCAAGTAGTTGTTTAGAAGTCTTGTTTCTCTTGATTACATCCCTTTCCCTGATTATATATATATATAACACATATATATACACATATACATGCATTTCCCTTTCCTTGATTAGATGTCTGTATGGGGGAGAAGATATTCTATGGGAAGAAACTGGACTTACAGCCTAATATGCTTAGTTATAAAACTAGTAGACATTCCCAAATTTAATTCTCCTAATTTGTATATGTATTTACATATATATGAGGATATATATCATTATATATATATATCCTCATTTTATATATATATCTTCAGTGTGGCAATGGGCTTGTAGTTAGTTACAGTGCCAGACAGGTGACAATACTTTGCAAGGTTGGGGTAAGGTTCTATAGAATATAGTATATGCTCTCAGTCAGTGACAAATATATGCTTCTGTTTTCCCATAGTAAAATGAGGTTCATTAACATTCTTAGTGCTGTCTAGTGCTATTAATCAAATCCAGTAGATGAGTTTACCCTATTTATATTTATTACTGTAACATATGCATGGTCTTCTGTCATTTTATGTTTTCCATGTTTATGCTTCCTTGTTTTTTTTCCTATCTTTTTAAATAGATTTTGTATTTTCTTTTACTTCCCCCTGCCCCACCAATCTATAGTATGCTTTTAGTAATGCTAATGGTACTGTGGGAAAGAAAGAAGTCAGCACCCTTATACAATTTCTCACACCTCTTCCTTCACTTTACCTCCTGCTTTTTGTTGGTATCCTTGTGAACATATTTCACCCCCCCCATTATAAAAGAGATATTTAATATACAACAAAGTTCAAGTATAGTATAAATAAATACATTACCTTTTGTTTCAGAAAAATCATACATTTAGCGTTCACTGCCAGCCCCTTCACAGTACAGCTTCCCCGATCTGTTACTTATTTGATTCATCTCCAGAAAATTTAAGTTCTAATATATTTGGAAATGTTTTCATGAAGCCTTTACACATGAATGGCAAATTATTGGGCATAGAATTCTTAAGCCAAACATTTTATCTCAATATCCCGAGAACTGCAATTCACATATCCAACAAAGAACTCACATTACTGATCAATAAGAAAAAGACAGAAACACAACAGAGAAATGGGCAAATGGCTTGAACTCTACAAAAGAGGACATATATTAGTCATCAGGGAAAGGCAAATTAAAGCCACAATGAGATGTGATGATATACCTACCACAATGGCAGAAAACCTTTTGATATCATTTGCTGGTTTAGATGTGGAGTACTGCTGGTGGGAGTTTAAATGGCTACAACCACTTTGGAAAACGGGCAGTACCTACTAAAGCTGAACACATACAATTTCAGTCCTAGGTATACACCCAATAGAAGTATATAAGTGTGTACATACATTTACCAAGGGATGTATATAAGAATGTCTTATAGCAGCATGATTCATAATAACCCCAAACTGGAAACAATCCAAAAGACCATCAACAATCTAATGGATAAATGGTGGTATATTCATATTATAAAATGGAATACTATACAGCAATGAGAATGCATGAACTACAAATATTGCTACACAACACAGATGAACCTCACAAATACAACATTGAACAAAAGAAGCCAGAACATAAAATACATACATGTGAAGTTCAAGAACAGCCAAAACTGATCAACGTGGTTGGAAATTAGAATAGTACTTACCTTAGGACAGGAGTCAGTAGACTTTTTATGTTAAGGGCCAGATGACAAACATTTAAGGCTTTGCAGGGAATGCAGTGTCTGTGGCAACTATTCATCTTTGCTAATGTAGAGCAAAAGCAGCCATAGACAGTTCGTAAACAAATGAGGGTGATTGTGTTTCACTAAAACTTCATGGACATGGAAATCTGAACATCATATAATTTTCATGAGTCATGAAATACTATTCTTCTTTTGATTTTTAAAAACAATTTAAAAACATAAAAACTTGTTTTTAGTTCACAGATGTTAGCCAGACTTGGTCTGCAGGCTATAGTTTGCTTTAGGGAGTCAGGTGTAAGTGACTGGGTGGGGGCATATAGAGGTTTCTGATGTGATGGTAAAGTTCTGTTTCTGGATCTAGATGTGGTTACACAAGTACATGCTTTTTGTAAAACTGTACAGGCATACCTCATTTTATTGTGCTTTGCAGATACTGTGTTTTTTACAAATTGAAGGTTTCTCACAAACCTGCGATAAGCAAGTCTATCAGTGCAATTTTTCCAACAGCATTTGCTTCCCTTCATGTCTCTGTGTCACGTTTTGGTAATTCTCACAATATTTCAAACTTTTTCATTATTATTATATTTGTTATGGTAATCTGCAATCTTTGATGTTACTATTGCAAAAAGATTACAACTCACTGAAGGCTCAGATGATAGTTAGCATTTTTTAGCAATAAAGTATTTAAATTAAGGTTTTTTTTTTTTTTTTTAAGATATAGTGCTATTATACCCCTAACAGACTACAGTACAGTGCAAACATAACTTTTACATGCACTGGGAAACCAAAAATTCCATGGGACTGGCTTTAATGTGATACTCACTTTATTGCAGTGGTCTGGAACCGAACCCACAATATCTCCGAGGTATGCTTACAATTTATATACCTTCCTATATGTGTTTCAACTAAGAGAATGTTTTTAAAAAATTAAACATTAAAAATGTTTTTAAAATTTTTTTATTTTAAAAAAAATATTTATTTATTTATTTAGGCTGCGCCAGGTCTTAGCTGCAGCAGCATGTGGGATCTAGCTTCCCAACGAGGGACTGAACCCGGGCCCCTGCAGTGGGAGTTCAGAGTCTTACCCACTGGACCACCAGGGAAGTCCCTAAGAGAATGTTTTTAAAAAGTATATCTTAAATGGTAAAAAAAAAAAAAAAAGTTAAAAAAACCAAGTATGTATGACCAATTTAATTTTTGGTTAATTTATTTGTAGGGAATTCTTCATCCTTGGAATTCATCTTGAAGTTCATCCAGATCATTATTTGTCAATTTTTATTCATTTCCTTTCATTTAAAAAACATTTTCTATTTTATCTTTGACTCTTGCCTGTGTTCAATTTGTTTCATGATCTTTGCTGGAAACACCAGCAAATGTTCCCAATATTCCCAACAGAATGAATCTGTGGAGGATCCCTCCTGCCTCTCTTCTGTATCCCTTATCTCCACCCTGATTATGTTCATTTCTATTTTCTTCTTCTACTTTGGCGAGGTCTTTCAAGCCTGTCCTTCCTCACTGATTTGCTTTTTCTGTAACTCTGATTCTGCTTTTTGCAGCTTCTAGGGCACTGTAAGTGCTTTGTGAAACGGCACACTTCTGCAGTTTAATCCACACCTCTTGTGACTTCTTTGTCACTTTAATCTAGGACCTCATCTTTCATTTCTGGTTTCACAATGAACATTTTAGTCAACTTTCTTGAAGGTATAAATCAGTTGTTCAAACTCTTCTTGTATTTCCTAATCTAAGTCTTCACTTGAATATTATATTTAATCCCTCTACTTTTCCCCACAGAATCTGAATGGGTTGCACATTGAATTTTTTGTTTGTTTGCTTGTTAATTGGTCTTTCAATGGAGTTTATCTCCCAGCTTTCTCCCCCTTGGCACTACTGACACTTTGGACTAGATAATTCTTTATTGGGGCGGGGTGGGGGGGTGGGCGTCCTGTGCATTGTAGAATGTTTAACAGCATCCCTGGCCTCTGTCCACTAGATGCCAGTAGAACCACACTGGTGTGATAACCAAAAATGTCCTCAGACATTGCCAAATGTCTCCTGGGGTGAAGAGGGGTAAAACGGCACTCAGTTGAAAGCCACTGGTCTAGACTCATTTGCCCAAAAGCAGAATGGGTAGCATCTCCCTATTCTTCTGTATTTACCTGGATACTACTCAAATTCTTCCCTTAGAAATTAAGCTTAGAGAATTAGATGTTGTAGAGGTTTCAATTATTAGTTCAAAAGTTCAGGGGCCTACGAGGATCTGGGGCTGGCTGTGGACAGCTGCAGCTGGGAAATGTCGTCTCTATGCCCTCTGTTTTTTGGGGCCAATGCCTCTCAATCTGTATGTATGTTTGTGTGTGGAGGCTTGGGCTGTGCTTTGTCCTGATGCTAAGATTTTGGTTTATTTCCTCATATGGGAGTGGGCTGGTCACTCTGACAAGACATCAAATAAAGCCCCATGGTTTGCAGAATTTTTGTTTGGTGGTTCAGCAAATATTTTTCTCTACAAAATGGCCTTTGTTTGGTGCTGTTGGCCCTTGGCTACAAATCTGGCTCCTAAGATGGCTTCTCATCTTCTCCAGCCAACCATCCTCACCCCAGACCTTAACCCCATCAGAAATTGGAGAAGAGCAGGAAAAGGAGATTTTCCAAAGTGCATGCTTTCTAGATGGGTGGTCTCCAGCCCATCTCTCCCAGTTGTGGAGTCCTTTTGAGCCTCCACTATTGTTTTTCCTAACCCTGGGAGTTGTATATACCTCATGTCATTTTTTTTCAATCCAAATTGATCTGTAGCTGGCAGATAGCACTTGGAATTCACATAGTTTAAGATTGGGGCCATTTTCAAATTTCAGTTGATGAAATTTCCTCTTATATTTTTGTTTGTCTTGGTTCTTTTCACCAGGTTTCAGAAAAGGAGTATTCTGCTATCTTACTGTTAAGTCATCATTTTTCCTTTTAGTCCCCAGTGTACTATTTCTTCCTTTTCCATAGAGGTTAAGTGACAGGGCAAGGACATGGCTCAACTCTTCCTGAAGTAAAATCTCTTTTATGTCTCTCTTTGAGCAGTGAGGGAAGTGACGTTTTTTTCCTAAAATACATAGTAGAAAGCTCTGGGGTAGAGCTCAGTAGAGCAAGATCCAATTTTTGAGGAAATGCTGGTTATGTGGCTCTAGGTGCTTTTTTTTTTTTTCCCTGTGCACTTAATTTTATACTCAAAATAGAAAAATATGATCTGTTCCACTTTTGCACTAGGCTGGGGAGAGCATGAAATGTATCCTTTGTGCTATCAGCAAGAGATATTAAACACAAGAAACTACTCATTACTACCTAGCAGAAAGAGGGGTCCTTAATTTCTAAATGAACCTTCCACTTTCTCTACCACCTCTCTACACAGAGACTAGGGCACCCACACTTTCCCAGTGGGGAACCTCACAGCCAGGTATAGACATAGGCTGAGGCATTTTTCTTTATGACATTGATAACAAGAGATGGTTGATAACTGGTGTACAATTAATGCGTAGGTGTCAAAATCACACAAATGTTTTACTGTACCCATCTTCTTTTTCCTATATAATGCTCCAGTTTCCTGATGTAATTTTAGCGGACGTAAAGCCAAACACCTTAAGTTTATATAACTAATTCCACTTGCATGAAAGTCAATAATTGACTGCTAGAACTTTGCCTCCTGGCAATCCACACTGTGGGCAGGTAGATGGTTGGGCCCCACCCTGAATCAGGTGTGCCAGGTGAACTTTTTAAAAACTAAAATCTCAGGTCGTCTGCCTGTGAGTTCATGGGCAGCATGCTGGGTCTGCTGGTAGCAGAAAGACTTTCATAACAATGGGCACACTCGGGCTTCCCTGGTGGCGCAATGGTTAAGAATCCGCCTGCCAACGCAGGGGACACAGGTTCGAGCCGTGGTCCAGGAAGATCCCACATGCCGCTGAGCAACTAAGCCCGTGCGCCACAACTACTGAGCCTGTGCTCTAGAGCCCGTGAGCCACAACTACTGAGCCCGCGCACCACAACTACTGAGCCCGCGCACCACAACTACTGAAGCCCGCACGCCTAGAGCCTGTGCTCTGCAACAAGAGAAACCACCACAATGAGAATCCTGCCCACCGCAATGAAGAGTGGCCCCCACTCGCCGCAACTAGAGAAAGCCCGCAAGCAGCAACGAAGTCCCAACGCAGCCAAAAATAAATAAATAAATTTATTTTTTAAAAAAACCCAAAAAACAACGGGCACACTCATTGATGACAAAGATTAAAGGTAAGGAGATCATGCCCAAACCTATCTGACGTCTTTGTAGAATTTAATATGGAGGTAGAATAAGGCTGACCAGTTGACCAAAAAATATGTAGAGCACCACCATATGATCAGCACCAGTTTAGATGCTTTAGAAATACAACATTCAGTCCCTGTTCTTAAGGAAACTGGGATTTAACTGAAAAGACTAGTATGCATATAATAACAAATCACGTAAGGCATTAAATATTGACCCTTCTTCAGTAGCGATGCTGTTGGCTCTCCCAAACTCTCTCTTTGTTCTAACCTATCCTCTCCTCAGTTTCTTCCCACATCTCTTCCATACTTCCCTCATGGCCTCCTGTTTGAGATCCTCTACCCTAAAAGACAGTATCCTCCATTCTTGATCTACATAGTCAGCCTGGTGAAATGTCTATAACTGAGACTTCAACTACCATCAGTTTGCTGAAGAACCTCCGATTCACAGATCCAACTGGATGCACACCTGCTGGTCCCCCAGACGTCTCAAAGTCATATACCCAAACTCGCTTCCCTGCCAGTATTTCAAATCTTGGTGAATGGCACCACCATCCACCCAATCATCCAACCCGGAACCTCAGGAGTCATCTGTGACTGCTTCTTCTTTACGCCTACGTTCAACAGGTCACTGAACCAGTTAATTCTTTCTCTCATTCTTTCTTTTATCCACTCCTCCTCTCCTTCCTCCTACTCAATGTCATTCTTACTTCAGGCACACATAATTTCTTGCCTGTGCTTGCAAACTCTCTGCCTTTGGTATCATCCTCTCATCCCCTGAAACTCTCCTCTCCAGCCACTCCCAATCTTTCATCTAACACACCGGTCATACCAGAACTACTTGTATTTCTTCTCCATGTTTTCTCATCTATACATCTTCATGTGGTTTTTCATGTATTTTTCATCTCTATAATCTTCATGTCCCTTTGCCTAGAACACTCTACTTTCTCCCTATTAATCTATTAAACTTCTGCTTATCCTTTAAAACTCCCATTAGACATCGCTTCATCCAGGAAGTTCTTTCTGATACCCTCCTACCCAGAGTCTTATTCCCCACTTTATACTGGTATACAAATACTCTATTGCCAAAAAAATATTTAAAAGACATGAAGTTCCTATTCATCTCAAACTGCATACAAAGGAGGAAAATACATTCTCATAAAAACTATAGGAAACAGACTTTACTGTAAACAGAGGTCAGCCTCTGTGTCCCCCCGTTCAGAACTGTGGCTCATACTGAAGTCACCCAGTGGGTGCTGCTATCAGCCACGTCTGCTGGGCGACATCCCTCCCTCACCCAAACTTTTACCATGCTTCAGGCAAAGGAGATGTTCTTCTTGTATTCATCTTTGGCTACTTCTTTAGGGCAGGATGATCAACTGGATAAAAATACAGCATTCCTATGAAAACAACCTCTAAAATCTATGTCTCAGTTTCTTACTTTTGCTGTGGTTAAATGTCTCCAGCGACCTGTGGACTGCTCCTCTGAGACATCAGGACAAGACTTGAAAGTTAACACAGACCTGTTTCCTTATCTATAAAATGATGAGCAGATGATCTCAAAGGATGCTCTTCCCGCTAAAACATCATCTGGACTCATTCCCTGTCCTAAGCTGGCTCTCCCTGTGAATGTCCCCATTTCTGAGAACAGATAAAGCACATAAAGGGCCTAGCCTACAGGTACTGCAGTTCATCATGCTGCCTCTGACAGGAGTGTTATAGGAAGGTTAAGTGGTGGTTAGGGGACTCTCCAAAGTGTGCCCCTACATATTAGGAATGCGTCAATACTCTCTTCTCCCAATAATTCAATGCAGAACTTCAACTTGTGCTATGTTTTCTCAAGCCTGTACATATCACACTACCTTTTGGAGTATAGCATTTCCTTTCATGTCTTTTAAATTTATTTCTTTGAAGCCTCAAGGGGTACCTTTAATTCTAGTATTTCAAGATTCAGAGAACAAGTAGATATGAATCCCATCCACACCTTCAGAAAACCTGTAATCTTCATACAAGTGTAAGATAATGCTCTTGGTGTCTGGCAGTTTTTGGTTACCTGGTGATGCCCACATTGGCCAAAATTGCTTACTTGCCAAAAATCACCATGGAGCTTGAATATTAGGTTTCTTTTGCTATAAGACCTTTCCATGTTTTTATAAAGTTGTTTCCGTACTTAGATCGCCTGTTATGAGCGCTTAATGGCATCTCCAAATTTCATTGTCGCTTCTATGGAAAATTCTTCATTATAGTGACCTACAATCTGCACCTTTCTATCTACCACTGTTGAGGGGCTGAGCTTCTGGAATATGAGATGGTTCCCAGCTAACATTAATCCCAGAGTGAACAAGCTTCATTCCTAACCCTTGTCCCGCCTGAGCCTGAGTTCACAAAGACAAGTTCATCAAACCAGCTGATGAAAGTACCTGTCCAGATGTGGGAGCTTTCCCTAACACAACCTCAACACCTCCAGAAACTGTTTCCAAGTGAATGCTTTCTTCTTTGGCCCTCTTCATTCCTAATACCACTGTTTTAGTTGGACTCATTTCTCAGCTAAACAATTTTAATCACAGTATGACATGGTGGTCCAGCTGCCTAGGTTCAAATCTCACTTCTACCATCTGCTAGCTCTATGACTTGGGTAAATCACTGAATCTAATTTTGCTTTCTTCATCATTCAAATGGAACTACTGACAGTACCCGTCTCATACAGATGTTATAGAGGATTAAATGAGGTAGTGACTACAAAGCACTTGGTACAGTGCCTGGAATAGGGCAAGTGTTTCATATTCTACTACTATTACTATTGTTGTGGTTGTTATTGTTATTCTCAATAGCTTCCTAAGTGGTCTCCTGCCACAAGATTATCACTCTTCACTCTTCTGTGCTACTTCTAGGAGGAGGTACTTTAAAAAATATTTCTTGATTATAAAATACATATTTCATTAGAGAAAATTCAGAAAACATAATGAGGGAAAAGTCACCCACAGTCTGACCAGTGATACAACCACTGTTGATATATTTCCTTCTAGTCTTTTCTCTATTTTTTTTAAGCTAGAGCTGATCATTTAAATACTCTTTGTGTCTGCTGTTTTCACTTCAGCGTTTTCCCATAATTTAACATTTAATAACACAAGGTGGGTTTGGTTCTAATTTTTTGTTTAGCATTAGATAGCATAGAAATATTTTATCTGTATTACATATAAATAAAATACAAATTGGAGCAACCAATGATTGGTGGTGGTTGCTCCCCTTACCTCCTGCCCACTGTTCCTGCCATCCACCTGCCTACCAAGGCAACAGGCTGCCAGCATTGCCACACTGGGTTTCTCTGATGCTGACAGTCTACTGCCTGTGCTTTTGCTCACTAGCTGAGACTTGTCCCCTCTGCTAGGGGGCTCCTCTGGCCTAAGGAGTGCAGGAGAACACTGAGGGTTTGGGTCCACTGTGTGCTAGTGGCCTTACCTCCTGCGAGCTTGCTCATGTCTGCTCCTAGACGGTGCTCATAAATTCCTCAGTCTGGAGTGGCTACCTACCCACCTCTCCCCATCTGTGTTCATTACAGTTTTCAAAACGCAGCTCTGAATAGTTTCCTAAGTAAAGCATTACCCTCCATGATGACAACCAAGCCTGGTATTTCAGAGCACTCTGACAGTTCAACCACTTCCATATGACAGCACAGACACTTGGCAGATACCTGCTGATTGGGCGACTGGGTATTTCATTGTTTGTGTTGTCTCTTCAAGCAAACCACAAAGTTCTTCAAAGATGAACCATTTCTCTTAATTTTTATCTTATTGGTCACTAGGACTGGGCTAGGTAAACAATAAATGACTGATGAATAAAGTAACAGCCAACACTTTTCTTCCTTCATAATACATGTGTTTTTACATCTTTTTCTTGCTTTTCTGCACTTGGTAGGCTTGGTAACAGCTAAGCGCTCCTACAGTTCTTCCTACATGCCAGTCACAGTCCTAGGGGCTTTATACATATTAACTAATTTAATCCTCAGATGAACCCTGGTGAAAGGGTACTATTAGCACTTTCATTTTAGGCATGAGGAAGTGATGGGATTAAAATTCAAATTAAAAAAAAAAAAAACTAGCTTGACCAAACATAATATCTATATAATTGAATTCCACAACTAAAATATTTATAATGGATCAACTATGTCCTCAGCCCTATAAAAGAATATTTCCTACCCCGGAGGGGGAGAAACAGCAAAAGAGGCCTTTAACACAGGAAGATAGGCCAGACACATACAAACACAAAGAGAGAAAGTGGGGCCCCAATTCCTATGATCAGAACAAGTCTCTCCCAAATGGTGGGAAATAAGGGGCCCTCAAAGTCACATCATTATTAAACCCGGTCATGAAGAGGGTCAGTCCTCGGTGGAAACCACAATCTCAGAGCACGTCTGTGAGCCTTTGGCAGGATGCTGCACATCTGTTCCCCCCAGACAGAAGCACTGGGGCCAACTTTTCCTTGTTCCGCAAGTGATTCTTTGTCACTGGCCCCACTTGTACCCCAGGTGTCTGGGGTAGCTGGAGTGGACAGGACAGTCCAGCTTCTCCTTACTAACTGGGACACAACATCCCAACAAATCACACAATTGACCAGATATTAGTGTCTTTAAACAAGCAGAGAAGACAGGCTTTTCATAAGACCTATTTGTGTATCATAAAATCACAAGAATTCAACATGCTTATCATCAGCATCAATGTGTTTTTTGCCAACATCTGAAGCACACACATCTTTTATGCAATGCTTGGTGAGTAGCAGAGGACCACAGCTTAGAGTGGACCTGGAGTTTCCTGAGGCATCCACGACCTCCCTGGAGACAGCCGACATCCCCTGGAGCAGTCCTCAAAGGCCCGGGGCCCAACTTCTATTTCAGAAGACAAGGCTCAGAAACAGACCCAATTCCTCAGTGCTCTTACCCACACCATGGCTTCAACCATCACCTGAATGCTAACTACATCCAAACCCGTACCTCAGAGTCCAATCTCCAATCTCTCAGCCCCTTCAAACTCAAGTCGGTCCGAACAGAACGCACCACTTCTCCACACGCGTGTTCTCAGTGCCCCCCACCACCAAGGCGGAGACCTGAGCGGTCTGCATCCCCATAGCCCCCCTCCTCAGAGGCCACTCACTCTGCAGCCTCTGCCCACCTACTCTTTCAGTACAGGCCCTTGTTATTTCTTGCCTGGCTCACAACAGTACCTTTCTTACAGGCTCCCCGGCCAACCTTTCCTCCCCACCACAAGCCAGAATAGTCTTTCAGAAGCTCAAGGTGACGACTGGTCATCACTTGCTTTAAAACCCTCAGGAGCTCACGATGTATTACCAGAGATCAAGTCAAACTCCCGATTGTGGCTCGCTGGGCCCTGCAAGATCTGGCCCCTGCCTGCCTCTCCAGCCACCTTTTGCTCATCCCCACCCAGACTCCTCCCCTTTCGCTCCCCCAGACCAAAAGCCCTCTAAATAAGCACTACCTTGTCACAGCCACCAAGCTGTTGCCCAAACTATTCCCTCTTCCCAGCATGTCTTCTTTCTACCTGACAGCTCTACAGGCCTCAGCACAAGCACCACCTCCCACAGGAAGGCTTCCATGATGCCTTCACCTCAATCTGTACGACAAAGCACCTCCACTGACACACAATACACCACGCGGCATCACCACCAGTTTCCTCCAATGTCTTCTCCACTAGCCTGGAGCTCACTTCTGTGTCCCGGTGTGGTGTCTGGCACACAGTGAATGTTTTCCAGATAAAAGACAGTGCCTAGAAATCCAAGCCCGCCAGGTCACATCCCCTTGCCTACGCAAGGACTTACCTACGCAATCACAGGTGGGGAACTCGGCCTGGGCTCTCTTGGCAGGTGTGTCCAGCAGACTCTTGGTGGGTGTGTCCAGGTACTTAAGAGGTGACTCCAGGAAGCCACTGAGGGTGGGTGTGAGTGGGTTCTCGGCCTTGGTGGGTGTGGCCTCCTGGCCTCCCTCCTCTGAATGGAAGCAGGTGGTTGAGAGCACAGTCACAGCCCCTGAAGATTCGATCTTGATCTGCTTGGGAGAGCGGGTAGCAAAAGGGCTCTCGGGGGCTGGGAGACAGGTTGGCTGGTTCTCGGGGTCCTGAAAGGGCACAGATTGGGGGCCAGGAAGCCCAAAGTTATCCCCAAATTCAGCCTCAAACTGCCGGATGAGCTCTTCCAGCTTGTCATCGGCAGGGGGAAGAGGGCCAGCGGAGCCTGGCTGCAGGGTTGCCATGGGGCTGGGAGACCTCATTTCCTGAGTAGGGGCCAGCAGGCTGTCCCCGGAGGGACTAGGTGCAAATAGCGCAAGAGAAGGTTCTGGGGGCAGGGGGACAGCAGAGCCCTGTGAGGCAGGAACGGGGGCAGGTGGATGTGCCTGCACGTCCTCAGAGACTGGGGACCTCAGCCCTTCCAGGATGATTTGCCGCAGAGGTGGGAAGAGGGGCTGTGCCTCCCGTGGCCTGGACTTCTTGATGTGAATGGACTTCCGGACACTGGGCTTGATCCCAGGGCCAGCTTTGTCAGTTCCCACGAGACCTCCAGCTGGTGCCAGGGGCTTCCTTTTCTTCTCCTTGGGTGGTCTGTCAGATGGCCGTGAGGCAGGTGAGCTGGGTGGTGCCCACCAGCCGGGAGCAGGAGGCTCCGAGGGAGGGGGGAGGGAGGCGTCGTGGGCCTGTTCCAGGAAGAGACTGCGCTTATGGTGGAGGTGCTGCTGCAGGGCCGTCTGGGCCTTCTGGTGGGAATCGGGCTCTGAGGACGGCGTGGGGGCCTCCCTTTGGAGAATGGGGGATGGGGATGGGGATGGGGAGGAAGAGGGTACCTCAACCTTGACCTTGGGCTTGCTGGGCAGGGCCTCAGGCCGCTTGAATACTGACTGGATGTAATCACTGGCACTGCCCAACAACTGCTCCAGTTCAGCCATGGGATCAGGGCTTGGGCGGGGCATGGGCCAAGAGCTCCGGGGAGTTGCTGGTGGGGTGTCAGTGCCCCAGGCTTCAGGAAACTCTGTTCTAGGAGTTGCTGTAGGGAAGGCAGGGCTATCAGGAGCAAAGGATGGGTGCTCTTCAGGAGGGACCACAGGCCATGAGGGAGCCCGGAGGTAGGACTGGGGGGATCTGAAAGGGGCAGGAGGGGACAAGGCCTCAGGAAGGGGGCAAGAAGCCTGGGAGGTGGCGTGAGAAGGTTGGGGGAGGGCAGAGGAGAGTTGTGTGAGGGCCTCAATGGCGATGGCGGTCTGCAGGCTGATGTTTTTTTCCTTGGCGATACTCAGGGCACTCTGGGACAGGGGCAGGCCCTCCGGAGGAGGAGGTATATGAGGGACCTCAGAGCTGAGGAGTGGCCTGGTGATTGGCGCCAGAAGACCAGCCTCACCAGAAGGCAGAGTCCCTGGGAGCCTGGGCCGCTCCTCCCCTCCCTCCACAACCACAGACTTGATCTTCCCCTCCAGCCACTCGAGGTAGTCAGGGCATTCTGGGCCATCGCAGTTGCAGTTGGGTGGTTTCATGCCATGCCGAGCGAGGGCCAGGGCCGTCTGCAGCGTGTCAAGGTCTTCGCTGCCAGCAGAGCAGCTCTCGGGTCCTGACCGGGGTCCCCTGCTGTTGTTCCCAGCTTCGCGACTCATCTCACGGTTGAAGGTTTCATAGAGCCGGGTGCTAAGGGCTCCATAAGAGGACACAGCTTCGGCCACAGCCGAAAAGGCCACCAGATCGTGGGCATCTTCCAGGCGAGCAGTATGAGCTGGTCCTGGGGTCACATCCCAGTCGGGCTTCGGCTCTGCTCGCCAAGGACCCCCAGTGCCCAGCAAACTGGGTCCAGCAGGTTCTCTAGCACCATTGACCGGCGCCCCTGAGGCGCTTAGCTGCCGTGAGTCCCCATCGTACACTGGCCCTGAGTCCATCTGACCTGGAACAGGTCCATCAACTGGGCTGAGCTCTGAGCCTGTCTGAAGAGAGAGAGAGGAGGAGGAACAAAAGGGGAAAAGATGAGCCACAGTACTTGAAAAGCACGGTCCTGCACCACACCACTCAGAGGTACAACTAACCCTGCTTTCCTTGCAAACCCTCCCTGTCTCTGATAGAGCTTGAACCTCAGCTCAACTTCTCACACCTCATTTCTCAGCTGGCTGCACCGCAGAAGCAGAAAGCACGTCTTTAAGAGATCCTAACGCAGAGTTCTGAATGTTGCTCAGACCCTTTCTGAGCCTCATATTGATCACACCGATCAAACTCCCTTGAAACCAAGTATTTGTTGAGGACACACAAAGAGGTCTTTAACTCACAATGACCAAAGTGACACCAGAACCTTTGTTTTTATAGTGGAGAAATAAATCTGGCTGACACCACCTTTACCAAATGATCAAAGTTATCATCATCACCAATACTGGGAAAAAACCAACATCATGTGTCTCTTGATATGGTAACATTGAGAAGGAGGATATAACGTCACTCACACAGAAGTGCAGCCAGAACATATAACCTTAAATCTAATCATAGGGAACGTCAGATAAACTGAAACTAAAGGGTATGCTAGAAAGCACCTGGATTGTTCTCTCCAAAAATTTCAAAGACAAGAAAAACAAACATCTCTCCCAGCTGACACAAGACTAAAGAGACAGCAAAATGCATGCTCATGGGTTAGATCTTGGAGTGGGGGGAAATAGCTATAAAGTACATCATTGGGACAACTGATGAAATTTGAATATGGATGTGGATAAGATCATATCATACCAATCTCTGTGTTCTGGACATGGATGACTATACTATGGTTATGTAAAAGAATGTCCTTGTCCTTAGAACACATACACACTGAAGTACTTAGGGATAAAGGGTATCTCCAACTTAATCTCAAATGGTTCAGAAAAAAAGTATATGCATATATAAAAATATATACACATAGAGAAAATGATAAAGCAAATATGGCAAAATGTAAACAATTTGGGTATACGGGAGTCCCAGGTACTCTTCTTTAATCTTTTCTATAAGTTTTTAAATTCTATCAAAATAAAAAGGTAAAAAAGAAATTAGGGGACTTCCCTGGTGGCGCAGTGGTTAAGAATATGCCTGCCAATGCAGCAGACATGGGTTCGATCCCTGGTCCAGAAAGATCCCACATGCTGCGGAGCAACTAAGCCCATGTGCCACAACTACTAAGCCTGCGCTCTAGAGCCCACGAGCCACAACTACTGAAACCCGCGCACCTAGAGCCCGTGCTCCGCAACAAGAGAAGCCACCGCGATGAGAAGCCCGCACACCGCAACCAAGAGTAGCCCCCGCTAACCGCCAACTAGAGAAAGCCCGCGCGCAGCAACAAAGACCCAATGCAGCCAAAAAATAAATAAACAAAACAAATAAATTTGAAAAAAAGATCTGTAAAAAAGAAATTAGTCCCTCAGGTAGAACATACAGTATATTAAACAGATGGTTAAACGATACTAGTCCGTCAAACATGGCCAACATGGGCTCCAAAGCAGTAGCAGGGAGCTGGGATTTGGGACAGGCCTCTGGGAGATGAGCAGAGGCCCCAGCCTGTGGTTCCCATCTCATTCTCATCACTGCCCCAATTCTGGCCACTAAGGACCCTCATGCTTTTCCAACATGCTGTTCTGAGCTTTACACATGCAGTTCTCATTGCCTGGAATGCCCTTCCCAGCCTCTGTGAGGTCTCTCTGGCTTATCCTTCAAGCATCAGCTCAATGTCACCTCCTCTCTGACCTGGTTCGCAGACTGACCGACGCTCCTTCCCCTAGGCTCCCACGGCACCTTAAACATGCCTCTATTAGCACTTATCACCTGCCAAGCAGCTGCCTCCCCCCACCAGGTGGTAGTTCCTTCAAGACAAGAGCCCAATCGTAATGACTTCTGTGCTTCCCGCCCAGTCCGCCATCCGTCTGCCCCACAGGCCATGGAATACGCCAGCCTCTCCCTGACGCTGCTGGAAGACTACTATCTTTCAGAACTAGAAACTAGGAACAAATACCTTTCCTCTAGGAATGTGGCTGATCACCCAGTTCTCCCTTCCTTCCTTCTTCAAAACCTAAACTAACGTGGCTGCAAAGGCTACAGAATTTGAAGTGATCAAATCTTACATGTTTACATGTTTATGTATAAAAGACAGAAGAAGCATGCATAAACAAGAAGAAACACGAGAGAGTAGCATGGATTTACAAAAACAGTGTCAGGAAAACTAATGCTGCATGAGCTAAGGCTTCCCCAAATGCTCAAGACAACTAAAAGGATTTTTTAAAGTTATTTTTGGTGTGTGAATAAGAAGAACAAGGAAGAGCTAGGCCCACTCTTGTGCCTATGAATTCCCTGGGAAGGAAAATGCTCTTCAGACCAAAGAGAAAAGAAAAGGAAGAGTAGATACAGATAAGAGGAAAGTGAAACCAAGCCGGGTGGGAGACTTTAAGAAACTCTAAATTCCAGTTTTCCCAGCCAAGGGATCCCACTGACACATTCCTCACATCTGCCAGTGATCCTGGAAGAAACTTGCCATCAGGAGAAGGTGCCAACAGGTGAGAAAAGAGCAAGCGTCATCCCCAACTTTCAGAACACTGGGTGAGTTCAGTCCATGTAAGAGTCCTGAGTGGGTAACTAAAGGGACCTCAAAGGAGTCAGGTTCAATGAAGGCCATCAACCCATCAACACGCAACTAATCTTAGTGCTTTGTGTTGTGTGGTCACTGGACCAGGAGATAAGGAGGTCACAAACTCAAGGGCTGAAGGCCAAATCTGCCACAAAACAAATCTGTTTTGTTTGGTTTTTATGTTTGTTTTGCCAATGGTAAAAAAAATCAAATTTCACATGAAACCCAGATTTTCCTGAAGGTCCACACTCCTGCCCGGCAACTTCGTCTACAACTGAGCACTGACTACCGCTCCAGCTCACCCCCAGCCACATTATTTGCACTGCCTTCTTGAAACCAAGGCCAGGAGTCAGGGATTATTTATTAATTGCCTGAATTAATTATCACTTCATTCATTTGCATTACTTGCCAAGGCTCTGGGTTTGCGAATCAGGTTGCAGACACTGAAGTCCCACAAGGCTGGCTGTGATCCCTTTGAGGGGCAGCTATGGAGAATGATAGGCTGGATGGGCTGGCTCAACAATGGCTGAATGACCATGCCACGCTCAAAGTAAGAGTGGTATATCAATTGGGGGGGGGTGGTCTGTAGTGGCCTGCCACAGGGCTCTGTCCTCAGAACTGTCCTGTTCAACATATTTATTAATAATGATAGTGAAGGCACACTTATTAAATAGACAGATGTTGAAAACAGGAGGGATAAAACTATGTTAAGTGATAGGACCAGGTGCCAAAAGGTCAATAGGCAGGAGAGAAAAAGATCTAACAGGGTAAATAGGGTCCTAAGCCACATCTGTGCAAATTAAAGATGGAAGAAGCACATAACAATGGCAGTAGTGCACATGAAAATGTCTTAGAAATCAGGAGGGATAAAAGACTTACTGATGGGGGACTTTCCTGGTGGCATGGTGGTTAAGAATCCGCCTGCCAATGCAGGGGACATGGGTTCGATCTCTGGTCCGGGAAGATCCCACATGCCACGGAGCAACTAAGCCCATGTGCCACAACTACTGAGCCTGCGCTCTGGAGCTCGTGTGCCACAGCTACTGAAGCCTGTGCGCCTAGAGCCTATGCTCCACAACGAGAAGCCACTACAATGAGAAGTCCGCGCACTGCAACAAAGAGTAGCCCCTGCGCACCAGTATATTGATGGTATACTCAATATGATGTGATTTGGCAGCTTCAAAAGGTCTTATTACTCAAGGTTTCTTCAAACATTTTTTACTACAAACCACAGTAAGAAATACATTTTACACTGTGATCCATTATATTCTTATATATATGACAAGTTTGTAAAATAGTATTTCCCCTTACTAGATACACAAATCCCTCCCTCCCTCTTTCTTGCAGGTTGCAACAATCTAAGTTGATTTCACAGTCTACTAACAGGTCCCAACCCATTTGCAGTTGGACACACACAGATAGGAACTGACCGGAACAGGACCTGCAACAGCCCTGCTCTGCCTGGCCAGTCCCTACCTGAACACAGGCTTCCCTCTGGCGAAAAAGGAAGCAGGACAGTTCAAAACCGTAAGAGGAACAGGTCCCTTTTGGTTCTGAAGAAGACAAAACTCAAGAAGATCTTTAAACATCTGAGGGCCTATCATTTGGGAAAAAAATTAAACTTGTTTCAAGTGGCCCTAAGAAGTGGAAGAAGAGAAGACTTAGGCTCAATTTAGGAGAAGTTTTAATACTGAGAGATACTAAAAAATACACTGAAATCTTGTCCCCCTAACAAGCAGGGGGTATTGAAAAGGAAACCGAGCAGTTATTTGATGATTACTGGCAAGGCGCAGGACAATGCTGGCGGAGGATGGAGGCTAGTCTAGGTGCTTGCAAAGTCCCAGCTAGACATGCCCCAACCCTAAAGGCCTCCACACTTTATATCCCTTACTTCTCACTCCCCTCTGGGCTGCAGCAAGCACCGCTCTGAGGGTGCTTCTTAAAGTTTGGTCTCCAGCTGCCTCTAGCCCCTGGAACATGCTACAGGCCCACTGAGAGCAGCCTGTCTAAAGCGGACCAAAGTCCCTGTCCCACCTCCAACAGCTCCGTCCCCGACTCCCATTCCCACGAGTGTCCCCAACCCCGACATCCTCCACGTCCTTCCAATGTGCCCAGTCACCAGGTCCAAACAATTCTAAATGTGGAGTGCCTTTCTGTTCTATCTCCTCCCTTTCCCTTCCTGTCCTCCTCATTGGGACCTTGGTGTGCGTACACACTTTTTAAAAAAAATTTATTTAGTTATTTATTTTAAATTTATTTATTTATTTATTTATGGCTGCGTTGGGTCTTCGCCGCTGTGCGCAGGCTCTCTCCAGCTGCGGCAAGTGGGGGCCCCTCCCTGTTGCGGCACGCCGGTCTCTCACCGCGGTGGCCTTCCCTGCTGTGGAGCACAGGCTCCAGGCACACGGGCTTCAGTAGTTGCGGCACGTGGGCCCAGTAGTTGTGGCTCGCGGGCTCTAGAGCGCAGGCTCAGTAGTTGTGGCACACGGGTCCAGTCGCCCCGCGGCATGTGGGACCTTCCCGGACCAGGGCTCGAAGCCGTGTCCCCCGCACCGGCAGGCAGATCCTCAACCACTGTGCGACCAGGGAAGTCCCCGTACACACTTTTTAATTGTCCGACCTGACAGGAGCTCCCCAGCCCCCCACAGTCTTTTCTCCACCCTACAATCTGCTGTGGATCGCATCCCTCCCTCGAGACTCCCAGCGCCAACTTCACGAGGCTTCCTCATACGCCACCCTTGCTCAGCCTTCAGAATTTAATAACAGTGCCATGTGCACGCACCCAGTACTTAGCAGGTGTGGCAGAGTTTACTTTCCAAAGACGGACACCACAACCCCTCCACCCACATGCACTTCTCCCATGGAGAGGTGGGGTCTACATTCCCTCCCTTTAAATCAGGGTGAGCTTGTCACAATGGTCAAAGTGCCACTGTCATGATTTTCAAAGCTAGATCATAAAAGATAATACAGCTTCTGCCTGATTCTTGGGGACACCCACTCTTGGCACCCAGCTACCACACTGTGAGGAAACACAGGCCACGTGGAAAGGCCACGTGAAGGTGTCCGCGGACCTTTTCGGCTGAGGTGCCAGCCAACAGTGGGCATCAACCTGCCAAACAAGTGAGTGAAGGAGCTCTGCAACGATTCCAGCCCAGCTGTCAAATTACCTCTAGCTTTTGAGATTTCCCAGCTGAGGCCCTACACATCAAGGAGCTGACACCAGCTACCCACGCTATTTCCTTCCTGACTTCCAGGGCCAAAGACTCAATGAACATAATAAAATGATAGCTGTTTCATGCCACTAAATTTTGTGGTGGTTTCTTACCTTACAACAGACCAGACTGTATATTTCAGGAGCATCAAGAAGTTTATAAGCAAAAGGCAAGAGACAGACCCATAAACAAACAAATGCCCTGGAGCATACTGGTGCCATGAGAGCAGTCTATCCAGGGCCTGGGGCATGGGTGCCACTTCTCTCTGGGAAGGTGGACGTGTCTGTCAAGAAAGGTTTCACCTTGAAGAAACCTTCAGGACGAGCCTTGGAAGATGGGCAGGTATTTTGGAGGAGGGGAAGGAGGAGGAATTCCAGATGGAGGGCCTCACATAGGCAAAGGCACAGAATCATGAGAAGGCCTGGCAGGCCAGGGGAAGGGTGAGCTGCGGGGCACATCCTGAGCGTGAAGCGTGGGGAGGGCAGACGTGTGGCTCACAGCATGAACACATAGGAGCAGATTTACATTTCAGGAGGGGCGCTCAAATGATTTCACAGAGCACTGACTGCAGACTTCAAGGCTGGTGGCGTGAAGACCGGTTAGCAGACTAATGCCGCTGTCCAGATCAGTGATAATAAGGGCCTGAACTAAGGCAACAGCAGAGAGATGGGAATGAAGTGTGATTACGGAAGCAAATGATTAGATGTAGGGGGTGAGACAAGGAACAAATCAACCCCTTCCTGACAAAGTCCTCCTGGACCCGTCCTGCTCACCACAGGTCTGAAGCAGATCCTACACAGTCACCACATACAGCCACCTTCTGCTGCGGATCCTCTTCTAAGAGAGGGTGACCAGTTACACTATAAAAACTCCTCAGGGACAAGGCTTCCATCACATCTTCAGAATCTGACAGAGTGCTCAGTATGCGTTCAAAATGGTCTGCTGCTTCTTCCTCCTGGGACCTAGCTGGTACAAGCCTCTTCACCCCGGGACTGTGAGAGGCGGCCAGCTGAAGCTCTGGGCAGAGCTCGCAGCCCTCCTCTGCTAAGGCGCCTGTCACAGTGCACACATGTAGAGGTCTGCAAAGCTGCCAATGCCATCAGCAACTGATCTTGAACGGCCTGCACCCCCATCTGCCTCCACAGAGAGGCCCACCAAGGGTGTCGGTGCTGCCCCTTCTCAGAGCCCCCTTCCAGGCACAGAACCCCGCCCTGCCCTCACTGGGACCCGCACACCCAGTCTTACCAGGTCTCTTCTCTGCTTTCACTAGGAAAGCTCCAGCCCATCCCAGGCCTGGTGTGGACAGGCTGGGGGTATGCTCCCCTCACCAAGCGGTGGGCAGCAGGGGTTTGTTACTGGAAGACAGGCAGAGCAGATGCCCTCCTAGAGCCAAGAGACCTGACCCCTCACCTACTTCATGAATGTACAGCATCGCCACCTGCAGAAGACTCCAGGTCTTCCTCCAGGGGCCCAGGAACCCTTTTGGAATTTGTCCCTGTACCCTGCTTGGTCAGGACTCCCAAGGTCCCACATCCCTCCTCCTCTACAGCCTGCTCCTCTCTACGCTCCCCATCCCCACAGCTGGTCCCTCAGACAATCTGCTGGTATCCAACCACAGCAACAGCCTGCCTCCCCACCCCAGGGGCTCCAGAGCCCCCTGGATGTCAGGCAAGGCTGCAGAAGTGTGGAACTCCACCCCGAAACACCTCATTTTATCCATAACACAATGAGAGGCGTGGAACTGACACCAGGTTTTCCGAGTCTTTCCTGACTCTCAGAATGCCAACACATGAAACCAGATCAGCAATCCTCTATGAAAGGGAAATGGAAGGAAGGCCGGAAGATAAAGGCTACTACTGTGAGAGATCAAAGTGCTCATTCACCATCCTTCTTAGGGCCTCTGGGGAAAGGGGATATTAGAAGAGGCAGAGTCCCAGGGGCTGTCCTGCTGTTCAGCAGTTATACACCGTGTTGGAAGAAACATGTCCAAGAAGGTGTTTTTAGCCAGGATGAATAAGCCTGCAGGCAGGCTCCACAAAGGCCAGTGGCCAGGAGGCAGGGCCAGTCTGTGGCACATCCTCTACAGAGGAATCTCCAAGAATGAATTCTCATGGGACTCCAGGATAAGAGTGGCTGCTCTGCAGCCAGCTGGCCAGCACCTTCCCAGCTGCCCGCACCACCAACTCAGCTCCTCTGCTCCTCCAGCAGCTGTTCCACGGCTGCCTTCCAGCTCCATCCTTTTCCCCAGCCCTAGAGTTCAGCAGCCACCTCCGCATAAAACCAATTCCTTCCTTCCCTCCCCCAAATGGACGGCCCCACCCCGCCCCCCAGTAGCACAGGGGTTGTATTTATGGCATTTTCTGCCTAGAGTTGATCAATTATTCATCTCTTTAGAGAATTCTCCCCTCCTGGGATTTATTGATGATACAAATCTATAAGTAGGGAAAGAGACCTTTTTAGGGGAACCTTTTCAGAGGATGTACACATCTGCTTGTTTTTGCAGGAGTGAATGTGAGAGTGTGTGTGAGTGAGTGTGTGTGTGTGTGTGTGTGTGTGTACACACGTTGGCTAACCCAGTCCCCTGTCTACACTCTCCACATCTGAGCTCTCTCTGTAGACGGCAAATCTCAGAGGGTTATACCTAACTTCTAGAGACTGTCATGTGTAGCAGTGGGTGTCCTTGTGGGAGGTGGCGGGAGGTAATGTTTCATGTGGTTACTATATACATACCAATAACATATTTTAAAATCTAACTTTTTTCCTACTACAAAATGAACAGATACAGCAAACCTCTCAATGGTTGGGGTGATGCTCAGGAAGAAGCTGAAGCAAGACCTAATTCCCTGAGGTCATCACATCTGGCAGAAGCGCAGGACGGTGATTGTTCATGCCCCCTGATCTAAGAGTAATTAATGTGGTTTCAGGGAAGACAGGAAAAGAGGAGAAGCAACTAGGAAAAGTCTCTACGTAACTATGATGCGGTATTCTTATGATAGGCCGAGTATCATGCTAATCACTGCATACTCATTAACCTCCTCCAGTCATCATAAACTCCTAGAAGGTAGAGGCTCGCCTCCACAGATGAGGACGCAGTATCAAACAGCAATCCAAAAGAGGAGACATTTTTAACCGCTCTTAATCTCACTTAAGGAAATGCAAACAAAATAAATAAGACAACAGAAGAAATATTAAAATTATATGTGCCAAGGATTTTCCCTGAAGCATTAATAGTAAAGAATTACAAATAACCTAAGTGCCCCAACAATAGGTGAATGATTTTTAAATGTTTCTTTTCATGAAAAGAGAATGCGGAATAAACATAAGTAAAAAAATACTCAACTTCATTAGTAAACAGAAATATAAAATAAGACAGCTGTGAGAGTCCATTTTATATCCATTACAAAGAATTTAAGAGCAAGTATGTTTAGTGCAAATCTTGCCGCCACCACTTACTAGCTGTGTGATCTTGAACAAGTTAATTAACCTCTCTGTTCTTCATTTTAAAATCTGTATATCTGGGGTTAAAAGTTGACCTCTCTATGCCTCTGTTTCCTCAACTGTAAATCAAGGATTAATAACAGTACCTAACTTCACAGGTGGTCATGAGGATTAAACAAATTAACATATGAAGAACACTTACAACAGTACCAGGTACAAGCACCAAGAAAGGGTATTTTAGTTTGATACTAAGTGCTAGTGGGATTTAGCAGGAACTTTTTCTTATGAACCACTGGCAGAGGGCAAAACAACCATTTTGGAAAGGTCTGTGGTGCTATCTTTTAATGGTAAACATGCACACACCCTATGATTCTACAATTCTAGTCCTAGAGACACGTTGCATGTGTGCATCAGAAAATGTGTACACAAATGTTCATAGCAGCATTACTCATAAAAACCAAATTGTGGAAATATTCTAAGTGCTTACCAACCACAGAATGGACAATGGAATACTATATGGCAGTGCAAATGAATGAACCATAGGAACATGAATGAATCTCAGAAACTACACTGAGTAAAAAAAAAAAAGCAAGCCTCAAAAGACTATATAGTTGACCAATTCTAAAAAGCTCAAACAAAAAAAGCATATATAAAAGTATTGTGTAAGAATATAAACATACGTAATTAAAACTTTTTTAAAAAGCAAGGGAATGATAAACACAAAAGTCAAGGTAGTGGTTGTCTCTGGAGGTGAAGAAGGGGGACAGGGTTGGGGAAACATCCAGGGAGTTTCAGTGATGTTAGCAACATCCTAGCTGTTAATGTAGGTAGGGAGTTTACATGTGTTTATTATTATGCTTTATATTGCAGTATGTTTAACATATATGAAACACTACATCAAGTATGTTTCAAATAATACATAAGAAAAATTATAATATATAATATTCCATCAGTAGATATATGACTTAAAATGATAAAGAATAAAAACACAGGGAAATGTCTTCAATAAAAAAAAGAAACTCAAGAATGTACTTATAAATAGATGCTTTCTGAGGGTTTTTATGACAGGGGAAGTGTTTACACTACTTGAAGTGGAAAAAAACAGGATTTGAATTATTGCCCAATTTAAGAATCCAATTCTATTAACAATGCATGTCTGTGCACACAAACAAAACAACAAGAGGAATTATGCAGAAATGTTAACAGTGCTCATCTCTGGGTAGCAAAGAATGGGTATATTCTCGTGTTCACAGTCTCCAGAATTTCTTGTAGGTATTACATTTTTATTTAGGGGGGAAAGCTTAAGAATAGAGTACCTACGACACACCTGAAACCCTGCACAAACTATGCGGGCCTCTGAACAAAGACTGGAGGGGAGCCTCATGGAGAGGAATTCGTGGGTGCATTTTCTTCTTGCTATTTCTGTTGCCACACACATACACACACACACACACACACACACACACACACACACACACACACACACACACACACACACACACACACACACACACACACACACAGCTGAGCAGCCCTCTGGGAGGGAGACTGGGTCTGGCTGGGGCAGGGTGCCAAGCCTGAGATTCCCCACCCATTAGAAGTCCTCTGTAAGTCGCTGTGCCCAGCACAGCCCTACCAGGCCGACCCCTGCGGCACCCCTCACCCCGCCAGCAGCTTGCTCCTCCCCACAGCGACCCAGGCAGGGGCGGGATGAAGCCGAGCCCAGCCGGCTCTCCAGACGGGAGCCCCTGCCTCAAGCAGCAGCCCAGCCCGAGGCCAGCGGGAGGAAATGGAGCCGACCACATCTGAGGCCTGGCGAAAGGAGCGGCAGCTGCCTCGGAGGCCGCCAGCGCACGAGAACCAGAGAACCGGAGAACCAGGTCAGGATGCGGAGGCGGCTCCTCAGCCAGACAGCGAGACAGCGAGACAGCCCGTCTTCCCTAGCACACACACACACACCACACACCTTGCACACACCCCCCACACAGCGCCACAGCCACCGAGACCATCGCCCAAGCCACGCAGTGCGTGTCCCACAGCCAGAAAAGCCCCCATCAGTCCCCACCCAGGCCGCGCAAGCCCACGGCTCCACCCACCCAGCTGCTCATACTCAGTTCCTACCACCCACCTCCTACCCCCGAAGTCTGAAAAGCGAAGGAAATGAGAAACTTTGCCAACATCACAGTCCACTGACAGAGAGGCAATCCTTGTCTAATAGCTCCATGCACTCTCCCTAAAGGTGCCCCAAACCCCATAAAACCTACTGGCAGTTCCGGTGTGTCAAAAGGACCAGCGCAAGAGGACGCTGATGAGAGAGCACCTAACAGTTCTGAGTGCTGGGTACTATCCTCTGCATTAAGAAAGCACTTTCATGTTTAAACAAAACCTTTTCAAGTCTTCCAACAACCCAACCCCCATTTCAGTGGATGAGCAACTGGGGCATGGAGAGGTTAACTAACATACTCCAAAGGCTGGAAATTGGTGAGTGGCAAAGGCCAAATCTAACATGGGGCCGATAGTGGATGCCCATGGCCTCCTAGCTACCAGGGTTCTAGTCTTTCAGAGAATGAGCTCCCACATTTGCAGGAGAGTCTCAATAACTATGGATTTCAGCCACCTACTTGAACCCCTGTTGAGTGAGTTTGCCCTCATCCATTCCTTTCTCAAAGACTCGAGAGGACTTAAGTTTTTCTCTTGCAAAGAAATGAATCTTTAAGCCACCACCCAAAAATCTGTAGGAAAAGTAACTTTTGACAGAGGAGGCTGGTGGAGGCCAGTCATAAGACAGACTTCACATAGTGGGCTAGGAAATGGAAAAAGGGGGAAGCTGGCATTTAGGGAAGCCAGAAGGCAGGAAATTGGGGAGTGCAAACAAGTTCTATTTATCCTATACCCCTGGAAAAAAAATCACACACTACATCTCAGTGTAAAGTCTTGTTATCTGCAGTCACTGCAGGTCTGTTAGCCCAGATAACTGAAAGATGCCAGTAACCTGGGTTGTTGTACATGTTCATCTGAAAGTCCTGTCTTCCATGTTGGGAAAAAACGGAAACAGGAACCTCAGCCTTTCCTCATCCATTTTCTCCTCCCTGAGGTCAGGGGTGATGAGGAAGTCAGTAGGAATCCCCCTCCCTCTCTGTGGCAGACCCCATTCTCCCACCCACCCCCACACCTCCTTCCCTAGGTTTTTGTGACGCTACTGGATCCTGATCCTCCTTCGTCCCCTCCACAGAGCTGCTCTCCACCCTTCCGCCCTCACCCTCTCAGCCCTCCTGGAAACCTCACCTACACCCAAGGTTCCACTGCTCAGCCTACACCAATAACCCAAAAGCTTCCTTTCTCCTGGACTGTTCCTCAAACTCCTGCCCTGCTCTCCAACCAGCACATGTTTCCACGTGGGTGCAACTTAAGTCCAACACACTTAAAACCTAATTCAGCACCTGTCCCCCTTTTCCAGCAACTCTTCTTCTGGACTTTCCTTTCTTAAAATTCATGTAAAGAGTCATTCTCTTGGGTATCCTGGCTCAAACCTTCGGTCACCTTTGAGGTCCTCCTCTTTATGTTTCCATATGCAAGCAGACCCTAGTCTTGTCAACTGCTCCTCTGGACAGTATTCCAGATCTGCCTTTTTTCAGTTCTCTCCTTACTTATCTCTCACAGGAACAATCAATCGTAGGAGGCTCCTTGACTGGCCAACCCACCTCTGCTTTTGCCCCAGCACACCACCCTCAGAATCATATTCAATCCATTGAGCCTTGAGCCCACATCCCCCAACTCCCAGGCCAGGGTGCCCACTAATTCACTACTTCAATCTTCTCTTTTGATATAAATGACAGAAATAAATGAGTACATAAGCAAATAAATAGACAGATAAATACATGTATCAAGGGCAATAAAGACCTTTGCATCTCATGGTGCTGCTCCTAGGAACTTAAGTTTATAAATTTGCACTTCAAAAAATATTTTCTACACTTTAGTGAAAATTGAAAACTCAGGATGAGGGGAACAGTTTAGTAAATTATGATACAACTCAGTGGAATATTATACACTCATGAAAACCCAAAAATTATGAACACCAAGGAAAATATTGGGTAAAGTGGGAAGTAAACACCATACTGTATGAACTATGTAAAACCATGCATGCAAATGATAAAAGAGGGAAAGGAGGGTTTTTAAAGTGAAAATAGCTATAGTAGCCCCAAAGAATTATGAAATTTCACCTGCAGATGCTATCAGCACATTTTAACAATCATACATTTCATATATGAATATATAAACTTATGCATTCATTTATTTATCCCTCCAACAAATATGTACTGAGCACTTACTATCTGAGTGTCAGTTTTAGGCACTGGGGATACAGCAGTGACCGAGCAGTCCCTGCCTCATGGACAGACTTTTTAGATGTTTGGATTTGTCTTGGGTTCCATTCAAAGGTAAGTTCCTTCAGGGCAGAACATGTACCACTATCTCTAAAATGTGTGTAGCAGTATAAATCTGTCGTGTACACTGTGACTTTGAGTATGTGATGAAAGCAATGAAAACTGATATTAACTGTAAGTTTATCTCTAAGTGAAGCTGCCCTTTGTGTAATTACTGATAGAACATCAAAGGCATACTAAAACTCATTATAGAGCCAGGGAAAACCCTGGTAGATGACCCAAGAGAATACAGAAAGATCATAAGAATAGAACGATAAGGACAGTAAAGAACAGTTGTAGAAGATACTGAGAGAGATGGAAGAAAAGAAACTTCTGTCACTGCAAAGTGAAAAATTAAGAGGTAGGGACCTCCCTGGTGGCACAGTGGTTAAGAATTCGCCTGCCAATGCAGGGGACACGGGTTCGAGCCCTGGTCTGGGAAGATCCCACATGCCGCGGAGTGACTAAGCCCGTGAGCCACAACTACTGAGCCTGCGCGTCTGGAGCCTGTGCTCCGCAACGGGAGAGGCCGCGACAGTGAGAGGCCCGCGCACCGCGATGAAGAGTGGCCCCCGCTCGCCGCAACTGGAGAAAGCCCTCGCACAGAAACTTAGACCCAACACAGCCAAAAAAAAAAAGGGCGGGGGAGAAGTTTGCAGGAGATTCAGTAAAATTATAACAAATAAGATAGAGAATATGTATTAAGCAATTAGCATGCCCTTAAAAAGCTAACTTTTGTTGAAAAAAAATGAATCATGTTTTTAATACCCACAATACAAGAGGGTGCTGCCACTGCAAGATAACTATCTGTTCCATGTCCCCCTTGTAGTGCAAATGACCACTCCAGAACCTCCACAGAAGGACCTGGGGCCTGGTGACCTGCTAGCTCTGGCCAAGCCTTGGGACACATCCAAGGCTCCCACTTTTGGCTGTCTGGCCACTAACCCCAAAATTGCCAAGGGGGTAAATCCCACACCTCCAGCCCAGGTGTCACTCCTCAGAAAGCAGCGATGCCGCACCCAAGGCAGGGAGATCCTTGCTCTTCAGCCCTTTTCGCAAAAGGCAGTGGCAGTGGCTGGGCCAGTTTTTCTGTTTATACAAAATGAGAAGCATATTTTTATTTGGCTTCAGTTATCAGGGCATTTTAGTGCGAATTATTCAGATATTTGGGGATTTTTTTCTACTTGACTCAGAGGCTGGACAAATGCTAACATATATATAACACTTTCTACTTTCCAGGTATGTTCTAAGAGCTTTACATTTTTCATCCTCACAACCCCTTATTTTACACAAGAGAAAACTGACACATAGGAGGTGAAGTAACTTGTCCTGAGGTAATACTGGCTGGACCAGTTTTTTTTTTTTTTTTTTAATTAATTTTGTAAGTGAAATAGGGAGCATTTCCTTTTTTCTTTTCTTTTAATTTTATTTATTTATTTTATTTATGGCTGTGTTGGGTCTTCGTTTCTGTGCGAGGGCTTTCTCTAGTTGCGGCAAGCAGGGGCCACTCTTCATCGCGGTGCACGGGCCTCTCACTATCGCGGCCTCTCTTGTTGTGGAGCACAGGCTCCAGACACGCAGCCTCAGTAATTGTGGCTCATGGGCCCAGTTGCTCCGCGGCATGTGGGATCTTCCCAGACCAGGGCTCGAACCCGTGTCCCCTGCATTGGCAGGCAGATTCTCAACCACTGCGCCACCAGGGAAGCCCCTGGACCAGTTTTAAAGTCCCTCTCTCTCACCACCTCTGGCCATGATCCCTGGCCAACACCAAACCAGCTAGGGAAGGGGTGGGGAGGGGTGCTGTGGTCTGGCATTGCAGATAGAGGGGCAAAGGGAAGTGCAGAAGGCAGTTCCCTGGAGAACTGGGCCCCGTGCCACCTGGGGAGCTGGCAAATGAGAAAGTCCTAGGAGTTAAGAGATCACCTGACCTGGAGGGGCATGTGACCAGGAGCACTTGAGCAGAGAGACTAGATTCCTAGCCCCAGCTCTTCTAAGACTGTTTGACAGTAAGTCCTGGACAAGTCATTTTATCTATCTGGGCCTCGAATTTCTCACTTGCTTTAAAAAAAAAAAAAGTCAGGAAAAACTGAGATTCTGCTTCAGATAAAAGGAGACTAAAAAAACCTCACCAATGAATATGTGTGATCTGGGGCACTTCCCCCTACAAAAGAGGTAGTGACAATTGGCAAAATTTGAATAAGGTCTGCAGATTAGTGTTATTAGTGTTCACAAGATTAAGTCTACATTGGTGTTGCATCTATGTTAATTTCCTGATTTTGATCATTGCACTTTGGTTATTTATGTGATTTTAGAAAATCCACACTCAGGTATTTAGAAGTAAAGGGTGTCGCATTTTCTACTTATTTTCAAATGGTTCAAATAAAAATTATAGAGAAAGAGATAGAAAAGAATACGGCAAATGTAGCAAAATGTTAACATTTGGGAATCTGAGTGAAGAGAATTCTTTGTACTATTCTTGCAACTTTTCTAAAACTCTGAAATTGTGCCAAAATCGAATTTTTTTCTTTTTAACTTATTTTTGGCTGTGTTGGGTCTTCACTGCTGCGCGCGGGCTTTCTCTAGTTGCTGTGAGAGAGGGTTACTCTTTGTCGTGGTGCGCGGGCTCCTCATTGTGGTGGCTTCTCTTGTTGTGGAGCACGTGCTCTAGGTGCACGGGCTTCAGTAGTTGTGGCACGTGGGCTCAGTAGCTGTGGCTCGCAGGCTCTAGAGCACAAGCTCAGTAGTTGTGGCGCACAGGCTTAGTTGCTCCACGGCATGTGGGATCTTCCTGGACCAGGGCTCAAACCCATGTCCCCTGCATTGGCAGGCGGATTCTTAACCACTGCACCACCAGGGAAGCCCCGAAATATTTTTTAGAAGAGTTATGTTACTAGATGATCTCTAAGACTCTTTCAGTTTTTGTGAAAAGGTAACATTATCCACATCTTACAGACGAGGAACAGGAAACAGGGTGAGCACGGCTCCTCGGCAGCAGGAGGAAGGCTCTAGAACTCGGGGTCTCTGATCAAGTCCTACCCCGCCACCAGACCCCAAGTTCTCCCCACCGCTGAAGGACAGTGAGCCCCACACACTACCCCAGGCACTGGATGAGAACTGCAGAGCAAAGGCAAGTAAGAAAGAGAACACCTGGGCAGTGTCAGGCTGGCTGTCGGGAGAATCGGAGAGCCTCAGGATGTGGGCTACTCCACTCCCCACCTAGACCCCCTCCCCCCACATATAAAGAGCACACCCCAGAGGGCTAACCTGAAGCTTTAGCAACACACACAACACACACAAGCTCCAACAGAACACACAGGCTCATGTGGAGCACAGAATCACAGCCTGAGCTGACAAGCAGTACAGCCCTGGGAGGGCGGCCTTTGGCCCTCTCTGACCAAAAAGAACACAACATCTGGAAATCTTAAGTCTCCTAAATAACTCTAGGGTCAAGAGGAAAAAAAAAAATCAAAATCACAGTTACATTTATTTCCAATCTGTTTATGCTAATTGTACTTGTTATGGTAAGTATGTACTTTAAATATCATTAATATATAATCTGATATGAATATAAAAATAGAGTTGTTTCTGTGGGAAAAAAGTCACAATTACAGATTTGAAGATTAATTAATACCAATGAAAACAACAGTTATTAACAGAGAAAAATTCATGCTTCTATAATACTTTTGTTAAGTAAGAAGGAAAACAAAGGTTTCAATCCAAGAAGCTAGAATATAAGAACTAAATAAAAGGCAGGAAAGAGAAATCAGTAAAGACAGAAACAGCTAATTAGAAAACAAAATGTAGTGGTATTTATAAATGAATCTAATAGATGGTTCACCAAAAGGCCAATAAAATAAGCAAACTTCTGTTGATCATTTTTAAAAGAAAACATAAAAATTTACATTAGAAATGTAAAAAGAATATAACCATCATCAGTGATTAAGACATGAAGTACTTTACTAAAAAGTTTGAAAACATGGATGAAAGAATGACTTTCTAGGAAAGAGGTAGAAATATTAAAAATATTAATCAGGAAACAAGTAGAAATCTGTCAGAGAGCTACCCTCGAAAAAAGGTACCAGGCCCGGTAGTTGTTTATTACATTATTTTTCTAGCTCATAAAAAATGTTGATCTTTCTTATTCTTTTTTTTTTTTAACTTCTTTATTGGAGTATAATTGCTTTACAATGGTGTGTTAATTTCTGCTTTATAACAAAGTGAATCAGCTGTACATATACATATACCCCAAATCTCCTCCCTCTTTGATCTTTCTTATTCTTTAATTATCCCAGACCCCTGTGAGGTAAGCACTACCTCTCTATTTTATAGACAATAACTCCAAGGGCTCAGAAGGGTCAAGGCACTGTCTCTAAATCACCCAGCCAGATGTGGCCACAGCCTGACATCTCCAGGAGAAGGCCCAGAAAACTCAGTGTTTTAAAATGCTCCTTAAGGGCTTCCCTGGTGGCGCAGTGGTTGAGAATCTGCCTGCCGATGCAGGAGACACAGGTTCGAGCCCTGGTCTGGGAGGATCCCACATGCCACGGAGCAACTGGGCCCGTGAGCCACAATTACTGAGCCTGCGCGTCTGGAGCCTGTGCTCCGCAACAAGAGAGGCCGCGATAGTGAGAGGCCCGCGCGCCGCGATGAAGAGTGGCCCCCGCTTGCCACAACTAGAGAAAGCCCTCGCACAGAAACGAAGACCCAACACAGCCATAAATAAATAAATAAATAAATTTGAGAAAAATATAAAATAAAATAAACATTAAAATGCTCCTTAAGTACCTCTGTGATCAGCCAGGTTTGGAAACTTCTGGCCCTTACTACTTAAAGTGTGGTCCAGGGAATTCCCTGGCGGTCCAATGTTAGGACTCTGTGCTTTCACTGCCGAGGCCCGGGTTCAGTCCCTGGTCGGGGAACTAAGATCCCGCAAACCTCGCAGCAGGGCCAAATGAATAAATAAATAATAAATAAAGTGTGGTTCAGTGGGAAGCGGCTCACAGCCCACCTGTAACAGCAGCAGCATCACTAGAGAGCCTGTTAGAAATGCAGACTCTCAGGCCCCACTCCAGACCTGCTGATTTAGAAAATGTATTGTACAGAAATTTCCAGGTGATCTGGATGAACATTAAAATGTGAGAAGCACAGGTCTGGCCTATATCTGTCTGATCTTGTCCAATTCCTCTTAAAATATGCAAAAGCAGTGCCTGTTCTTTTTGGAAAAACAAAAAACAAAAAAAACTGATAAACTACTAGAACTAGATTTAATCATACAAACATGTAAAAAAAAAGTTTGGCAAAGTAAAACAAAAACATTAAAAAATTAAAAGACATTTGTAATATTTGCCAAGGTACAACAAAGCATTAATACCACTAACATACAAATATAAAGCTCTCTTATGAATTCGTAAGAAAAATCACACAAAAGAAAAACAGGCAAAGCAAAACAGAATATATTCACAAAGAAGTGCAGATCACAACTAAATATAGCAATAAAAATTTTGCAAATCAAAACATTTAACACCAATTTTTATACCAATTAAAAATAGCTTAGGGCTTCCCTGGTGGTGCAGTGGTTAAGAATCTGCCTGCCAAGGCAGGGGACCCGAGTTCGACCCCTGGTCCAGGAAGATACCACATGCCGAGGAGCAACTAAGCCCATGAGCCACACCTACTGAGCCTGCACTCTAGAGCCCACAAGCCACAACTACTGAGCCCACATGCCACAATTACTGAAGCCTGCGCGCCTAGAGCCCCTGCTCCGCAACAAGAGAAGCCACCGCAATGAGAAGCCCACGCACCGCAACGAAGAGTAGCCCCTGCTCGATGCAACTAGAGAAAGCCCGTGTGCAGCAACAAAGACCCAACGCAGCCAAAAATAAATAAATTTATTTTAAAAAATAGCTTATAATAAACATGCACTATTTTTATAATCGGAGGTAAAAATCAACAAAGACTTTTAAATTTTAAAAAATATGACTGTTATAAAAAGATTATAAAATTTTAAAAGCTATAAAAATATTAACAGGAGTTCTGAGTGGTAAAATCACAGATGTTTTATTTTCTCTATTTGCATACCTGAACTTCCTGATTTTTCTACAATGAATCTGCATTCTTTGTAATAAACAACAAAAAAGTTAACTATTTCCTAGAGTTTGATCTTCTCTGAAATGTAATAGCTTTTACACTTAGTCTCTCTTGGTTTTTCACAAGTGTTTGCATAATGCCTTTCCACAAACCATCAGAGCACTTAAAGGCATGTCTTTTCTGTCCTCATCAAGCACTGGGAGCCCCAAATAAACAGAGCCCCTTTTACATTACTCCATAGACTGGCAGGTTTTCAAACTCCTGTGGACAGAGGAATTACCTGTAGGAAGCTGGCCGCAGATGCAGATTCCCAGGTCGTACCCCCAGAGAGCAACCTTGTGTGTCTATGGAGGGGATTCAGACACAGTGGTCCTCAAACTACCCTTTGAGAATCCCCCTCCAATAACCCTATGGGAGTGAGGGTGAGTGCAGAAAAGCAGGAAGTCCCAGCTAGTTCAGAAACTGGGTGAACTGAGGGTCTTACTGGTTGGCAGGGAACATCAGTCTCTTTCCACCCACCGTGTGCACACGCAGGCTCCACCTGTCAGGGGTCAGCGCCTCTACTCCTGGAAGAGGGCGACAAGCAGGTGTGGGTCGGGGCTAGGAAAAGGCTTTCTCCAACAGGTGAGCCAAAGCCCTGAGCAGCCCCACGTTGCAGCGTAACTGCCAGAATGCACTCTGCTCTGGGAGAAGCACTTGGACCAACTCCATGGGTTCACGGAGGTCCATCTGTCAAGAGTTTCTGCTCAGCACCCTGAGAAGGCAGCTCCTCCAGAGCTGGCAGAGATGCAGCTGTGGCTGCCACAAGGAGCTGGAGGACTCGTCACAGCCCCGGCAGGGCCCATGGCGACCTCCTCCACCCCAGGTGGGCACTGGGAGAAGGAGTAAGACTTGGATGGGGCGGGGGCCCAGAGCAGTGCTCCTGCCTCCTCCTTGACCTCATGGGTGTACCCTGGGTTCCACCGTTTCCAGGAGTTTAAATGAACTAGCAGAAGAGCCAGAGAAAGAATTTCTCTCTCTCCTCTGCTGCCCTGAGCACTGAAGGAGAGGGCGAGCACAGACCACAGGCTAAATGAGAACCATTCACTGCTGCAGTCAAATGCAACACGGTGACACACTGAACCAGATGCACAAGGGTATGGAGTGGTTGGGAAGCGGCTCACAGCCCACCTGTAATGGCTATTTCTTTTACATGCATGAGCCAAGTTAATTCCCTCCCCCCCACCTTCTTTTTACACAGGCCAAGAGGCAGAAATCCCAACCTCTGCTTAACGGCAGCGGGGATTCTCGTTGTCTCCAGGTCTGTAGACCCCATGCCCCAGGGATGAGGGGTCCCTCATTCATGGGTCCTGGTGGGTACAGCCTTCCTAGGCAGCAGCAATCAGGGACCTGTGGTTATGGTAAGACCGGCAGGGGAGGAAGGCAGAGTGGCTTGCACTGGACAGCTCCACCAAGAAAATGTGCCTTCCATTCCCCAATTACAAGTAAAAGCTTAAAATGAAAACACAATGAGAAGGATTAGCACATTGATAGGAATCCTAGAAATCCTGGGGGTTGGGGGGGGCACGGTCATAGACTCTGGAGGAGAACAGTAGAGAGAAGCCACTACATTTGAGAAAGGAGACCAGCCACACAGACGCGGAGCCCATTTCACCAGTGGTATTACAAGCTCTGCTTCCAGCCTTGATGAATCCTCATCCCCAAAGAGCAGTTGCAGATAAGTTTGTTTTACGCTGTCTTCAGGTATCTGGAAGCCACAAGGCAGCTCTCCCTATTACTTAGTGCTAATGAGGGTTAATGACCAGTGGGCGTCAGCCCCAGGGTAATTATGAGGTATGGGTTCAGAGGGCTTCTCCCTGATATCGGCCTGTGGGAAAATGGCCCAGGACCTTCTTTTTACTGTGGGGACAGGGCAGGTGCCCCATCTCTGTCACCCGGCTCACAGCTCCCAGGCTTGGCCGCCAGGGCTGCTTTAGGTTCTGCTCCTCACGTTGACCTAGGTTGTCACACTTTGAGGAGGTGAAGCTCATTGTCTCTGTCATCAATTTGATTCCACAGCATTTATTAAAAGGATTTACTGCATGCCAGGCTTTGTGCCAGGTACCGGGGAACAAAACTGAGCAAGATGAGCACCTCACCACTAGGAATTCATACCAGGCACTAAAGTATCACTGCATTGGTACAGACAGTGCATACGGGGAGTGAGGGAACAAGGGGCTGCTCGGCCATCACAGAGGAGCTGACAAAAGCCAGAGCATTTCTAATATACCTGCAATAGCTGGCTAGAAAGTATAAAGGCAAAAACAACAACAGAACCTACAGTATCCAAGGAATAAGCTCACTGAGAAATGTATAAGACCATATGAAGAAAACTTTAAAAAACTTTGATGCACACAAAAAGACTAGAATAAACAGATACACTTCCTATTCCCTGGATAGGAAGACTCATTATAAAGCTGTCCATTCTCCCCCAAGTAATCTATAAATTCCATGTGATTCCAATTGAAAAATCCCAACATTTTTCACAGAACTTGACAAACTGTCTGTAAGCATATTTGGAAAAGGAAATTATTTGGCAAAAGAAAAGCCAAAGAAATGTTGTGGAAAAAAAATGAGTTTGTTTTTGTTTAAACCAAATTGTTACATAAAAATTGCAGTAATTAAAACAATGAAATACTGACACAGAATCAGACAAATAATTCAGTGGAACTGAAGAGAGGCCCTAAAACATTTGTCCATGAATATATGGGTATTTATAAAATGCTTAAGGTAGAATTATAAACCATTTGGGAAACTACAAATATTTAATAAACAGACTGGAGATAACAGGCTTTCTATTTGGGAAAAATCAGTCCTTATCTTATACCACATACAAAAATAAATCTCAGCTTAAAGAGATCTAAATATGTAAAATAAGACTATACTATAAAGTAAAAACTTGGGACTTCCCTGGTGGCGCAGTGGTTAAGAATCCACCTGCCAATGCAGGGAAACGGGTTCGATCCCTGGTCCAGGAAGATCCCACATGCCACAGAGCAACTAAGCCTGTGCACCACAACTACTGAGCCTGCACTCTAGAGCCCGTGTGCCACAACTACTGAGCCCATGCACCACAACTACTTAAGCCCGCGCGCCTAAAGCCCATGCTCCACAACAAGAGAAGCCACCGTGATGAGAAGCCCGCACACCGCAACGAAGAGTAGCCTCCGCTTGCCGCAACTAGAGAAAGCCCACGAACAGCAATGAAGACCCACTGCAGACAAAAATTAATTAATTAATTAATTAATTAACTTAAAAAACAAAGAGTTGCATGGTTCGCTTCTAAAAAAAAAAGTAAAAACTTGGATGCCAAAATACTGATGAATTCCAATTGTACAAAAATCAAATTCCATTTGACAGACACAATGAAAGACAAATGAGAAGCCAAAATGTTTTCCAAAATAGAGGTTAATACTGATAATATATTAAGAACTTTAATGGAGCAATAAAAAGACAATCTAATTTAAAGTAGGTAATGGACATAACAGGTAATACACAGAATAAGTGCAAAATGGTTAACATTTAAAACACTCTCAGGAATTCCCTGGCGGTCCAGTGGTTAAGACTCAGCACTTCCACTGTGGTGGCCCGGGTTCAATCCCTGGTCAGGGAACTAAGATCCCGCAAGCCGCATAGCGCAGCCAAAATAAATAAATACATAAAACATTCTCAAGTTCACTAATTAAATAAACTAATATGCTATATCTTTTTTCACCTACCAAATTGGCAAAAATTAAAAACTGGTAATTTCTCATTCAGTGTTAGTAGGAGAGCAAATTTGATAGATATTATCAAATTACCTTTTGGAGGGTAATTTGGTGGTGTCAATTAAAACTCCATTCGTATGATTTTGTCCTATACAAACACCTGAACAAATAACCCCCAAATATATGTACAAATATATAAACTACTACATCATTTATAATTGCAAGAAATTGTAACTATAAGTGTCCATCAATAGGAAACAATTAATTACAATTAACCCATAAAATGAAAGACTCCACAGCCATTTAAAAGGCTAAGATAAGTGTACCAACACTGAAAGATAGCCTCAACATATTATGAGCAAATAAAAGGTTGCCCGATATGTATATGTATAACTGATTCACTTTGCTGCACAGCAGAAACTAACATTTTAAATCAACTATCCGCCAATAAAATTTTTAAAAATAAATAAAATATACTGTATTTTTTAAAAAAAGAAAAAAGATTACCCCAAAAAAGGTATGGTACGAACACATTACTGCAGGAAAGGCATTACGTTCATGTGCTCATTTTGGGGTCATGTACTCATTTTGGATTGTTAATAGAGATTATACTGGGATGAAGAAGATACAGGGATTTTCAGTTTACATACTTTGATATTATTTTATTTCTTTAAATGGGCTTGTACTACTTTTATTTAAAGTCCAAAATTTTCTTTTCCATTTTGGAGAAAAAAAGAAAAAGAAATAATAATTTTGTCATCGGTCTCTAGGTTGAACTCGAAGTTCATCCCTTCTCTGTCCCCTGCCCATACCCTCCCCCTGGCCTTTAGTGTCCTCTAGGGAGCCAAGATAAAGGGTGAGAAACTCTACCCACCAAGGTGCTGCACTGTCTCCCCTTAGTGTGACCCCTGGGCCAAGTCCTTCTCTGCTGGCTTGAACAAGTTCAGGCTGGCTACAGAGGCCTCCCCCCACCACACCAGGCCCTGCTGCACCCAGACAGGGGAGACTCTGCCTTCCTAATTGGAACCATTGTTGCCAGCACCCCGAGTTCTAGGAGGGAACACAGAAATGGATTTTCAGCGGAGCGCAGGAGGAGATAGATGCCCACCCTGTTTCTCCTAGCACTATGGATCCCTCACTTGTCTTCTACTGTCCTCTCCATCTTAGGACATTATTCACAGCCTCAAGGACACCAACTGGGCCATAGCTTCTAGAGGTGCATGAAAGAACAGGGAGCAAGACTTGAACCTGCAGCCTAGGCCAGCTCAGCTAGGCCATGAGCTCTAGGTCAAACGTTTCTTTCTCTCTATCCTTAGCTTCTAGCTTCATTTTCTCTGGTGCTAATGTGCGAGGCTTTTCTAAGTACTACTAAAACTTCAATTTGAGCTTAGGATATGCTCTGGTCCTTGCAATTCAAATTGATTTTGCTTATTAGGTTTAAAAAAAGTTTTCCACAGGTCCCGTCTGCTAAGCTGGTAAGCTATTACTAGGTCCCTTCCTAGGGGTTTGGAGACAAAGCCCCCAAAAGTAAGCAGGCACTGCATTGTCTGGCCTTGCCATTTTTCCACATACAGGGATTCTCTACTAGGCCTGTGTTAGGAGGAAGGGAGTCAGGCTACATCAGGACGTGGTATTTTCAGGTTGGGTAAGCCATCGGCATCTCCCCAAGAACTCCAACAGACATAAAATATCAAAACCTGGAGAAGGAGGCCACAGTATAACTTAGAGAAAAAGTCATATTTTTAAATATGTTTGTGATCAAAGAAGAAAAAAGCAGACAAAGATAGAAAAAATAGAGCGCCCTAAGGATCCAACTGAGAATCTAGAAAAATCACATACCGGGGACTTCCCTGGTGGCACAGTGGGTAAGACTCTGTGCTCCCAATGCAGGGGGCCCGGGTTCGATCCCTTGTCAGGGAACTAGATACCACATGCATGCTGCAACTAGGAGTTCGCATGCCGCAACTAAGGAGCTGGCGAGCCGCAACTAAGACCCGGTGCAACCAAATAAATAAATAAATAAATATTTTAAAGAAAGAAAAAGGAAAAGTACATACCAAATAAACCTAAGAAAAAGACAATTAATAAAGACTAAAGCAGAAATTAATGCTTTAGAAAACAGAAAGCACAACTGACAAATCTACCTGCTTTTATATCACATAAAATTGACAAAGCTAAGGAAGGAAAAGAGACAAAATTAATATACAACATTACAAATTAAGAAAGTGAAAAAATCACAGATACTGAGGAAACTGAAAACTAATAACCATATATGCATTATGCTACCAATAATAAATCTGAAAACAGATCTCATGGAAAAGGCAAAGTAAATGTTTTGTACCAACAGCCACAGGGGGAAAAACATCTGAAAGCTGCAAAGACCCATCCAGCAAAAAAGGTACCAGGCTCAGACAGTTTCATCAGCAGATTTTTTTTTTTTTCCAAATCCTTAAGGAATAAAATGACTATTTAAACTGTATTTAAACTGTTCCAGAGCATAAAGAAAGAATAAAAGTTTCACAATGCATTATACGAAGTTACCATTACTCTAATACCAACATCTGACAATAAAAACACAAAATGAAAATTATAGATCAATCTCATTCACAAATATAGATGCTAAACTCCCACATTAATAACCCAAATCAAAACAGCATGTTTAAAAAAATTCCCCATTACCAACCATGGTATATTCAAGGAATGCAAAGATAGTTCAGTGTTAAGAATTGTATTAACACAGTTCACCTTATCAGTAGGTGAAGGAGAAATATCTTTTATCTTCAAACCATGTTAAAAAGACATCCCTGGCCTCGATTCCAGCTCCACCCCCTTATGAAACATGGTCCCTTGGTCATACTACTGTCCTGAATCTCAGTTTTCTTATCTGAAAGGTGGGGCTACCACCATCTGACTTGGAGCTGTCATGAGAACTATGAGAGAGAGAACTATGAAAACTTTGCCCCATGAGACACACACATGGTAAGTGCTCAACAGATAGCACTGCAGTAAGTTATTATGTAGGAAAAAGTGGGCTATAATGCAGCATGACTCCATTTTTATAAAGAACATGGAACAAGCATCCAGTGTGCATAGAATCGAGTGCAGAGGGATATTCCAGTTAAAAATGGTTAAACAGGTTGTGAGTTATGGACAAATTCCTTCCCTTCTATTTATTTCTATTTTTGAATTTTTCCAAGGAACATGTAGTATCTATATAATCAAAAAAGAGATTAAAAAGCCAAAAAATGTTACAGACTTTTGGATTTAGCCAAGATTGAGGACTGACAAGCCTAAAGGCCAAGGTGGAAAAGGAAGTAAAGGGTAGACAGAATAGAGGGTAACACCAGGGAGGGGCTTGCAGGACTCCTCTGCCTTGCGCCCTATCACCTCGAAATCCACTCAGTTTCAGGAACACCCACACAGGCATGTAAAGGTGTTCCTGAGAGAGGACCAGCTGAAGCCCTCCAGGCCCAAAGCAAGAAAACACTGCTATACTAAGCATAGCTTCACCTACTTTGCCCAAATGCTTCAGAAATTCTGAACAATGGCAATGGGGTGAGGGTACTCATTTCTTGATCCAGGTGCTGGTTACACAGGTGTACTTACTTTGTGAAAACTCACCAAGCTGTACACAGTATGTGCTTTTATTGTGTGTATGCTATCCTTCAATAAAAGTTTTTTAAAATTAAAAGCTGAGAGGAGAACACTGAGTTTCTGTCATCAGCTACAGAATTTCCCTCTTAAATTCTGGTTTTAATATGAACTTATGGATCAGTTTCATGGAACAGAACATTCAATCCAGTATTTTGCTTGACATGTCTCGTTGTCTTAATAAATACAGCATCTGGAAAGACTTTCACTAAAATTATCAATAGATGAGAAAAAAAATTCCAGGACAAGCCAGGGATATAGGAGACACAGGGAAAGCCAAAATGAATGAGGGCAGTGGCTCTCAACCCTGAGTGCACATTTAAATCACCTGGGGAGCTTTGAAAAATGCTGGGGCCTGGGCTCCACCCCAGACCAATTATATCAGATTCTCTGGGTCTGAGGCCTAGACATTGATATTTTCTTTTTCAAAAGCTCCACAGATGATTCTAATATGCACTAAACTAGTTGAACCAGAGGGCCCGGCGCTGGAAACTCTGGAGGCAAGCTGAAGCGTGGCCCCTGCGCATCCTGGTGGAGGCTGTGGAGGGCAGCAAGTATTCAGGGCTGAAGTGCCCTGCCACCCGCCCAGGTCTTCCTCCACATACCACTTCCCCAGACCTCAGCAGAGACCCAGCGAGGAGCAATGCCCCCCACATGGAGGAGGCAGCCTCTGGAAAGTAAGGGGGAGGGGCTTCCCAGGGGTTGGACACCGAACCCTGGGCTCTGGCTCCCAGCTGGGTGTTCAGACCGCTCCAGACCACTTGTCAATACAACCCCAAGGCATATACCACTCCAACCACACAACCCCAGAACTAAGCCCTAACTACTACCCAGGGTCCAAATGACACCACTGGGAACCCACAGCTGGAAAACAGGAAACCGAGGAGAAATAACAGTGGAAAAAAGGGCCACAGGGCAGAGGTCAGTGTATAGCTCAATCATCAGGTAGGACCTGGCTCAGGGACAAGTGGTAGGGGCAGTGAAAAGGGGATGCCACGCAACCCACCTGCTGAGAGGTTCCAACACTCACCTCTGGGGCTCCCACACCCAGTCATCCTGCATCCATTCTACCTAGTTATATGACAGGAACCCACAGGTGTGACCCCAACAGATGGCTATCTCGGCCTGGCAGCCCTGCAGCATTTTTACAAGCTCCTAGATAACTCTGACACAAGGAGTCCTTTGCCCATGCCCTGCAAAGCAGTGCTCTTGCAGGCCGTCTCTCTGCTCAGTCTACTTAGGGCTGAGCTCAAAGCACGAGGGGTGAGAACGGGGACGGGCTGAGGCCGTGAAGAGCATGTTAGGATGGAGAGCACAGGTGGAGAAGAGAAAGGAATCTGCAGTGCCAGGAAAAACAGGGTAGGCATCTCTTGGGCACAGCCTCCAGCACTCCACTGAAAATCCATTTCTGTATTTCCCCACTAGAGTTCTGGTGCAGGGCAACAATGATCCCAATTGGGAAGGCACGGTCTCCCGGCTCTGGGTCCAGCAGAGCCTGGTACAGTCAGACGGCACCTTCTTCACCCAGCCTGAACTTGTTCAAGCCACCAAATGGAGAAAGGTCAGAAGTCAAGGTACCCTGCCCAAGGCAATGGAGCTTTAGTGTCTGGCAGGGCCCAAGTTCACTCTGGCAACTACAGGGGTCTGGCCTCAGCCTTAACTGTTCTCTTCCTCTAAGTCATGCAGCACACACACACACACACACACACACTCACAGAGTCCTGCCCCTTCTGTCCTGCCCCACAGGTTCTGACGATCCACCATGAGAACCTGAGACTTGCAGATATAAAAGGGCAGACAGGAGGCATCCTTATCTACAGAGGCTGAGATGCAAGTAAAATCTTTTGAGGTATTCCAAGAGAATTCGGGGGCAGCAAGAGCTCTACTCTTCCAAGTGGTGGCTCTGTCCCCAAGATGGAGACTATGGAAGACAGGTGTCAAAACAGAGACCCTCTGCTCTCCCAGAAGCAAAGTTCTAAAGTAATGCTGTTCAGGGAATGGCCCATAAACTGTTTATCACCAGTTCACCACTACATAAACACAGGAACCAAGAATAAGCTTTTAGAAACCAGCGCTGCGAGTTGAACCTGCTGCTCCGTCCAAGTGTACATTCACTGGACCACCTCATCCAATGGCTAACAGATTGGTCTAGATGGTGCTGAACTCCTGAGGGGAGCCACACATGGCTAGAGCTGCCAACTAGTTGTACAAAGTAGGACCTGTTTTGGTCTGCAGTATTTTGGGAATTAGGAAAAAGGTCCTTCCCCCCTTTTAGTTTGAGAAAAACTAACTTTGGAGGCAACCCCTTCATTTTACAGAGGAGACTAAAGTCCAGGGACTGCCGCATGGCTAATGAAAGAACCCAAGAGTAGGAGAGTTAGGATTAGACAGGAAAAGAAACTGGACAACTGCACTTCTCATCCTCCTCTTCCCAGCCAGTGGCCTCATGGGCGCTCCTAAAGCAGTAAGGGCTCCAGGACCCACACACTTCAAATGAGTAGAAGACAATTTCAGGTTCAAGGTAAACTGCCCAGGCACAGTATTTTCTTCCAGCTTTTCCTGAATCTCAAACCCAACACATCTAAAGCCAACACCTTCCTTTCAAAATTAAGCTATCAGGACTTCCCTGGTGGCGCAGTGGTTAAGAATCCGCCTGCCAATGCAGGGGACACGGGTTCAATCCCTGCTCCTGGAGGATCCCACATGCCGCAGAGCAACTAAGCCCATGTGCGCCATAACTACTGAGCCTGTGCTCTAGAGCCCATAAGCCACAAATACTGAAGCCCGTGCACCTAGAGCCCGTGCTCCGCAACAAAGAGAAGCCCCCGCTTGCCTCAACTGGAGAAAGCCCGCGTGCAGCAATGAAGACCCAATGCAGCCAAAAAAATAAAATAAAAATAAATTTCAAAAATTAAAAACAAACAAACAAAATTAAGCTATCATCCCAGCTGGTCCATTTCTGACCCCACTACCCTAATCTGTAATCGCCAGATCCTGGAAACACTAACTTATTGAATATACAGTTGGCATGTTGATTCTTCCTTCAAAGTCCTTTGAGGTCCACTAAGTTGATGATGAAAGCAGATGTAAAGAGCTAGGGCTGGCTGGGGGTGAGAGGCTTGGTCTGCCACATGCTAGTTCACAACCCCAACACAAAGATCAAAAGCATTTACTGTATTCAAAAAAAAAACAACAACTGCCAATGATGGTTTTCACACAGTGTTACAGTTTTAGGCAACTTGGTCAATGTCTCTTACTTCTAGTGATATTGTGAATATCAAATCATAATGATTTCTCTTATTTTTCAGGACCTAGTACTATACCTGGAACATGGTAAACACTCAGTAAATGCAGAAAGACAAAGGGAGGAAGAAAGGGAGATAAAGTGAATGGGAATAGGATCACAGTTCTGGATAGCATGATAATCTGTGGATTTTAATTGTCTCAGCCACTCCATCTCTATTTGCCCAACGGCTTCCTAAACTAATCCATAAGGAAGCTATCTCCTCCTCAGAAGCTCCAGACAGGCTGGTAACGAGGGGGAGTCCTCAGCTGACTGCCAGATGCCGGAGTAGGAGAGAAAATGAGGCCAAAAGCCCAGGAGGTCAGGGTGGGAAAGACAAGATACCCAAAAGCTGAGCCAAACCAAGGCCTCCCTATACTCCCTGCCCCCATCCCCAGCCAGCCAAACTATTTGCTACAGCCTCGGGGGCATGGAAGGGGACTTGGCAAGACCACAATGACGGTTTCTAGCAGAAATGTCCACCTACAGCTGGAGGGAGCCCAGCACCTAGGTCCCTCCTCAGCCAGCCCAGCAAGGGGGCTAAGGAGCCATCACAGTGACCCCTGCAGGCAGCTCCAGGGCCTGCACCGTGGGGGGCAGGAAGGCTCTCCCTTGGGCTCACTCACCTATCTGTACTACAAAGTCTTCCCGCTCTCCCACAACGTTAAAAAATGGCTGGGGTCACCAAGGAGGCGGAGCTGAGCTCTGGGACTCTAACTCTACCACTTATTATGCACGGTGAAGCCCTCTCTTTCCATTCTCAAACTCAACTCTGAAATCCTCTTGGTTGGTTCCTTTCCTACCATCGTTCGATATGCTCACCTGCTTCCATATCTCCCCAAGTTCACTACTGCTTGTAAACATACCTCAGAGAGAAAAGACTTCCCGCTGGACCCACACAGAGGGCTGGAGAGTGGGAAGAGCAGGCGAGAAAGAACTAGTAGGAGTGACCCACGGTGTGTGGAAAGTGGAGGATCACAGATCCTTGACAAAAGGAGCAGTGGTCCAAGGGAGAGACAGAAGGCAGAGATCCTGGGCACAGTTCCGAAATAGTTTGCACACATCCTCAGCCAGTGGAGGGTTCCCATGGGGCAGAGTATGGTAGCAGTGTGGGAGCCTGAGAGCAGGGCAGCCTGGTGCTCTCGGCACTGGGCGCTCGCTCCTGTCCAGGCTGCGAAGAGGGAGGCAGTGGCAACAGCGTATGCTATGGCATGTTCCTTGGGGTATCGTGGGTAGACACGTAACACACTAGACAGTAAATGACCACGTGCGATCATCAAGCTCAACTCTATGCCTGTGCTAGGCATGACGCACACCCTACATCATGAATATTCTTGAAACCTTGGCAGGACTCAGCACACAGTAGATGAGCACATTCCCACTGGTTGCTGGATACCCTTCACCCAGGGGGCTTACCCATCCTGTGATCCTGTGCCCATCCTGTGGGAACACAGACTGGGAGACCCCTTTGTCCTGTGTCCCAGAGTCTTTGCCTGATCTGAATGAGCTCACACGCCACACACATCTTCCTACACCACCACCTCCTGACGGAAGAGGATCTAGCAAAACTGCTCCACCAGGGTATGTGGGACACCACACTCAACTGGCCACCTAAGAAAACTATCTGGGGGGAAGGTGGCACCACGAACAGGGACTCAGATCTAAGTGCTTGCTGGCAGTGGTAAGCTGGACCAAGAGGAAGCTAGGCTTTTCCAACAGACAACTTAACAATGAAAATCAGCACAGACCCCTCAGAGCTTTAAAAACGCCGCCAGGGACTTCCCTGGTGGTCCAGTGGTTAACAATCCACCTTCCAATGCAGGGGACGCAGGAACTGTGATCCCACATGCTGCAGGGCAACTAAGCCCACGCTCTAGGGCCTGTGAGTTCTAGGGCCTGCGCATCACAACTAGAGAGCCCGCGCACCGCAACGAAAGATCCCACGTGCCGCCACGAAGATCCCGCATGCCGCAACTAAGACCTGATGCAGCCAAAATAAATAAGTATTTTTTAAAAATAAATAAATAATAAAAACGCCGCCAGCTCAGGCCCCACTCTGAGAAGGGGGAAGGAGGAAGACATGTTTGAAGGGTGTCCTCTGTTTTTCCAGGCAGCCCTGCTCCATGCCCACAACACTAAGGGTGGTGGTATTAAGCTGGGAGCTTCCAGCAGGACGGCAGGGACAGCAGAATGCAGGCAGGGAGGCACGGAGAACACACTTGGAAAGACCTGAAGAGAAGCCATCGTTAGACAGGAGCGGGTGCTTTCCGGAGTAAACAAACCTGCCAGCAGTCCTTCCTCCCAGCAGAGAGAGAAGCTCTGGCTGACAAGGCCAAAGACACAGAGGAGGGAGGGGGCTGCCCCTTCCCTGAGCCCATCTGCCCTCATCCCCTTGTCCTGCTTTCCCCAGGGTAGAGGGCAAAACAGGTGTACTCCATGATCTCCGTGTTCACAGCCCTCAACAGCACACAGGTGATTACAGCAGTGGGCGGCCAGAGGCGGAAGTGGAGGTGACACCTGGGGGTTTCACCGGAGAAGGGGTGTGGAGTGAGCTCACAGCTCTCTCCTCCCCACGCACAGCATCGCCAGTATCAACCACCTCTGCTTGCCTCAGGGACCTGCCACGGTCTTGTCCCAGGTGGTCACCCACTACTAGCATCCTCATCAAGGCTTGCCCAGCTCCCCAGGGGAGCCAATGCCACCTGGCTCTTCTCCTTCTCCCAGAATCAAAATTCTTGCCCTCCCCCAAGTACTTCCTTGCTGTAAGTTCCTTTGGGAGGAAGCCAGGGAACCACCCCAGCTCCTGATCCACCCCGCAGCCTCACCCAGTAGCCCCCATCCCCTCCGGGAAAGCAGAGCCCCTCCCTGACAGCGTCTCCACCCAGGCAGTGAGGGTGGCACTTCCAGCACCTCCAGGGAGCTTCCCGCAGTTTTCCCAGGAAGCCAGGGGAGGATTTCCAGGGAGAAAAATCTCAGAGCATCTGGGGACATGAGCAGCTCACTCACCTGCTACCCAAGCAACCAGATTCCCCCAGCTCCTCACAGGCTCCAGGGGCTGAAGGAGAAGACAGAGCTGAGGCAGGGGCAGGAATGGGCTCCCTCCTCCTAGAAGTCCCATCCAGTCCTGCCCTGCCTACCTATCTATCCCTACACTCCTTCCCCAGCCTCTCTTCTCTTGACTTGAGAGGCAGCCACACTGAGCTGCCTCTTGCTCTGTTTTCTCCACCCTGGGCCAGCAGAGGATACTGCTGAGTAATCCCAAACTCACAGCGGATCCCCAGCTCTGAAAACAGGGCAAAGCCCAAGGAAACCTACTGATCCTGGTCCTTGCCAACCCGGGAGGAACATCTGTGTTTCCTCGTAATGGCTTATATTCCACAGACTCTGCCCTGCCCCAAATACCCCAGCCCTGGCCCTGAGACAACCACATGGAGAAGCTCAGTGCCCCCTTCTCCACTTCCCACGCACCTGGTAACATTCCCTTCCAGTCCCCCAGACACCAAGCTGCACAGAGTAACAGCAGCCGACCGCCTGCAGGATTCCCAGTCATGATGTTGCATCAGCCCCCACCCTACCCAAAATATCCTCACCCCCACCACCTCCTCTCCTCCAGCCATCTCCATGGTGACAGCAGCATGACTAATGACACCCTATCAGCTTCAGACTCAGGAGCACAATTCCCCCTCCCCCTTAACCTCTCCCCCCCCCCAACCCCCACCCCCCGCCCGGGATTTCTGCAGATTGGATGCAAACCAACAGTGGCAGGGACATTCTCGAGAGATTTCCAGAGGTAAGGGTGGGAGTGGGTTGCATGTCTTAAAAAAAAAAAAAAAAAACCAGTTCAACAAACCCAATCCCAACTGCACCCAAACCATCCAGCTGAGAAAGCAAAAAGAATCCAAACAAAACCCACACAGGCCTGAGAATTCATTGGCCGCCCACACCCCCGCCGCCCCTCCCCCTCAGCTGCTGCTACACACACAGTGGGAGATTAAGGGATCACCAGAGGAGACCCTTTATTTTTATCCAATCCCATCAAACACTTCACCTCTACCACACACACACACCACACACACACACACGGTACCTTGACAGCAGCCCCTTGCCCCCACGGCCCGGCTCCTTCACCAGCCTTTATTTCCACCTGCAAAAGAAGCCGGAGAGACTGATGAGCCAGGCTGACACCAGGAAAGCAGCAAAGTCCTTCTGCTGCACCCCCAGCACCGCTGCAGGGAAAGGGGGCGAAGGGGAGGCAGGGGGCCTCGGAAAGAAAGGATAGCAGGGACCATCTTCCTGCCTCCAGCTGCCACCCAGACGCGCGGTGGAAGGGCTCATTCGCCTTCCAGAGTGTTTTTGTTTTCATTTCTCCTTTTTCCACCCTCCCAAGATCCAGGAGGGCTCTGCCCCTCCTCCTGCGTCCGGTCTAGCCTCGTCCCTCCCCGCCCTGCCCGCTCTACCTCGGCCGGCCTCCTCTGGTGCATCGGCCGGCGGGCCTCCCATTATCCCCGCCGGAGCGCACGGAGGGAGGCACTGCAGAGGCGGCGGCGGCCAGCTGCCGGCTTGGCTCCCCTCCCCGCCGCCGGCGAGGCTGGTGTGGAGGGGGCGGCGCGCTCGCCAGCCAATCCCTGCGGCCGGCCGAGCGGGGGCAGGGCCGCCGGGGGTTGGACCTGCCCAGCCGGGAGGCGGGGGCACAGCCAAGGGTGCCGGAGCCTAGCTGGCTGTGGCCCAGGCCCGCCGCCGCTCCCCGGCAGGCTGGGGATCCCGGGACACCCTCAACAACTCCGGAGTCGGGGACCCGAAGGTAATACCCAGAGGCATCCTCTGCATCTCCAGGGTCAAAGACAGATTGCGTCGGGGTCGAGCAGATGCTGGCAGGCTTCCCCCTCAGGCCACTCTCTAGCCCTAGGACACCAGCAAACTGCCTCATCCTAGCAGCAGCTAGGACAGTGCTAGGCGCTATAAAAGCAATAGCCCCTGCAATCTTAGAAGAAAAAAATAAAGCCTTGGCAGTATGAACCTTTACCCCATTTTGCAGATGAGGAAACAAGGCAAGACAAGTGAAGTAACTTACCCAAGGTGACACAGCTAGAAAACAGCAACACTGGGACTCCAAGGCAGGTCTATCCGGCTCTACAGCCCAGCCTCTCAACCATTATGCAGCCCTACTACTCCCTCCCTCCAGCAGATTTCCTCTTGAAGCCAACACTGCCTGTGGCTCAAAGCCTCACCAAGTCAGACTTGCCCTCCCTTGCACACGAACACCAACCAACACCTCACCCTAGGATCACTCATCCCTAGTGCCTGAACGTAGGCCACCCCCTCCACACAGCCTCACCGCCACCACCACCCTCAATGTTTCCTCCTCTTTTAGAAAGGCCACAGGAGGTGGCGCCTCCAGACTTCAGGGCTTCCCATCCCCTGGAAAGGCTGAGGAGGGGAGGCAGCCCAGACTCTGAGCCTTTGAAGGCTGCAACACCCAGGAGACTGAAGGAGAAAGAACAGAACGGGGAGAGGAAAGCCCTGCAGTTCCTAGGCAACCCAGGAGACATTCTGCTTCACCCCATCCCCTCCCTGTAGCTGAACACCCCAGGGCTTCTGCCTTCCAGGAGGGGGACCCTTATATGGTCTCTGGTACTCATGTATCTGGTTCAGTTCCTGGCTCCACTATCTAGCTGCAGGACCTTGGTGGTGGTACCTTACCTCCCTTAGCCTACTTTGCAGTTCTATTTTACAGAAGCAGCTACCTCATACAAAGGTGTGAGGATTCTGTGAAAAAATGAAACACAGTGCCTGCCACACTGCAGGTGCTGCTAGCTACCACTCAATTTCTGAGAGAGCTCATTGTGTGCTACTTCTCAACTCACAGATGTGACTTGTAGGACTAGTTAGGATGTGTGAGAGCTCATTTCAGTGACGTGCTCTGCTACCAACTCCACCACACCTGCCCAATTACTGCCCCCTACCTGAAGCTCCAAGGGGATACTCAGAATGGGATGAGCTGCCTCATGAGAAACAGCACAGCTGGGCTCTGGTGAGGAGACTCCAGAAGGCACTAGGACCCACACCTGCCTCACCTCTGGGGGCAAAGAGCAGCCCTACTGGGCTCCTCCCTAGGGCAGGGAGGAAGGCAGGTGACAAGGCAGGTGACAAGGCAGGGCAAGGAGCACTGTCCTGAGCCATGGGTTTCTGCACCCCTTGGCTCTTACCTTGGCCAGGCCAAGTGAAGTCCCTCCTTTATCCCAGTCCCCAAAACCCCTGCCCCACCCACCCTCATACAGTCTGCTGCTGGATAAGAGCAACTAACACTGTTTGGATAGTAACAATCAATACTGTTGCTGCTGTGGCTGCCACAGTTTATCAAGCCCCTGCTAGGTACCAGGCCCTGTGCCAACCATGCTGTGGGAGCATCTCATTTGACTTAGTCCACACACAACCTTATGGGAAAATGGGCTTAGAGATGTTAAATTACTTGCCCATCAACACACAGCTGGTGAGTGGTGAGCTAGAATTCCAGCCCAGGTGTTTCTCATTCCAGTTCTTTAAGCCCTCTCTCCCAGCCAACCTCAGGGAAACTTAAAGAGGGATAGGGTCTCTTGAACCAGACCACTTCCCTTTAAGCTATGGGTCTGAGAACAGTAATATTTTCATGCCTCAGAGACTTGGCGATGCTGCTCCTTGCCTAGGTTCCCTTCCCTCTCCCCCACCTGGCAAGCTAATATGGTACAAGGCTTAATCCAAACGTCACCTGCCACTGCTGCCTTCCCAGCTCATCTAGCCCTCAGGAGCTTCACCCACTCCTCCTGGGGCCTCTTCTAGAGCTGTCACTACCAAGTGCAGTTATTTATTTACATGGCCGTCTTCCCCACGTGGGCAGGGGCCCCGTCTTCCCCACTCACTAGGCTCTGCACAGAGCTGGAATGTGCTGAGCTGAGTTTCTACACAAGGAGGGTGGAGAGGCAGGGGGTTGGGCACTGAGATGCAGAGGACACTCTCCTGGTCAGCGTGTTCTCTGAGGTCCCCAGGGATCAGAGGAATACTTGCTCTCCTGGGAGGATACGACCTGCCATCTGAACTACAGCCGAGGCCGATCCTTGTTCAGCCAGCACACGTCTTCCTCACAAGGCTGCAAGAGCCACCCTGACTCTCTGCTTGAACCACAGGTCCCGGCTCCCCCCACCCCCGCAGCCTGCAGACACCCTAGCAGAGCCCGTGGTCCCCAAGGCAGGGCACCTGCAACCATCTCTATCCCACCCTGGCCTCCTGCCCTTTTCTGAAGCACCTGGAATGCTAGAGCTCCAAGGAGTCACAGAGGCGCATGCCGGGGCCACTCTGCCTCCAGCAGGGACGTTCTCCACACCTCACACCTGACCCCCTCCCCTATCTGCCCCTCTTTCTACACTTGGGGCTTCACAGTGACCAACCCAGAGGTGCCTGGGACCCCTCTGCATAGGAGCTGGAGGTCCCTCCCCACCTTCCATCATGACCCCTAGACCCCACTGCACTCCCAGCAGGAAGAATGGGGCCACGGCCCTCCCCACTAGGGAGAGGTGAATGGATTAACTCACTCTCAGAATCCCCAAAATACCCCAACACAGAGAACCTCAGAAACACAGTTACCTACAGGCCAGAACCCACACAGATATATAAAGACTAGGAAATGGGGATGCATCCAGATATAGATTCGGGGTGTTTATAGGAGGATCAACCAAGCAGCAACCCCATGCCAAGCCCCATAATTGGACCATGATGTACTGTATCTTATTTAACACTCTAAACAAACCAATGAGACAGGAATTATTAATGCCCATTCTACAGATGGAAAAATTGGGAGACTGAGCAGGGCTCTCACCTCCCCCCACACTCGTAGCAATACAGCTGGTGCTGCTCTGTGTAGCTCTATGATTTTCTTATCAACCTACCTCTTCTAGAGTTGGCAGGGGGTAGATGACAACTTCTCCTCTCTTGCCATGGCTGTGTCCTAAAGGAGGTCACTCCCCACAGGGCTTTACTTCAAAGCTCAGTTCAAGCCCCACTTCCTCCAGGAAGCCTTCTCAGGTTACCCTAGACCTCTGCCAGCTGACAGCACTTCCAATGTTTCTCATTTGACACTTGGTACTGCTATCTGTCTCTCTGTGTGTCCTGCCTCTCCAACCAGAATGGCTAGAGTCGTGCCTCTTCAAAGCCCCGGGGGATTTTTGTTTTGTTTTGTTTTGTTTGCCCAGCATTCCACACACTGAAGGCACTTGGAATTGACTGTGGGGGAAATCTGTGACCTTCCCTTCCCTCTCCATCACACAAAGGATCTGCCAAAGAAACCCAACATCCCCTCCACCTTCAGAGCCTATGTTTGAAGTCACCGGTGTCCATACATCAATTTCCACCCAAGTAATTGCAGCCCATCACACACACATCATCCCCTATATTTCAAACTCTTTGCAGTTGTCATGGGAACTGCCTTTGCCTTCATTCACTGATCAGGCCTCACAATTAGCTTTGGCAGCGGAAGTCTGTATCAACGGCAATCTCGGGGAGGAGAAAGACAAGGAGGTGAAAGAACAGCAGCAAAGGAAGAAAAGGTGCTGCTCCTTGGAGATGCAACAGAACCAGACTGAACTCAGGCAGCCAGTGATGTCAGAGGGAAAACAGAGCCAGCCAGCAACTCCACCTGCATAGTTCCATACCAACAAACAGAATGCACCCAGACCCCCCAAGGCTGACAAGCAGCAGCTGTGGCTCTGCCCACACCCCACAAGCCATCCAAAATGCTTGTAAGAAGGTCTTATATTCCATGAACCTCATCACGGTCTCCCCACCCCAAATTCAATAGCCTTGGACCACCAAATGTTCCAGGATCCAAGCAAATAACACAGAACCTTCATTGAGAAGGTGAGACAGGAATACTGAGTGGTTTAGAAACCTGGGGGCAGCCCCAGGGGAAGTCTTCCAAGAATAGTTAACACAAAGCATCTTACCTTCCACCTTGAGGATCCATGAACACCCTCAGCTGGTGCCCTGTGGTCTGTCTGCGTCCTTCCACACCGCTGCCGCCAGCCGTGAGCATTCGAGTAGCATCTCTGCACAGCTCAGTTTCAGGGGAGATGCCTCCCTCCTCCTAGAAGCACCCCCCTCATCTTTCACATATCACTACGCTGAAACTCTCAAAACAGGTCCCTTCCCTTCCATGATGGTCTCTCTTCACCTAACAGTGACTAAGGCTGGTCTCTGCCCTCAAGGCCTCCCTCCCTTGTAGCCCTACCAGACTGTAATAATTTGTTGCCACGCTTGCCTCCCTCCCCAGACTGTGAGCTCATTAAGGACAGAGTAAATGCTGCCTCCCCTTTACCGACAGCTCAGGCTCAGCGCAGCGCCTCGCACACAGCCAGTCCCAGGCGAGATGTGCTGAAGGAGGCTGGGAAGGCAACTTGCAGGTTTACCAGTCAAAGCAGATGACGTCCTGTCTCTGGAAACTGAAGGGACGCCAGAGAGAGAAGCTGCCCTCCCCCGGCACAGGGGACACTGGAGGTCCTGGGACTGAGGAAGCATTCCAGGAAGGTGCCTCCCCTCCGTATCCTCCCAGCACCAGCTCTTCTCCTCTCACTGGCTCCCAACGCTCCCACCCCATCCTGCAGCGTCAACCATCCAGACAGGACCCAGGCTCACGGTGAGAGGATGCCATTCCCTCTCTCTTCTAGGGCTCCAGGATCATTCCCAGCTTCAACCAGGGAACTGGGGTACCCAGAGCTTACTCTTAAAGGGCAGAGAAATCAATAAAAAGACAGAACAAAATGAGACCAGAGAGAGCCACCCAGTGTCCTTCCCACAAGAAAGGCTCAGAAGGGAACAGACTCTATAGTCCGGTACCTTGCTACTTGTTTTTGACCCAGCATCTCCACACCCCTTCCTGAGGCTTCCTCTGGCAGTAATTAAATGGGGTGGGGGACTATGGGGCACATGCATTCTGGCAAATGCTCCCAAATGACTCTACCTAATGCAACTCCCTTTCCATTTGGAGCATCTAGAATTGCTGCTCTACTAGTAGTGGGAGGTGCATTATTCTGTCCACGAACTCCCTGGCTGGGTGTGGGGAGACAGGGCACAAGGGAGTTAGAACATGTACAGGTCAGAGCCAGCAGTGCAGGAACAGAGCTTGTGCGACCTGAAGCAAGCAAGCAACCCGCTGTGGTCACCGGAAGGCTGGCCAGTTACCCCACACTGGGCGCTGGCTTCTTTTTTTTCCCTCCCTCAGTGACTAACAAAAACTTAGGTTATCAGATTTCTTAAGCAAATGACAGGAGACAAGGCCACAGAGGGGTGTGTCCACTCCAGGTGTGCCAGCAGCCTGGGCCCTGCACAGACACACTCAGGCAGAGGCCCAAAGCAACCCTAAAGGACTCTCACAGCCAAAGTGCAGCAGGGCTCAAGGTAGATAAAGGGGTCGTATTCCTTTCCAACACCTTCTCTCTTCCTGAGCATCCTGCCCTCAATCCACAAGGGAACTAGAAAGAAGTGACGGGAAGGGGAGGGGGAATTAGTGACAACTCCTGAGATCCCTGATGTGGTCTTTCAACTCACCCAGTCACCACACTGCCTTCTCCAGGATGAGAGGCCCAAGGCAGAGAGGCGACTGCTGACTTGGGGTGGGGCATGTGCCCGAGTAAGAACCCTCAGGCAAGCTTCACCAGGGCTGCTGGGCACAGTGAGGGTGGGAGAAGCCACTTCCCCCCAGGCAGCTTCAGAGAGCCCTTCAGATGGGGAGCCACACCGCATTCCTATTGTTTTTCCCCACGGCAGATAATTAAAACATGGCCCATGCCTTCAAGGGAAGCAATAAATAAAGAGAGCATGCTCAGTTAAAAAAAAAAAAAAAGACGCAATACGGCGCTTTGCCGTGGGTTAGAACTCAGGAAAGCATTGCCCCTTCCATATCCCTCACCACTTACCTTGGGGTGGGAACAGGGACCCTAACCCAAAAAATCCTTCCAGGAATCACCAACTGGGACAGCTACTTCCCCAACCCAGAAACAGTCTTCATGAGGGTTCGGAGACCACGCAGGGAAACTCCATGCCCAGTAGAACTACTCATATTGATAAAAAATCTAACACACAAGCCACTTGAAAGGTAGCTAGTATGGCTGAGTTTCTGAATTTAATTTTAATTAATTTTAATTTTTGTAGCCACACATGGCTAATGGCTATCATATTGGACAGCTCAGGTAGAGCATGCTTCTTAAATTTGGGAGGTCATGAATACTCTTGAGAATTTGCTGAAAACCACAGCCCCTCTCCCCTGAGAAAATATACCCCTGCACATTCACACACTTGGCTGAAATTTTCAGAGAGTTTACAGACCATATTCCAACCCAGGTCTGAGATCAGGTCTAGAAATTGACCAAAAACGTTATGGCCTAAGAGCAATGTTTCTTCTGCAATGTAGTTGTCTAAGGAATATGTTATACTTTACACAGTTTGAGCAAGAGACCACCACGTGTGGAAGACCCCACCTGACAGAGGACGTCCTTGTAACATCCCAGCCAGAACATCCAGCCTCTACTCAGACCCATGCAGGCACAGGGCTGGTTCTTCAGTCTTGGAACAGCTATAAATGTTAGAAAATTCTTTTTTCAAACATGGATTCAGGGAGATCAGCTCAGTGCTTTCTGACGACCTAGAGGGGTGGGATAGGGAGGGTGGGAGGGAGATGCAAGAGGGAGGGGATATGGGAATATATGTATACATATAGCTGATTCACTTTGTTTTACAGCAGAAACTAACACAACATTGTAAAGCAATTATACTCCAATAAAGATATTAAGCAAACAAACAAACAAACATGCATTCAGTCTACCTGCTAACTTCTACCCTCTAATAAAAGTTCCACACATTCCCCTACACAAAGGAAATGACTCCCTCTTCCACACAGGACTCGTCTTAGCCTGCGATCCTCTACTCATCTTTTTCAGTTGTCCTGCATGTGACTACTCTGACAGAGCTCCTAGAGACAGGCTGTCAGCACACCTTTTAGAGTTTCAGCTATTCCTACCTGCTATTTCTTTCTTTTTTTAAAAACAAGTGCAGAACTTTGGATTTACCCTGATTAAATTCCATTGAGTTTGGCTGAGGCCCATTGTTCCAGACTGCCCCCAATCTCCTTAACCCCTTGTTCTATCATTCAACTTAAATATCTGCATCACCACTACTACCGCCACCACGACCCACCTACCCACTGATCACACCTGCTCCTACCTACATCTTATGAATAGGGGGCACACATCCCTTCAGCTCCTAAGCCTCCAGACCCTTCCATGAGATCCAGGGTTCTATGGGTGTGCTCCTCCTGTTCACAACTACCACCAGCTACTACTCTCTCGTGGGGCTCCCATGTCCCAAGTCAGACTGCTGAGCAGCAAACATCTTCTGAGAACCCTTTCCCAACTGTTCTCAGAACACACACACAAGTTCTTAAAGGGCTTATTTTATTGATAACTCAATAGACTAGAAAGAAATGGACTCCAGAAAAACAAGAATAAACATGAAGTAAATCTCAAGATGTTCTCGTCTCCCTGGCCTACAGGGTAAATGGGTTGGATCACCCTCCTTACCCTTGTTGGCAACTGGAGTTCTTTTTTCTTTTTAAGTGTGATATACCAAATTTTTATTCCCATTAACTCTTTTTTTTTAAAGATTTTTTTGATATGGACCATTTTTAAAGTCTTTATTGAATTTGTTACAATATTGCTTCTGTTTTATGTTTTGATTTTTTGGCCACGAGGCATGTGGGATCTTAGCTCCCCAACCAGGGATCGAACCCCCACCCCCTGCACTGGAAGGCAAAGTCTTAACCACTGGACTGCCAGGGAAGTCCCTGCAACTGGAGTTCTTTACCTCTGTTCATCAAGACTTACTTCTTGGGGCTTCCCTGGTGGCGCAGTGGTTGAGAATCCGCCTGCCAATGCAGGGGACACGGGTTCGAGCCCTGGTCTGGGAAGATCCCACATGCCGCGGAGCATCTAGGCCCGTGAGCCACAACTACTGAGCCTGTGCGTCTGGAGCCTGTGCTCCGCAACAAGAGAGGCCGCGATAGTGAGAGGCCCGCGCACCGCGATGAAGAGTGGTCCCCGCTTGCCACAACTAGAGAAAGCCCTCGCACAGAAACGAAGACCCAACACAGCCGTAAATAAATAAATAGATAAATTAAAAAAGAAAAAAAAGACTCACTTCTGTCCCCTTCTCCATGCCCCATCCCCTTCTCCACTCACAGAAGTGCCACATACCGGCTCCGCAAACTCTCATGGACGTACAAATCACCTGGGAATGTGGTTAAAGTACAGCTTCTCGTTCAGTAACTCTGATGTAAGGCCTGAGATTCCGCGTTTCTAACAACCTCCCAGGTGATGCCGATGCTGCTGGTCCACTGATTAGCAAGGTGGAAGTATGGTTGTAAACCATTCAGGTGCCCTAAGACTCAGGTGAGCAACTTGCAGTAAAGAGTCCAGGTGGCTGCCCGTCATTCAGCTCTCATCTGTGTCAGAGGAGTTCCACTGTAACTACACATTAGATACACCTGGGGAGCCCCAGCCCAGTAGAGAGCCACCCAAGACCAATCAAACTAGAATCCCTGGGGGTGGGATCCAGGTGATCCCAGCATGGAATCCCTGATCCACACTGGTTGATAGTGAGAGGCCCGCGCACCGCGATGAAGAATGGCACCCGCTTGCCGCAACTGGAGAAAGCCCTCGCACAGAAACGAAGACCCAACACAGCTAAAAATAAATAAATAAATAAATAAATTAAAAAAAAAAAAAAAAAGTTTGAACAAGGCAGTTATACCTGTGCCCTCTTCAGGATGACTTTAAATAAAAACTGGTCCTCTGATCTGTCCACGAAGCTGGCAGGAAATACCATCATTTATCTGCAGAAATCCAGGCCCATTGGTTTAACTGAGCTTCTTTGTAAAGAACCACAGGGACCCTCAAAGCTCACCACTTGTCTTTCTAAATCTCACAAACCACCTTTTAAAAAATCTGCTCTAGAACTGTCAAAAACTGACATTGGTTTACAATTTCCACAATCTCTTTGAAAAATGGAACTTTCTGCCTGTCTCTGGTCTTTTGGCCCTCTTCCAATCATCAGAATTCCATAACGATATCATTCCATGAGTATTCCTGAAGGTGTGCAGTAGGGAGTGAATGACTCAGATTCAGGTAGGGTAGCTGGCTCTCCTTTCCTAACCACACATGCTGTGGTCTCTCCCCAGTTTATACTCCCTGACATGACAGGGATCTAGTGGCTTCTCTCTCTCTGTCACTAGTTCTGCTCCAAAGTTGTAAGACTGTCCCTTCCTTCTATGCTCTTGCTGGGAATATATAAAAGACTTTTATTGTCTTGAGCATTTTCCACCACTTCAGCACATTCTGGCCACTGGACTCTTTAATGTTCCTCTTAAAGCGTCAGACTACACTTGAACCGCACCCCTTTCCATGTAAAAAGCATGGTCTTTTACTATCTGCACTCACTACACAGCAGCCCAAGCAGCCACAGAGATGGTTCAGATCTTCCCCAGTCCCACCACCTTCCTCCTTAGGGCACCATTTAGGACTGTTAAGTCAGCATTTCCTTTTTAAAAAGCAATCTTACCCCTCCAGCTAACTTCCCTTTTAGAGTCTGTAGCCATGGGGTTAAAACTGTTTACAACTGAAAAAACAATTTTCTAAAGTCTATGGTAAACACCTCTCCTTGCCCAGGCTTCTCTCTGGATTCACAAATGCTGAGACGGGGTCCCTTTCTCTAAAGAGTCTCATCACTTCTACTTTACCAATCAATTCTTCCTTTGCTGGTGGGAACTGGTGCCAGCCTGACAGCATCCCTCCTCATAGCCTCCATCTTCAGGAAGACAGAGCTACTAGCAGGCGAGGCAAGAAGTGGTCAGGTTCTGATATTGTTGAGAGATCCCCAATTCCAAGGTATCCTGTCTCAAAACTGGCACAGAGCTTTGTTTCAGCCACTAAATCCAACTGGCTGACGGCTAGACACACCATATATATTTCTATTTCTCTTCATTTCTCACCCACAACATTCTCAGTCATGCTTCCAGCCTTATGTATACATACTTCTAGGGAAGTCTTTCTCACAAAGGGTTTTTCTCCTACCCTTTTTATCAGACATTTACCTCCCTCACCATGAGCAACTTTTCAGTCAGGCCCTGGGCCACAGTGGCTCCTTGCTCCTGGGTGTCCAGCCTCCTCCCCCAGCAAAGAGACCGGCAAATGTCTCCCTCCCTTTGCCTGGCCCCACAGTTCTATGAGCAAGCAGGGATGTCTTGAAACAAACATTTAATAAACAATTAAAGCTCAGAGGCTAACAAACACAATTTTTATGCATAAAGATTCTTTTCTAGATGTTCTAGGAATGTGTTGTCACCGTGCACTGATTACCTACCATGTGCTAGACATTCTGCATATTTTATCTCAATTAATCCTCACGAAGAAGGGTTAACCCATCTGACATATGAAAAAACCAATGCTCAAGAGAGTCAGCGGCACAGCCCTTACTTTGGGTTCTGTACCTTCACACTCACCAAATCCTACTTTTCTAATCAGTCGTCTTCATTGTGCTACAAGGCACCACTCAGGTAAAAAGAATGTGGAAGTCAAACAGCCTCCGACATCAGCCTAGGATCTAAATCCTCCCTGGAACTAGGAAGGAAGACCTCAGTTACAGGAATGAACCCCTTCAGGTGTGTTACCTCTCTTTAGGGCACACAGGAGTAAGTAGTCACCTACCTCTGTGGTGGACAGGACCAGCCCTGGGAGCTGCCTCTAGTACTAAAATGCTGAACTTTTCTGAGTAGATGGGCTCTGCAGCACCACCTACCCGCACTGGGTAAAAAAGTGAGGAGCAGGGAAGGAAGACAAGAAAGTCAAGATAATGTTCCCCCTCTTACAGGATGACACAAAGCATCTGTCAGCAGATAGCTCAGAGGAAGCCCCAAAGGAAGCTGGAGGAGGTGGAGACAGGATGGAAGTAAAGAAAGGTGCCCAGAAGAGGAGACGCTGAGAAGCACAGGTGCAAAGAGAGGGTCTGATTCCCAAGAGGCTCCTGGGATGCTGTGTCTTGTCCCACCTGAAGAGTAGGGGTCAAGTTCTAAAGTTCTATGGGTCTCACAGATGTAGAGAACAAATGTATGGACACATGGACACCAAGGAGGGAAAGTGGCTGGGGCCGGGTGGTGGGGGGGCGATGAATTGGGAGATTGGGATTGACATGTATACACTAACATGTATAAAATGGATAATTAATAAGAACCTGCTGTATAAAAAAATAAATAAAATTTAAAAATTTAAAAAAGTAAAAAAATAAACAGCATGCACAGCTTGAAAAAAAATAAAGTTCTATGGGTCTCCTCCTTTCCTGACCTCCCAAATCCTGGAACATGTTCCCTCTGCTACATGGCTGCTCAGACCTAGTGAAGGTCTCAGCAGTCCCCTGGGGGCTGTAAACACTGGGCTGGCTCCCTGGGCTCCCTCACTCAGGCACAGCCTCTTGGGTCTGTCAACTCTGCCAGAGATACATTCATCAAATGCAGTGTAGCCTGGACAGTGGTTCCCACATTTTCAGCCTTCAAGGACCAAATTAAAAAAATTGTGGAGACAGACACTAGTTACCATTTTGTAATTTTAGATCTAATTTCTATCAACACCTCCATTTCATTAAAAAAAGCACACTTTTAAACATCAAGAAGTAGAAAGTACCTATCCTTAAAACAAAGTACTGCTCTTTAAGTCAAAGAAAGTTAACTTTAAGACAAAGCTCACTCCATTGTCCCCCTTCCATTGTTTCTCCAGAAACTGGGAGAACTCTGTCATGGGACAGCACAGGTGCACAGATCAGCACGTGGACCCTCTGTCCAGGGGGGATCACAGGACACCAGCCACATTTTCCCTGACCCTGGGGGCCTAGAGGGGCAGCCGGCCATGGCAAGGTCCACAGGGATGTAGACATCTCTCCGAGGGGTTGTCTCTAAGCCTCAGCCAAGCCAGATCCCCGGTCTCTTAACCACGACCACCAGAAGCCCAGGCCAGCAGCTTACACACAAGGATGACAGGCCCCTGGCTTCACTCCCAGCCCCTTTCACTCAGGTATGCCTCATTGTTGCCGAAAGAAGAGCTTAAACACAGTTCACAAGAGCCACGCGTTCCAGCCCAGAAAGCTCAGCCCCCTTCATCCCCCAGGGTTTGAGAGAAATGGAGTAAGAGAAAGGTGGAAGAGAAGGAGGTAAACCCTACCAGGAAGCAAGCAAAGGAATCAAGCTTTACAAGGTAGACGAAGCAGGTCCTACTTATACCAAAACACGAGATCTCATGCCCAGGAGTGAAGCCTACCACTGATCCCACCCCCCCTTTCAGAAAGGACTCACAGAGCACTGGGCCAGCAGGATGCCAACTCCCCCAAACACCAGCAACATAAAGGAGCTGGACACAGTCTCCCAGGCTGGGGTGGGGAGCTGCAGATGTGATCCAGATGTCTGCTTTAACCTGAGGCCGGGGAAATAACGGCATCAGTCCGCCATCCCTGGCCGTCCCTGGACCGTGATATGCAGCTTCCACAGGGAGTGGGCAAGACAAGGTGAGAAGGGGCAGAAACACCCCAGCAACACCCACTTTCCTGACCAAAACACTTGGATCTTTCTTCCCAGCCACGGGACCACAGCCCCACCAAGCTGGCGGCACAGCTCTGAACTCAGCAGTCAGGGAAATCCCAAGTGCAAGCTGCCAGCCCATGGAAGCCACAGGTACCCCGGCTCTCAGAAGTACAGTGGTTTCCAGCCCAGCTAGAGAGGGCTTCAAAGGCCATCAAGCACAACCCTTGCATCTCCCCAGGCAGAAGACAGACCCAGAGAGGGGACCTGAGTTGTCCGAGCCCTCGGACAAATCAGTGGCAGAGCGGGGGAGTCCCGCAGACAGTGCAGGCCTCCGTCTCTGTCCAGCGCCAGTTCCGCTGCCTGGAGCAACCTCGGCCGCTACACTGCTCCTCCCAAGCTGCTCAACTTCACTCGTCCCTACCTCTGCCAACTCTCTGCTGTTACAGCTGCCACCAACCTCATGCTGGCAGCCCACCACCAGAATGGAAAGGAAAGATGGCCAGTGCAGGGTCACTGCCTCTCCACTTCCTCCTCTGCTCTCATTCCAACTCCTTCCCTCTCTCTGCCTCCCTACTCCAAATTAAGGAAGTACTCCTTCCTGGGGTTGACAGTGTCTCAAAAACACATCATTCATTCATTCAATTAGTATCTGAGTGCTTACTACACACCAAGGAACTGAGCCAGGCCCTGAGAACACAGAGATAAATGGTCCTTGACCTCAAGAAGTACTGTCTAGTAGGGGAACCCAAATCATGGGTTTCTCATTAAATTCCCAAACAAAAGTTCCCAAACACTTTCAGGTATCATCCCAAAAACGATGGCACCCAAAAAGATTTAGGGAAAGAAACATCCCACTTCATCAGGGTAGCATAGAAACATCCTGTCGCTCCAAATTTTTATTTCGAAACCCATCAGCCTCCAACCCTTACCTGACACCATCACTCCCCACATCACCCAAGCATTGGTGTGACCTTGAAACACATCTGAGGCTTCAAGCAGGACAAGAAACTTCTAGAGATAAAGCTGGATATCATTGTCCTGCATCAAATGCAAACATCAGAGATGAGACTGCTAGCTCAGAGCCCTCTACAACCCGGTTCCTCTCCTATCAATTGTCGGCCGGGCAAAGGAGCCTAAAACAGCTTCCAAAGACAGCAACACTCCTATTTATGGCCCCACTCAAAGTTGGACCAGGAGGATCAAAACGGGAGAATGGGCTTAACTGGCTTTAGCAAGACCCCTATGAATACAGCACCCTCAAGGAAGGGACAGGGCAGCCACGCAAGATCCAGCTTACCTCCTTGAGAAGCCCCACTTTTTTCTTCAGCACTTCACACTTGCGCAGTTTGCAGATCTGATGTGTGCGGCGGTTGGTACAGCTGGTGCAAGCCCCACAGTTTTCTAGCCGCCGGCAGGGCTCGCAAGTACCACACCGTTTCCGTTTCTTCCGCCCATCTCCACCCCCTCGGAGTTGGGGTTCACTCCCAGCCATTGGGAGCCCAGGCCCCTGGAAGCCCCCTACCATCACCTGGCCCTGAGGGAAGTCATAAAGGCCTGGCAGGTCTGGTTGGACTGCCAGGGGCACCTGAAACTGACTCATGACGCTGCCAGAGGTGGGGGCATAGGTGCTGGGGCAGAGCCACAGTCCAGCTTCCTGCCTCCAAAGGCCACCAACAGGTCCTTCTCTCCTAAAGCAGTCAAAATCTACAGGGTGAAGGCAAGTAGCTCCAGGCTCCGGGATGGGTGCCTCTTCTCAACCCCTCTTCACCTCCTCTGCAGCAGTCTGATAGGACTCAGTTGGGGGCCACTCTCCCACCTGCTGGGGCCCGGGATCTGGGGGAGGACACCAGCGGCAGTCCCCAGAGAAGGGATCATCTTGGCTGGGTGGGTTCTTCACCCTCACCCACTCTGGACCCAGGCATGAGGTGTGCCAGTAGGTGTGTGATGGGAGCAGGGCAGGGTGAGGAGTTTCTCCTCCGGTATTTCTTCTCCCGGGTCAGGATGATGGAGAAGGCAGCGCTGCCTGAAAAAGAGACAGAAAGGGGAAGCGCATCACTCGGGGCTCGGGGACAACTTTCACATGTTACCTCTTCCTGCTTCTGGGAAAAGAGAAGATGGGGGAAGAGAATGGGCTTGCTCTCATGAAGTTCTGCCCAGAACCTCTGGCAGGGCACACTAGCACCCGCTCCCTGAGGGAGAAGGCCTAGGGCCTGACAGGGTGGTAAGGAAACCTGGACGGCGAATTTAATGGGTGGTCAAGGTGAGATTTCTAAGAAAGTTGTCCCTCGCCCCACCCCCATGGGCTTGGGAGAGTTTTGCCAAAATTCCCACACACCCCTCACTGGAGGTGGCTAGGCCCTCCCCAAGAGAGCACAGCTTTCAAAATAAAGTTTGCAGAGAGCTTCACTCGGCGGGGCTGCCCGGGCGCCCCCTGCACGGAAGCGGCCTGGAGAGGGGCGCGCCCGGGGTAGCCCGCGCTGGCCGCCCAGCCGCGCTCCCCGCCCGACGGCCGGACCCGGGAGGGCGGCCCGCTCCGACGAGGGGGCGCTAGGAGGGGGGCGCGCTCCGGCTCAGGCCCGGCGCGCGCGCGCAGCCTCTCGGGCTCCTTTGTTCTGGGGCCTCGGCCGCTCGGCTCCGGCGGCTCCGCAGCCCCCGCCCCGCCCCGCCGCCCCAGCCCGGCTCCGCTACACTGTGATCCGCAGCACCCCCGCCTCGTCTCCCGCAACAAAGTAGCGGCCCCCCGGCCGGCCCCCGGGCCATCCCCTCCCCCGCGGGCCGGGCCCCCCCCACGCCTCCCCTCCCCCACCCCGGAGCCGGAAAGGCACCGACTGCACCGACCTGCCCGCCGCCTCCGGGGCGGAGCGCACAAAGGGGCAAAGTTTCCCGGCCCGCGCCGCCGCCACCACCGTCGCGGCCGCCGCCGCCGCCTGGGGCGCCCGCCTCCTGGAGCGCCTGGCCCGGCCGAGCTCGGCGCACGGAGCCCCCCGCCTGGGCCGAGGAGGGGACGGCGCAGGAGGAAGGAAGAGGCAGCGGCGGCCGCGGCGGCAGCAGCAGCAGCAATGAAGGCGTCCGCGGGACTCCCCGCCCCCCGCGCGCCGCGGCACGTGCTCGCCCGGGGACTCCCCCGCCCGGGAGGGCGCGCACGTGCGGCCCCGCCGAGCCCCGCCGAGCCCCGCCGGCCCCGCCGGCCCCGCCGCCGCCCCCTCCTCCGGGCTCGGGGCTACGCGAAGGGGGAGTTCCGCGGAGGGGGAGGGGACGGCGCGGGCCGTCCTCGAGCGGGTGGGGGCAGGGCCCGGCCCGGACGCCGCGCCTTTGCACCTGCAGTACTTCCCCTCCACAGCGGTCGGTCCTCCCGGGACCCGGCCGCCCTCCTCCGGTTGGCCGCCACCGCCCTCCGGCGCTTCTGCAGCCCGGGCGGGCGCGGCGGGCGGCGCGGGGTGGGGCACGCGGACCTCCCAGTCTAGGCCCTCGGCGGAGCTGGCCTCGGTGTCCCCACTTCCTGCCACTCCCTGCGGGCCGAGCGGCCTGGGACGGCCCCGGCGCCCCCGGGAGTCCTGAGCTCCGGGCCCGACTGACCCCCCTCTCCTGGCAGCCGCTCGCTCGCTCATTCCGAGGCAGGACAATGGGGTACATCGCGCGTTTGCGTACCGAGTCAGCCTGGCCGGCAAGGAAGGGATACCCGCGAGCAGAGGCCGAGGGCCAGCCGGGAGGCACCCTCGCGGGGGTGACGGCCGAGCGCCCTACCCAGGCGGACCCCGGGCCCCTGCCATCGCGAGCCTCCCCCGCGCCGCTCTCGGCTCTTTCGCTTCGAAAACAAAGACTAATCCGATACCCCCGCCCTGCCTCCCAGAGGAGGGGAAACGGGCGCGTCGCGGAGGGTAACCGAGGAGGACAGCGTTCAGGAGGGGCTCGGACAGCCACCGAGGGGGCCGTGGCGCAACCGAGCCCTATAACCCAGAGCAGACACTTTGAAAAGTCACCCCGGGCTATTTTCCAGCCAAGGGGCAAGGCGTAAGACTATTTCCCAGTTGCCAAACTGCCTGTTCTCTCTGCTGCTTTTTTTCCCCTCACCTGTTGTTCAGGCCAAGTTGAAATTCCAGGTTAGATTAATTCAGCTCCACCCATCGGGCCTGACTGCCAGGCTGGTCCCCGAAGCTTCCTTCCACCTACCTGGGTTGCTGGGGAGAAGGGTGGGTCTCTAACACACACACACACACACACACACACACACACACACACACACACACACACAAACACGGGCAAGTCCTGGCAGAAACAACCACGGGCGGACTGGCCTGACCAGTTTGGGCGGTGTTCAAGGAACCAGGTATCTGGCAGGCGTCGCCACCGGGATGAAGCTAACAACTCAGCCAAAACTGGAAAAAGAGCATTCGGCCGGTTATTTAAAAGAAGAAGAAAAAAAAGTAATTGATCTCAAGTAGCGCTGTCCAGAAAGCCCTAGGCGGTAGAAGCCCGGGTTCCGTCTGGAACTTCCCTCCCCACAGGCCTGATTTTGACAGCCTGCTCCAGTGGCCAGGTTGTCAGCTGTGGGAGGGCGGTGAACATGGCTGCAATACCTACTTCCTACTCTGGCCTTTGAGAGTAGGAAAGAGTTTCTGTTCAGGGAAGTAAGACTAAAACTGAGACGAGATACCAATAGAGTAATTTTCAGTCAAACATGAGAACAGTTTGTGGACTTTGTTTTTTATGTAATGAATGTTTAACGTTTTAAGTATTTTATTTTTAGTAAAAAGTATGTATATTAAATAAAACATAGGCAATAGAAAATTAGAAGAAAAAAATAACCCCAATACAACATTTAACCTTTTGCTATATTTCCTTCTAGCCTTTCCTATTTGTAGATTATTTCCTTTTTTTAAATAATAACATGGCTGTACTCACACTGGTTATGCAGTTTGCTGTCCACTTTTTACTTAACATTATATTATAAGTATTTCCCTATTTGATAGACAATCTCCAGATAGTGTGACAATGAAGAGGGTGGCTTAGGAGTCAGGGAACTGTGGGTTCCAGGCCTGGCTCTGCCACTTGGTAGCAGAGTGACCTTGGACAAGGTACTCATCATTTCCGAAGGAATCCAAGTAAAGTACTTAACATAGTGCTTAATAAATAACAATTATTGTTTAATCCACATAAAAACCCGGTGAGGTACATACTATCTTTAAACCCACTTTACAGATAAGGAAATAGATTAAGTAATTTGCTCAAGGTCACTCAGCTAGTGAACTGTAGACTCAGAATTTGAGCCCGGCATCTTTCCTCCTGTTTTCTGTCTTGGTGAATGGCACCAGCAATTTACTGTGCCAGTTTACTCTTCACCAGCTATCTATGAAAGGGTCATTTCACAAAATCCTCTGGCTTAGGTAACAAGATGGATGCTGGTGCCATTCACCAAGACAGAGTACAGGAGGAAAGATGCCTGGGGACATCTGCGTGGAACTGAGTGTGGAGCTGAGGAGGTGAGGCTTGGGCTGTGGGCCCCATCAGGGAGCAGCTCGTGAGGCCTCAGGTGTGGAAGACCTCACTAGGAGTGGACATGGAGAGTGAGAAGAAAAGGCAGCCAGGCCAGAGCCCTGGCGAACACCAGCTCATGAGGGACAGCAGCTGACAAGGGGCCATCAAAGGAGACAGAAGGAGCTGCCAGAGAGGTAGGAGGGAAAACCAGTCCCAGGCCTGAGATGTGCTGTCAATCTCCCTCTGGAGCCTTGTATTTCAGCAATCTTGTCACTCATTCCTTCTGCCCAAGGAAACCCCTTCCCACTTCAACCCCCTCCCAGTTACTCCTTCTGCCTGCCGAATTCCCATTCATCCCGCAAGTCTCGGCATAAATGCCAGTTCTTCCATGAAACCACTTCCAGCTCTTCAGACAGATTCCAGAGTCCCACCCACTCTCCCTCCCCAGAAGTTTGACGCTGCCTCCCTAGGAAAATCTTATCAGTACTGTAATCATTTGCACATTTCCCTCCCAGTTACTATGAGCCCTTGGAGGGTTGGAACCCTGTCTTTTCACCTTTGTAACTCTAAAGCTAAGCACCCAATCAATATGTGTTCAATGCAGAAACGAGGTCAGTAGAACCTGATGAATGAAATATCCCAGTAACACCAAGCACCCACAGACTTCCAAGGTTTATTCCTGCTTGCTTTCCTACCTGCACGAACCCTTCAGGGACCCTCAAAATAAAGTCCAAACTCCTCAGGCCCTGCCTTCCCAGGTCTGCAGCCTCCTGTGCTGCCGGGTTATTCCTACTGGACCAGCGCTCAGGGCAGGAGAACAGCTGAGACCGGCGTGGAGGTGGCGAGCGAGCCTCTCTATCTGAAAGCAGCCTGAAACCCGAGGCAGTGAGTGGTTCACTAAGTGTGGTCCCAGGTCCGCAGCGTCACCAACACCTGGGAACTCGTTAGAAATGCAAGCTCTCGGGCCCCACCCTAAACCTACTCAAGCAGAAACTCTAGGGGTGGGGCCCAGCGTTCTGTTTTAACAAGCCCTTCAGGCGTTGCACCCTCAAGTTTGAGAAGCGGGCGAGAAGCAAGTTCAGCACCTAGGCGCCGGCCAAGATCACGCCGGAGGCGCTTAGAGAAGGCGGACCCAGGGAGGCTCCTTTTATAAATCGGCTTGGCGGGCCCCACCCCCAGCGGCCGAGGGCAGAGCCTTTTAGGCGATTGCTCCGGTGAGGTTAGGACCTGGCTGCGCTGCTGCCCCAAGGACTAGAAAGGGAAATCCCGTCTCGAGAAGGAAGAGCCCGAGGGACTGCAGGCGCTACAGAATTGGCAGGGGGCGTTTCGCTGGATGGGGAAGGAGGTGGGGCTGGGGAATAAGTAGGGCTTCCATTGATGAACTGAAGTTAATTCCGCACTGGGCAAAGGGCACAAGAAGTGTAATTGGATGTGCGCGCGTGTGGTTCTTCAGGAAGCCACTGCGTGGAGCCGCCACTGCTGGGTGTTTGCCCAACCTGCAAATGATTGAACGTGACTGACCTCCTCTGAGGCACTTGGCTCCACTCCTTCCCTTTAGCTAATAAGCAATTTGTCGTATTTGAAGAATGAGCTTTGTATTACGGGACCTTTTGCAGAAATGTAAATATACTCCGATGTCCACACCTGAGCTTCGTTTTAAAGACTGAAGGCATTGGGAAGTTCATTTGATTTTTGTTGTGTTCTTCTTTGGTCATGTGTTGGTTAAAAATATTATCACCTTACATTTGCATAGAGCTTTCCCTTTGCAAAGCACTTCCACACCCTTTCCAGTTCTGTCTGCAGAGTGGCTTGTACACCAGGTGTGCAAATGTTACTTTCTTTTTCTTTCTATGACATAGTTATTATTGTTATCATAACCATTTTACAGATAAGGGAACTGGGACTCAGAGGGGTAATTTTTCCAAGGTCATTCACTACTAAGTGTCAGAATCAGGCCTGCAATCCAGGACCTCTGAAATTAGCCTACCAGTGCCAGGGCTGTTCTGGGGGAAGAAACTGGTATTTTGCTCTTGGTGAAAGGGAGATTCGTTAGTGCATTGCTTTTGGACATGCACTGGTTAGTGCGACATGTGTAGGGTATCTAGATTATGCTTTTGGATAACTCAGCAAATGCTTTCATGTTTTATAGCTATTTCTGTGACTTCATTTTGAATTTAGGTTCAATCAAATAGGTACATAACTTACAAGGAGCATGCGAGTGTCCCCTTCATAATGGGAAAGAGATTAAATAACCTGGAAATCTTCCAACCTAAGGGGGCTGGGCAGGAGGATGGGATTTTTGATTGACTCAGAGACTCAGGATGCTGAATATCCAACAGGAATAAAGGCCTTGATGCCCCCAAACCTTGATTTGACTGGGTGTATCAGTCAGGATCAGTTAAGTGGTGCTAGAGTAAGAAGCAATCCCCAGGTCTCAGTGGTTTGACAAAATTTTATTTCTCCATCATGAAATATGTCTCCTGGGGATCAGCAGGAGCTCTGTTTTCCATAACCACTTAGGGACTCAGGCTGCTGCAACTAGACATGTTGCCTCCTCAACCCTGAAGGCAGGAAATGAGGGTGGGGCAAATAGAGCACTAACTCGTAAAGCATTTACCTGGAAGTAACACACATCACTTTTGTTCTGATTTCATTGGCCAAAGCAAGTCATAAGGGAGCAGGGGAATGCCATAGGTGCAATGCTCCCATGTGCCTGGAAGGAGAAGCAAAAATATTTGGTTAACAGCACTAATAATTAATACACAGGGAATAGTATGTGTGCATATGTGTGAGGTGGATGTGTGTGTGTGTGTATTTGAGGCATGTGTTAATGCAATCAGTTCTGCCCATTTCAAGAGCATTTCTCCCTCCTGGGGACACATATTTGAGATTTCCACTCTAATGGGTGTCATTCCTCCCACTATGCATGTTCAGAGATTTAGATTAGTAGAAAGAAACCTGAGTTGAGGGAAGCATGGTGGGAGAGGAGAGTGACAGTGGAGCAAACTCAGTAGAAATTAATGTGTAAATAAAAAAAGAATCCAGAAAAGGAAGGGACTCAGTATATATGTCACTAGGGGCCTGCCTAGTAAAGAAACTACTAAAACAGCATAGCTGTGGCAGAAGCATTTCCTGCCTTCTTGCCATTCACTCCCACTCATCCTTCCTGGCTAAACTCAGGTGACCCTCTGGGAAGCCTTTGATGATCTCTCGAGACTGGGCCCACCAGTCATAGCATAAGAGTGAGTCAGTCTGTCCCATCCACTGTGTAGTGGATGGGGACCATATCTTGTCCAGAGCCAGCTTCAGTCTGGGGTCTTGGAACAGAGGCAGAGAAACCAGTTGGAAGGCTGTTGCAGGAACCCAGGTGAGAAAAAAATGGTGGCCTCCATTAGGGCAGTGGTGGTGGGGATAAAGAGAAGTACGTACTGGAGAGATTTAGGGAATCAAATAACAGGAAGGGGCTGATTGGATGAGGGGTGGGGAGGAGATTTCTGGAAGAGCAGCAGGGTGGATGGTAGCACCAAGGGGCCTAGAGGAGGAGCAGTTTGCTAAACGAGGTCAGCAAGGACATGTTCCATTTGAGGCACCTGCGGGACCGGCCCACAGAGAGACGCAGGAAGCAGCGAATAGAAGGTCCTGGGGTTCAGGAGGGGAAAGCGGCTGCACTCAGATCTTAGCTCTACCTCTTGGTTAAACTTCCACATCAAATCCTCAAACAAGGTCATCATATTTTAAAAGGAACTTGCAAAAAAAAAAAAAAAAAAAAAAAAAAACAAGAAAAAAAGTGGGGAGTTAGGGGGAGGAAGCCACAGAAAATACGTGAAAATAAAAATTGTGAAATTCTTGAACTACAAATCCTGAGAATCCAGTTAGAGGAGTGCAAAGGCTTCATGGAAAGAGCTGAGCCTCCCTAAAAGATTGGTTCAACTTCAACCAGTTTGTCTCAATAACTTATTTCCGTATGTTGTTTCCATCCCATCTCCTGCTGAGCAGGGGCCTACTTGTCCCACCTGAGACCTGAACTTGATATCAACCCCTTTCATCCTTGAGGCTCCCCTTCCCCATATCCTTTTATGGGTGAGGGTCAAGTCCCATTTGCAGAAACAGTGCAGTGCAGGGGGACAAATCTTCAGAACCCCTACCAGAGACCCCTTTCTTCCCACTCAGCCATTGTGATACATAGGTGCCTTAAAGATTGAGAAGCTCTGCCTTAGAAGTCTACAGGGGCTAGGGATAAGAAGGCGAGAGATAAAAAGGACACAGGTGTCCCCCATGGACCTGGGAGAGAGGTTCTTGGAAATACCTGCACTAATGGATCCAGTCATTCAAGGTCACTCTAGCCTCGTTCCTGGGGAGGTATTCTGTGTTCCCAACATTGTACTATTTATCTACTAAACCAGGGAGGGAATTATCAGCTTATGTCTCAGTCTTCTCGCCAATCTCTAGGATGGTCCTAATGGTGGCATGACTAGGCCATCACCCACATCCACCTGATATTCAGCCATCTCAAACCACAGTAAAACTTGAATTTGAACATCGAGCCTTCGGGAAACAATCTAATTATTTATAGTGACTCAAAAACCTGTAAGACAGGCTTCCCTGGTGGTGCAGTGGTTGAGAATCCGCCTGCCAATGCAGGGACACGGGTTCGAGCCCTGGTCTGGGAGGATCCCACATGCCGCGGAGCAACTAGGCCCGTGAGCCACGATTACTGAGCCTGCGCGTCTGGAGCCTGTGCTCTGCAACAAGAGAGGCCGCGATAGTGAGAGGCCCGCGCACCGCGATGAAGAGTGGCCCCTGCTCACCGCAACTAGAGAAAGCCCTCCCACAGAAATGAAGACCCAACACAGCCAAAATAAATAAATAAATGAATAAACTTAAAAAAAAAAAAAAAAAAGCCTGTAAGACAGAAAATGGGTGATCAGGCAGAAAGAGGCCACAGTGAACAAAAAGATTGGCCATTCAAACAGGGATATAGGGATTTCCCTGGTGGCATAGTGGTTAAGAATCCGCCTGCCAATGCAGGGGACATGGGTTCGAGCCCTGGTCCAGGAAGATCCCACATGCCGTGGAGCAACTAATCCTGTGTGCCACAACTACTCAGCCTGCGCTCTAGGGCCTGTGAGCCACAGCTACTGAAGCCCACGCGCCTAGAGCCCATGCTCTGCAACAAGAGAAGCCACTGCAATGAGAAGCCCACGCACTACAATGAAGAGTAGACCCCGCTCGCCGCAACTAGAAAAAGCCCGCGCACAGCAACGAAGACCCAATGCAGCCAAAAAGAAATAAATAAATTTATTAAAAAAACAAAACAAAACAAAAAACAGGGATGTGCAGTGGGCTAAGGGCACCTGAGTGAAGCAGTGGTGAGCACTCAACAGGGCCTGCCCAGGTCCACAGGCCCAAGAGGAGCCTCACAGCTGCTGGAAAAAGAAGGAAGAAGAACAATGAAGTACAGGAAGTCTGGAAGCACCCCGCACACACACACGCACTGAGAGGCCTGGAGAAGAGCTCAGGTTTACAAGCACCTGCTGATCTCTGTAGAAAAGTCAGTGAGTAGGGTTTTTTGAAAATATCTCTGGGGCCTCTTGGCTGCGAGAGCCCTCTTTGGAGGAAGGCAGGTAAATTCCTTCATGTGGTATGCTGGAGGTGCCAGGTCTATCTACTGTTGTCTGTGGGCACTCCTGGGACGTGGGCTCCAACATCAACACTGAAAGAAAACCTCAGGATTAAGGTTGCCAGATTTAGCAAATAAAAATACAGAGCGTCCAGTTAAATTCAAAAGTCAGGGAAACAACAAATAATTGTTTAGTGTCCATATGTCCCATATATTACATGCCAGAGCAACCCTACTCAGGATTAGAGTCTGTACCCAAGGCATGGGACCAGGGCGGTGGGCGGAGGGGGTGAGGGGGTTGACCTGAGAGGAAGTTTCTACCTGAGGCCCAGTAGTACCATCCTAAGACCCACCCTGTTTTTGAATACAGAGTGGAAATGGGCTTTTGTTAGTTTGGGGGTGGGCAGTCTTTTGTGAGAGACTATGTCATCTAGTTTGCTTTTTAAACGTTTTTCCCTACAAAGGTGGGAACTACCAACATGTTTTTTTACATGTATCGGGTGGGGTAGTTCAAGGAACGTATATAATAAAAGTATCGTAGTTTTGATAATTCCAAGTCTGGTTCCTATAGGAGATGGACTGTTTCTTAGTTCAGACCATTAAAATCCTGCTTAACCAGAAAAATTTTTCTTACTTAAGCAGGCATTTATTCATTGAGACCTGTAGAAGAAAAATGGTAACTATTTACCTGATCAAGCAATCAAAAAGTATTTCTAAGCATAAAATCACTAAATCCTTCTGCATGTCAACAACCCAAATTAAATTATAAATTAAGGGAAAATATTTACAAAACAAATGAAAAGGAAAAGTGTTATGTAGTTGATATGTAAGAAAAAAGTCACCCACAAGGGGACAAAAAGGCAAAGAATGTGAACACTCACAAAGAAGAAATACAAATGACCAAAAAAGATATAAAAAGTCCAACCTCATTCATAATCATAGCAAGCTGACAGATCACAAAATGAAAATACAGTTGACTCTTGACTAATACAGGTCTGAACTGCGCGGGTCCACTGAACCTGGATTTTTTTTCAGTAGTAAGTACTACAGTATTACACCACCTGCGGTTGGTCGAATCTGAGGATGCAGAACTAGGGGTACAGAGGAACCAAGGATACAGAGGGCTGACTACATTATACTGGGATTTTGGACTTCCCTGAGTGTCAGTGCCCTAACTCCCGTGTTGTTCAAAGATCAACTGTACTCAGTTTTGCAAATACTGTTAACGGTTTTCTTTGCCAAGATATGCCACTGATGAGACCATAAACTCACATACCCTTTTGGCAAGCAATTTCACATGCTTGTCAATACCTTCAAAATGTTTATACCCTCTCAATAATCTCACTTCTAGGACAACGGTGCACAAAAATCAAGGTACAAGGGTCTTCATGGAAGGCTTATTTATAACAACAAAATTAGAAACAACCTAAATGTCCAACATTAAAGAATGATTAATTCATAAGATGTAAGCACAGCAGAACATGATACAGCCATTATAATAATTTCATTAATTTAAAAATTAAACAAACACAAGTTAATTATAGAAAAATAAGTATACAAATGAGCAAAAAGAAAAATCTGAAAAGAATCTGCAGTCCAGTGTTAATCACTATTAATGTTGTGGACCATATCTGTAAAAATCTTTTATGTCTTAATATTAAAATAGTGCTTTTGAAAAATATTTGGTAATATTGGAAAATATTTACCATATGAAGTCAAAAGAAAATAATCAGTATATATTGTATTATCAAGAATTTGTAAGTAAATATGCACAAAGATTGGAAGGGAATACATAAAAATATTAATAATGGGTCTCTGGATGATTTTTGTTCTTTATACCTTTCTTCTAGAATTTCTACAATAAATGGATATAATTCCTATAATTGAGAAACAGAAAATTATTTTTGAAAACAGGCAAGTGGAACATTTATGCCTTAAAGCAGGTCCTCGAGAGAGCAGGAAGCAAGTAATAATGATTAACAGAATGGTTTTGACTTTGCACACTGGAGCCACCCTAGAGAACTTAAAGAAGCCATTGCCTGGGCCCCACCCTCGGAGATTCCTGCTGAGCAGGGGCCAGGGCGTTATGCCCTTGGCAATATCTAGTCACTCTTGGGTGGGGGTATAATGTGCAGCTAGGCTGGGATGTGTTTGCACGAGACATCACAAGTTTCCCCAGGAGTCTAGGCCACTGTGGTCTGGCAGAGGAGGAACTGCAGGACCTGATTTCAAGCCCCAAGTGGCATCTCTAGCTGTGTGCTTTAGGTGAGTCATTTAACTGCACCTTAGTCTATCTGTAAAATGGGAATATGTAATGCAAGATTTGGGGTGTGGCTTCAAGGGGAGGATGAATGAGAAAGTGCTGTGTGAAATAGACAGCATATAGAATGTGCTGTTTTTGAGAACCTGGAAACTTAGATGATAGCAACTGTCTTTGATCAATGCAATATCCTTGGCAACTTGGGAACCCATGCAAATAAACAGGTTTGTTTCTAAGCTGTGTCAGTCTTGTAATTTGATTTGATTCGGAGATCCTGTAGGCAGGTGCTGGCAAATGTGGATGCCTGGGGCAGTCTTAGCCTGAGGGCTCATGGGCAGTGGACAGCAGCCAATAGATCTGAGTTGGTTCAGACCGCTCGGTCATCTTGCTTTGAAAGGTGGCTGGCCTCTGGAAGCCAAAACTTTGTTCTCATGAAAATGTGCCTTTGCATGCTACACAAACACCCTAGAATGTCTACTTCTTCTTTTTTTTTTTTTTCAAAGCAAATCACTGGGTTTTTTTGGTCTTTCTTTCTTTCTTTTTTTCTTTCTTTCTTTATGGCTCTATTGGGTCTTCGTTTCTGTGCGAGGGCTTTCTCTAGTTGCTGCAAGTGGGGGCCACTCTTCATCGCGGTGCGTGGGCCTCTCACTATCGTGGTCTCTCTTGTTGCGGAGCAAGGCTCCAGACGCACAGGCTCAGTAATTGTGGCTCACGGGCCCAGCTGCTCCACGGCATGTGGGATCTTCCCAGACCAGGGCTCAAACCCATGTCCCCTGCATTGGCAGGCAGATTCTCAACCACTGCGCCACCAGGGAAGCCCCACTTCTTTTTTTAAAAAAATAAAAACAACAACAACAAAAAATTTATTTATTTATTTGGCTGTGCTGGGTCTTAGTTGTGGCACGCGGGATCTAGTTCCCTGACCAGGGATCGAACCCAGGCCCCCTGCATTGAGAGTGTGGAGTCTTAACCACTGGACCACCAGGGAAGTCCCCAGAGTGTCTACTTCTAAATAAATGTTCTTATCTAAATCATCTCCTTGGGAGATTATGTGGCCATTGCTTAAAGTGTCTTAGTAATTCCTCTTTTGAGATTGCCTTTGTCTAAGCTACATTATTTTCTGAGTATTTTCAATCAATGAATTCATTCTCCATCCTTTGAAGAGAAGCTTAATTTTAGAAAGCAGCCAAAAATATCTTGCAGAACCAAACCTGACAAATTAGATGGTATTCAAGCCTAGGTTAGACGTTTTATTTTTTAAGCGAAGAGTTTCCTTGTAAGGTACACATGTGTGTCTGTCTTGCTACCCAGTGTATTCCCAGCACCCTGCACAGCACCTCGGGCCTTGAGTGGTGAACAGAACCTGGCTCTCTACTGGGACCCAGAAACTGGCTCAAAAGGTAAGTCTGGGAAAGTTTTTGAACAAAGCAGCCTGTTTGGGAGTAATAATTTCTAGCTTGTATGTTGACCAGAAATGTCTCTTTCTTTTGATAAGTGTGCTGTGGGTACACCCTGTGCATTTGACTACGGAGAAAATGATGCCGTTCCTTCCCCTTATTGGGGCTAATACTGGATTTAGTCTCCTAAGACAACACTAATCAGCAACACTGGACAAATCCAGGCATTTCTGGAATTATTTTTCATGCCAACCCAATCCACAAAACATGCAAACATGGTATTGTCAACAAGGACAATACCCAAAATATAATTCACTTTTTCACACAAGAATTTCAAGACACTGACATTAATCCAAGTTAAGACTTGCAAATGAGCCAAGGTCCACAGCTCCAGGCACTAATGAATTTGAGGAGTACACAGTTAAGCAGCTCATAGCCAGGACTGAGAGCATCTGCCTGCGAGTCAGAACTCCTGGGTTGATTCTGCTCAGCTGTTAACTAGCTGTGTGTCTGGGGCGCCGGGGCCGGGGCTGGGGGGAGGAGGGGGATTTCACACCTCTCCCCTTGTTCTTTATCCATACAGTGATCTCACACTCTTAAAGCCATCAGTCCTAAGAACAATGAAGGCGGACAGGAAGCAAGGAGAGCAGATTGCTAACAGCAGGCACCCCGCTGGCGGCCGTGGAGGGAAAGCAAGGTGCTGCTGAAGGAGCGGAGACTCGGGGGGCAGCAGGAGCCAGTCTTAGCTGAGACGAGATCCCTGCTCTGAAGGAAAAAGAAAGCCAAAGGCAGAGCTCAACTTCTCCTGGCAATGGAACCGTTTCCAAGAAGGGAACACAGAGGTCATCTGAGGTCAAGTTCAGGGCACGCAGCCAGCAGCCAGGCGGGAAGGAAGTTGCAGCGAATGCCCGCCTGCTTCCCAGCCCTTCGCCTTCTGAGCACAAGTCCCGCGCCACCCCCTTTGCCAGGGCGCCCCGGGGACCTCAGAGGCTCCTTCCAGACCCCGGCCTTCTGGCTCTGGCCTCGCGGACGCAACCCGCGTGGAGGCGCCGCGGAGAAGCAGGTAGAGTCAGCGAGTCGTTGTGAGCGCTGGGTCGGCGCCAGCCCGGCGTGTCTCGGCCGCTCCGAGCGCTCTACTGAAAACCTTCGAGCCTTCTTCATCCACTGCCGCCCTCCTCCAGCCTCATGGCCTCCCCTGCCTTAGGCACACAGGACTCTTTCTTAGCTCCCTGCCTTTGCTCTTGGTGTTTACCCCAAAGCCATTCTAACCACAACTTTTGCTCTGGAAATCCGGCTATCATTTAATCCCCAGCTCGAATGCCATGTGACCCATGAAGCTCCCGTAGGCGGAAGTAGCACCTGTTACCATGTGTCCTGCGTCACACTTAGGGTCATGTTGTCTCTCTCCATTTGGAACCACATTGTATCCATTCGTAACCATCGCATCATGTCTCTTCCTTCCTTGGCCCGTGCTGCCCACTTGCCTGCACGTCCTTGCCGTTCTGCCGCCATCACACCCCTCACCTCGTCCTTCAAGGCTCAGCTCAGAGACAGACTGTGAAGGACTTTCCCACTCTCACCACCTCTCCACCCACACAGACATGCTGGCTCCATTTTTTGATCAGCTACTTCTGTGCCCAGAAGTTTATCTCTAGTATTTCTAATCCTTGGAACACCCTTGCAAAGAAGGTGCAGAGTTTGTTTCACTTTCAGAGGTAAGAACAGAAGCTCAGAGAGGTTAAGAGTGCCCAAGTTGCACTGCTGGCTAGTGTGGCGCAGCCAGGATTGGAACCTAGGCTTGTCTGACACCAAACCCAAGCCTTCCATCCATTCCATGTGACTTCTTCATTCATAGGGCAAATATTTTGAACATAAGACTGTAAAGACCTTGAAGATTATCTTTGTTTTCAATGCAAGAAACCTAAGGTATCAAGACTTGCCCAAGGTGACACAGTTTCTCCCTACATGCTTTTCTCATTCCTCATCTGTCAACTTCAGGTGGTCCCTAGTACCAGGTAACATTCCCTGGGGTCCCCATTTGCAAGCCATCTGACACAACTGCCCTGCAGCAGGGCCCCAAATTAGGCAAGAGAGAATGTTGCAACACCCTCAGAGCCACAGCTGTACATAATGATAAAATCCCCAACGACAGTCACTTAGAGTTTCTTTCTTGTGTAAAAGAAGTCTGAGGAGGGCAATCCACAGCTGCTGCTGCAGTTTTACCAAGTCAAGCCCCGGGCTGCTGCTTTCTTCTGCAATTCCCTCCTCAAGGGGCACTCATGGTCCCCAGTGGCTCCAGGATCACCTGGGGCAGGGGTGCTGCCAGCAGAATCCAAGGGCTCACTGCCCATCTTCTATTTCTGCCATTTACTCTGAGAATCACACAATCACATAATCTAGTCCAGAGGTGGATAAGCTGCTCAGAGCCTAGCTGGGAGCTGGCCTGGGACTTGGCAAGTATGTAGCATGTAGCTGGGAGCATAAGGGGTAAGGGTGTAGGGGATATTTCATTGCTTAGTCCAAGGGGCCCTTCTTAAGCTCAGCCTACATCTTTCCAGTTGTTTAATATTTATCGAGCTCCTCACTCATATGTGCCAGGCACTGGAGAGACAAAGAGGAATAAGACTCATTCTTAGTCTAATAAAGAGACAAAGAAATAGATCATTTTAATGCTATGTGGCAAGTGCAACAATAAGATATATGTGAAAGGCACTCAACAGGAGCACAATGACGGGCACCTGACCCAGCTGGTGGGGGGGGAGGCGGTCAGCAAAGGCTTCTTGAAGAGGGTGCTTGCTGATGAAACAGATATGAGAAATATTAGGAGGGATGTTACTAGCCTCAGATGATTGCCTGGATATTGGGGATGAGTGAGAGGAGGAGTCAGACGCTCCCGGTGGCTGCAGGAATGATAGAACACTGAACACTGGATCTTCTCACAGATGCCCAGTGCTTTCTTGCCTCAGAGCAGGTGGTCGCTTTCCCAGTGTTGCCTTTCCCATCGCTGCTCGCAAAGATGTGAATTTGGGCCCTTCTCACTTTCAGGGTTTTAATCCAGGTACTCTCAGGAGATAAAGTCCCCCTGACTCTGACCTAGTGAATCAAATATAGGAGCACAGTCTGCACCATGCAACCTCCAGACCAGACCCAGCTGGAGTTTCCCAAATGTCACCTGAGCCCGATGGTCCCTAGTGGAAGCTTTGGCTCTAGAAAATCCATCTGTAGTGAACATCTCCCACTGTGTGAAGGACCACTGTGTTGGAGGTAGAGCCCACCTCCCACAATGAAGATGAACTCAGATACTGTTTTTCCCAGACTTCCTTGCAGCTACTTGGCATGTCAAGGGCACGTGGCCTAGATTCTAGGAGTCAGCTATCCCTACCAGAGTCAGGTCCCTGAGAACCTTCTGTGACAGCAACAGTTGCAGGGGGGTCACATTCTCACCACAACTGTGGTGGACCCTCTGGGGCCTTGCAGATGACGGGCCCTGGGGCTTCATCAGGTTCACAGGAACTTGCTTCTCATTGCAGTTTTGGACCATGATGGAGTCTTTGGCTGTCATCAGTCCAGCAGGGGGTGAGGCTAAGGTAAATGTGGGGACCAGGAGAGCACTGCTTTGTTCAGAGGACAGCGAGTTCAGAGGACCGTTGAGCTGGAACAGAGGGTTCTTTCACAGGGGCAGGGGAAGATGAGGCTGGAGGACCCCAAAAGCCCAGTTAAGGAACCTGGTCATCATCTTGCAAGAGGCACTGACATCTTTGAAAAATGAACTTTTATTTGGGAATAATTTTGGATTTACAGAAAAGTTTCAAAAATGGCACAGAGAGTTTCCATATATCCCTCACCCAGTTTTCCCTAGTGCTAGCATCTTACATGATATGGTACATTTGTTAAAAATAAGAAGCTGACATTGGTACATTACTGTTACCCAAACTCCAGACTTGATTTGGATTTCACTAGTTTTTCCACTAATATCTTTTTTTTATTCCAGGATCCAATCCAGGATACCACTCTGCATGTAGACAGCAATCTTTTTAAAGGAGAATATTAACATTATTAAAGGTGATTTAGGAGGACCACTTGATACCAATGGGCAGGTTGGTCCAGGAAGTGGGATAGGAAGGCACTTGTAAAGGCATTCCAGAACCTTCGAACTTCCAAATACACCCCACTGCCCAGCATCTGAAGGGGCTCACCACCTTGAAGATGCAGGGCCTGCTCAGGGCCCCAGGGGGCCAAAGGTATAATTAGGATACACCTGGGAGCCAAAAAAAAAAAAAAAAAAGGAAAACTCCTTCCTTGGGAATTCTCTGGGGGTCCAGTGGTTAGGACTCTGCGCTTTCACTGCCAAGGGCCCGGTTTCAATCCCTGGTTGGGGAACTAAAATCCTGCAAGCTGCGTGGTGTGGCAAAAAAAAAAAAAAAAAAAAAAAGATACACCTGGGAGCCTCCACCCAGCAGTGCTGGTAAGCTAGAGGGTCTTCCTACCCAGGCAACAAAAGCAGGCTGGTAAACCCAGACAGGCAGCCAAAGAAATACGTGCTTGCCTTCTTTTCTGAAAGTCTAGACTTGTCTCCCTTACAAGTCAGTTTGATGTGGAAAGAGAACAGGCTCTACAGGGGGTCAGGATGGACCAAGGTTTAAGTCCTGGCTCCATCACTTACTGAGAGACCATGTGTGAGTTACTGAACTTCTCTGAGCTGCAGTTTCCTCACTGATAAAAACTGGAATATTAAACTTCCTTCATAAGATTATTGAGAGGATTTATTAACATTTACACAGTGTTTGGGAGGGGCTGGCACACAGTAGGCATTCAATAATCGGCTCCCTTTGACAACACGAGGGTGGGGTCTGAACCTATAATTTTCTTGCATACCCTCAAAGTGCTTAACATTTGGAAAGTAATTCATACATTGATGATTGTGATATGGAGCTCACACACCCAGTGACCTCAGAAAGGGCAGATCATGACTCCAGTTACAACATTCATTTATGTAGCAAGTCTCTGTTAGTCACTCACTAAATATCAATAAATAGATACATGTCAGGCACTGTGCTAAGTGACTAAGATGGTCTGTGTTGAGAATGGCAAAGCCCAGGAGGGAGAGATGCCTCCAGACAACTTTATTCAGGTCTGATACATAGTTTGACATAGTTTAATAAGCAGAGGGTCCAAGGCACAAAGCCTGGATACTTGTGTGAGGGGCGAGGGAAGAGCCTCACAGAGAGAGAAGGAGCGCACTTGGGACTGGCAGAATAAGTAGGTCTTCCAGTTAAAAAAGAGTGGGGAAAAGGGGAGAGGGAGGGAGAGAAAAGCATTGCATTATGCGGGAAACACAGGTTGTATTCTGGAACCCAGATTAGTCTTGTGGGTTTATGGAATGAGTGGTGGGAGGTGAGGTTATAAAAACATGGCAGCTGGGATACTTCCACACTGGAAGGGCTGAGGGGCTGCTATCTGGTGGCAGGGGTGGGGCCTGAGACCCGACCTGAAGCTGTTCTTTTGCATAGCAACCACAGGTCTTTAATTCATGGTTTAGTTGAGGTATCTCAGGAAAGAGACAATTACTGGTAGTAGTGATGGGCGGGCTTTGGCCGGGGTTTGGTCGGTGAGTGGGCGTTCCAGCCACTCCTGGCTTTGGCCACCCACACCGGGAAGGGAGCCCTGTGAGTGCCATGACACAGCAGGTAGAGTGAATGAATGCTGGTGAGTCAACCACAATATCCACTACACCTGCAACTAGAGAAACAAAGTGAGGTGCAGAGAAGATTTGAGAGATTTCAGAGATGAAACAGTAGACTTTGGTGAAAAAGGAGGGGACAATGAGAGCTGGAGGGGCAAAGATGACTCCAAGGCTTCTAGTGAGTCAACTGGGTGAATGGAGAAGCAGGAGAAACAGATTTTGTTGGCTGAGGTGGGGGTGGGGTTGAGAACTCTGTCTTGTACACACTGAGCATAAGGGATGTCCAGGTAATGACATCCAGAGGTCAATATAGCTGTAGCTTTAAAAGTCATCTTCCTGTCTGTGATTTGCTTCAAAATCATCTGAGAATGGTGGGTAGACTATAGGTGAAACAAAATTGGCTGAGTAGATAACTGAAGTGGGTGAAAAAGTAAAAATTAGCTCATGCTCAGGGGAAGAAAAAGCTGCCCTGCCATTCATCAGGCTGGGAGGACAGACATTGGTAAGGCTAGCTACAAAGTTACTATGAAACAATATTCCTCCCACGGGCACACTGCAGCTAAAGTATCATAACCACCCCCTTTTTTGTGTGACTACTGCTTTCCGACTCACTGGGAAACCTTGTTCTCTAAAATGATAGACCATCAGAAACTTTGCTGTTTGAAATTTTATCAGTAAAAATGAATCACCCTTCTGTTGCCAGGAGGATCTAAGTCACTTTGACACAGGGAAGCAGTCTTTTTTTTTTTTTCTTTTCTTTTTTGGCCTTACCACATGGCTTGCAGGATTTTAGTTCCCCAACCAGGAATCATACCCACGCCCTCAGCAGTGAAAGCATGGAGTCCTAACCACTGGACTGCCAGGGAATTCCCAGGGAAGCAGTCTTTTTTTTTTTTAATAAATTTATTTATTTATTTATTTTTGGCTGTGTTGGGTCTTCGTTTCTGTGCGAGGGCTTTCTCTAGTTGCAGCGAGCGGGGGCCACTCTTCATCGCGGTGCGCGGGCCTCTCACTATCGCGGCCTCTCTTGTTGCGGAGCACAGGCTCCAGACGCGCAGGCTCAGTAATTGTGGCTCACAAGCCCAGTTGCTCCGCGGCATGTGGGATCTTCCCAGACCAGGGCTCGAACCCGTGTCCCCCGCATTGGCAGGCGGATTCTCAACCACTGCACCACCAGGGAAGCCCTGGGAAGCAGTCTTGATTTGCAACCCAGGTTCAGAGCTTCAGATAAGGGGCTTTTGAGCACCGCATTCCATGTTTATCTTAACTTTGCACTTCCTAAGGAAATGAACCTTCGTCTACTGTGCAGTTCAAACCAGATGTTGACTCCTGCTTTGCGTTGAGCCTATCAAAACATTGCTTCATTTGAATTTTACCAAAATTCTATCCTTACCCTAAGTCCTATAACTCTCTCTTTGCCTGTTTGGTGAGACACCCATAGTTTCTCTGGTATGTGGTCTCCTTCATTTCAATGAGTTAATAAATCTGATTTTTGTCAAAATACAGGTCTGTTCCCAGTGATCTTAGGCTGATTGATTATGACATGAGCAATAGGGATATGGGAGTACTATTCTCTCCGCTATTGCAAATAATCCACATTTTCCATAACATCTCCAAGTTTTTAAAAAGTCCTCACCCCATGTTAATAGTGCACACCTTGACAGTGTCTGAGATCTGTGCAAGGCAGAATGATTGCCCCCATGCCAAAAAAAGGTCCACATCCTAATCCCTGGCACCTGTGAATGTTACCTTACTAGCAAAAGGGACTTTGCAGATGTAGTTAAGGCTAAAGACCTTGAAATGGGAGAGTATTCTGGATTCTCCACATGAGCCCAATGTAATCAAGTGGGCCCTTAAAAGCAAAGAACCTTTCCTGGCTGTGGTCAGAGAGAGATGTGATGAAGGAAGAGTCAGAGATACAACATTGAAGAGGAAGGGACCACAAGCCAAGGAATGTGGGGCAGCATCTAGAAGACAAAAAGGTAAGGGAACAAATTCTCCTCTAGAACCTCCAGAAAGGAACACAGCCATATTGATAATTTGATTTTAACCCAATGAGACCCATGATAGAGTTCTGACCTACAAAACTGTGAGATAATAAGTCTGTACTGCTTTAAGTCACCTTTATGGTAAGTCACCTAATACGGCAACAATTGAAAACAAATACAAGACCACACACAAGAGGAGTGAGTAAAGACAGAAGTGAGCCAAGGGTGCCTGGGGCAACACCAACACTTCAGAGGAGAGGAAACAAAGGTGAGTCGGCCGAGGAGACAGAAAGGGAGACACCAAGTAGTGGAAAAGCCAGAAGAGACCAACAAAGGAAAGAGTTCCAAGAAGGAGAAAGTAGGGACTTCCCTGATGGTCCAGTGGCTAAGTGTCCACGCTCCCAATGCAGGGGGCCGGGTTCAATCCCTGGTCTGGGAACTAGATCTCACATGCTGCAACTAAGAGTTCGCATTCCACAACTAAAGATCCCGTATGCCACAATGAAGATCCCGTGTGCCGCAACTAATGCCCGGCACAGCTAAATAAATAAATACTAAAAAAAAAAAAAAAAAGGGAGAAAGTGGTCCAGAGATTTAAACTGCCTACTCTTTAAAGTGAGGGCTGAAGAAGGTTAGTCTTTCAATTTTAAAATACATGTTATTTTCTTGCTTCATTTTCCCAGTGATTCTCACATTTGTATATAAAACAGCCTCTTTCACCTGAAACTATCACCTTCTCCCTTCATGTTAAAAGCCTGAGAGTTTGAGAACTTTCACAACCTCAATCCACGTTATAAACCCATTAAGGTAATTATTCTGGTTCTAGAACAGCAGGTTTTACCACATCGTAAGCTGGAAAGAAATGTAGCTGTTTTAATGTGTTAATCCCAGTTATTTGACTCTGGGGGACCGTCTAATCCAAGAGTGAGAACAGCGCACCCAGACTGGCCTGCCAGTGCAGACCTAATCTCCATATTTAAACACTTCACCCAGACCTACCCCGACCCCCGTCCTTAAAGTCCCAAACTACTTCTCGTTAAATATGTACTCTCTCTCGCCAGACCAGCTCAGCTACCAATTTGGAAAATGGCAAATTATTTCACCCAGGTGAGACTGTTGATGGCTTTGACTATCTTAGAGAGAACATTTACATTCTAAAGGCAATGTTTACAAATGGAAAGAAACGCTGAATTTGTAGATTTTCAGACTTTAGAAGACTAAGTGAAGAATGTGGAGAGGAGGATATTCTTAAATGATAAGCTCATTAACCTCATCAAGTTTTGACAGTCTGGGCCTAATGCCTCATTCTCACATGAAGGCCTTGGCACATAACATTTTTCTCTGCCTAAATACCCCACTCATTCTTCAGAATTCAGAATAGATGTCACTTTTGTAGGGGGACTATCCCAGATTATGTTGGCTCCTCCTGTTATAGGCCCCCACGGTACACCTGTACATCTTTTGAAACAGTCACTACACCTGCAATACTTGTTCAGTGTCTATCACCCTCTCCATTAGATGACAAGTTCTGTGAGGTGAGGACAAGGTCTACCTTCTGTTGTGTTCACTGTTCTCTCCTTGGTCCCTAGCATATGGCAGAGAGTCAAATATTTGTTGATGATTGAATAAATGAATGAAGGGTGGGGGCCTAGTGCTCTTACTCTGGGTTTACAGGTGATTTCTACATTAGTGGTTCCTGGAAACTTAAATGGGAATGAAACATTCAGGCCCCTCTAAGCTAAAGGACCAAAACCACTGAGTTTCCAAAACACACCTAATACCCTGTGTTCATCCTTGGTCTTGTCCAAAGCCTGAAGCAGCAAATAAACACAAGAACAAGTGGGACAGATTTTCAACATGGTGCCAAGACAATTCAATGGGAGAAAAGGTTCATCTTTTCTACAAATGGTGTTGGAATAACTGGATATACACATGCAAAAGAATGACGTTGAATTCCTTCCTTACACTCTACACAAAAATTAACTCAAAATGGATCACAGACCTAATGTAAGAGCTAAAACTATACAACTCTTAGAAGAAAACATAGGAGATGTTTGTGACCCTGGGTTATTCGAAACTTTCTTAGACATGGTGCCAAAATAAATGACAGGAATAAATTTGACTTCATCAAGATAAAAAACTTTGTGCTTCAAAGGACACTATCAAAATGAAAATACATCCCACAGAATGGGAGAAAATATGTGTAACTCATATACGTAATAATGACTTGTATCCAGAATATATACCCTTACAACTCAACAATAAAAAGCCAAATAACAAAATTGAAAAAATGGACAAAGGATTTGAATAGACATTTTTTTCCAAAGAAGATATACAAATGACCAATAAGCACATGAAAAGTTTTGCTCAACATCATTAGCCATTAAGGGAATGTAAATGAAAGCCACAATGAAATACGACTTCACTCCTATTAGGATGGTTATAATCAAAATGATAGATGGCAAGGATGTGGAGAAAGTGTAACACTCATACATTGCTGGAGGGAATGTAACATGGAATTCTGAAAGTTTAGCAGTTCCTCAAACAGTTAAACGTGGAGTTATCATTTGACCCAATAATTCCGTTCCTCGGTATATACCCAAGAGCAATGAAAACACACATCCACACAAAAACCTGTATATGAATTTTCATAGCAGTGTTATTCTTAATAGCCAAAAAATGGAATCCACATGTGCATCAGTGGATGAATAGATAAACAAAATGTGGTATATTCACAAAACGAAATATTTAGTCATAAAAAGGAATGAAGTACTGATACGTGTTACAACTTGGATGAAGCCTGAAAACCTTAAAATGAAAGAAGCCAGTCACAAAAGGCCACATATTATGTGGTTCTACTTATATGAAATGTCCAGAATAGGCCAATCAGTAGAGATAGAAAGTAGACTGGTGATTGCCCAGGGTGGGGCGCAGGTGGGTGGGGATGGTGGGGGAGTGATGGTGACTGATGTGGCATTTCTTCTTAGGGTGATGAAAACGTTCTAGAATTGATTGTGGTGATGGTTGCACGACCCTATGACTATACTAAAAACTACTGAATTGTACACTTTAAATGGGTGAATTGTATGGTATGTGAATTACATCTCAGTAAAGCTGTTAAAAATTTTTTAAGCAGGATAGGGGCTTCCCTGGTGGCGCAGTGGTTAAGAATCCGCCTGCCAATGCAGGCGACATGGGTTCGAGCCCTGGTCCGGGAAGAGCCCACATGCCACGGAGCAACTAAGCCCGTGCACCACAACTACTGAGCCTGCTCTCTAGAGCCCCTGCGCCACAACTACTGAGTCCGTGCTCTAGAGAGCCCGCGAGCCACAACTACTGAAGCCCGCGCACCTACAGCCTGTGCTCCGCAACAAGAGAAGCCACCACAATAAGTCCACGCACCACAACAAAGAGTAGCCCCCGCGCACAGCAATGAAGACCCAAGGCAGCCAAAAATAAATTAAAAAAAAAAAAATTTTTTTTTAAGTAGGATAAAGAAATGCCGTGCTATTTCAAAACATCCCGCATTTGTTAGAAACCAGTCTCACACTCGTTTTCCCAAGCATCAAGGGAAACACAGGTTTCTGTCTCCTGGGACACTCTGGGTCCCGAGCTCATTCATTTTCCTGCGTGCCTGTGCAACTGTCAAGGGCTCAGTGCAGGAATTCCGATCCTGGTGAATCATGGATCTGCAGTCTTCTTTCAATGAAGCACTTCAATTCTACAGAGCCATGTATTTTTCTCTCTTAACAATAAACTGTCCTTGAAGCTTGAAGTGCACCACAAAAAATTATTTTCTTTCTTTCCAGCGTAGACAGATTCACTCCATTAAGGTCACCTGAAACTCACTAGGTCAGGTGTTTGGAGCAGGCCAGAGTGCCAGGATGACCGAACCCTAAATATCAGATGCTGAACTTTTAGGCTCATGATTTGTTCTCTCCCTCCTTCCCTCCCTTTCTTTCATCCAGGTTCTTCAGCTCTAAGACAAAGGTCTAAATCCCCACCCCATCCCCCAAACCAAGAGTGCTGGATGGGAAGAGACAGAGGAGCTTCCTGGAGTTCGGGCTCCATTTCCTGGCTCTGGGGACTCACACTTGAGCATCCACCCACTCCTGAGTCACTTTACTTCCCTTCTTCATGCCTAAGGCAGAGCTTGGTTAGGGGTCCTAGAAGCAGTTCCTGCCCTGGAATGTCAGAAGGAGCCAGTGAACACACAGGGAAGTCTGGTTGGTGAAGGATTCAAAAAGAAGCAAAGCAAAGACTTTTCTCATGTGAAAATGGCCAGTCTAGAGGGGAGCTCAGAGCAGGTACCAGTAGATACACGCTGAAATAAATGAACAACTGGATAGCAAAATCCACAAAAATGTAGACTTTATTTAAGAAGTCCTTGAGATATAAAAGAAGACAAAGGCAGGGTCCAAGGATAATAGAAACCTAACCCCTGAGTGTCAGAGCACTCTAGGTGTAAAAGGAGATGGGAGTGGGGATGGGAAGGTGGGTGACTTGGTATTCTTCTGGCTTCAAAAAGTCAGAGAGCCAGCTAGAACATCCTGGTACTGGTTATAGATTCTTTACAAAGGTGTTTACCTGTGGGAAAGAGAAAAACCAAAAGTTAATTTCACATTTTCAGGAGACTACACAATAGTCCATCCATAATGCGTATGTAGCCAAGCCCATGAGTTTTTGTGAGGAAGAGAAAATAGGTATGGAAAGGAAATGTGACCTGCCCAGGGTCCTACAGTATCAAGTGGCAGAGCTGGATAGAATCCAGAAGTCTCATTTCCCTAGTTCTAGAATACCTTAGAGGAGGGAGTCAGCTGGAAAGCACATATTACAAGTCAAGTATTTAACAGTTATTGGCCCACAATATTAGAGAACAGGGATTATATTAGTAACTTCTACAAGGCCCCACAGGCTTTGGAGTGTGAAATGCAATTTGAGGCACAATGCACAGGGCCCATACTGAAGTCTGAAGCAATAAAAGTGCAAAAAAGGAAAACTACTAGAAAGCAGGAGTTAAGGTCTTCCCCACCCTCTTCATGAGCTCTTCTTGTTTGGTTACTTCTTCAGAAAAATCGTCATTGACATCCAACACCAGCACTGGAATGTTCAGCAGGGCCTCAGAGTGGAGCCTATAAGAAGCAAGAACATTAGGGAACAGAAAAAAGATGGCAGGTTTCACATACTCACCAGTCTTAATAATTCAGAACAGATCTAAGGTCACATACCTCCTTAAGGAAATTTCATGTAAACAGTATTTTAAAAAGAGAATTCAATAAAGTTGGCTGGGAAGATAAGGCTGAAATTCCTCTTTAGTCTTGAGACTGATACTGAAGGTCAGAGCCTCAAACATTTTAAATGGACACCATACCAAGCCTGAAGGGAGGAAAGGCTGAAACTAGGAACGTCAACTTAGTACATTGACAATTTCTCTAAAATTTTTCAGCCCTTTACCCTGAGCCAACTATGTCATCATCATCAATCACCATGGTCAGTCAGGGGATGTCAAAAAACAAAAAAGCTGGAGAAATAGAATCTAATAAAAAGTTTCTTGGAATATATAGATTATATCCAATATTAAATTTCTGATTTGGATAATGCTTGACAATTCCAACCACTTCCAGAACATTCTGAACCTGCTTAAGGGGCTGCATGTTGAACTTCCTGTATTTTAATGACCGGCTGCAGGAAGGCAGGCCTCTGTCCACTGCTGCTCTCTTCTCCACTTACGGGGTTGTTTTGCGGACAAGCCAGGCTTCATGCTGAGCATGAAGCTGCTCAAGATACGCCAACTCAATTCCTTTCTCCTCTTCCCTGGCCCTCAGGTGTAGTCTCTTCAAACAAACCTGAAAGACAATCCCAAGGATCTGCTGAGCTCTTTGGTTATTTCGGCTGTTACAAAAGCTGGGGTGCTCTCAGACCCACTTGCCATGTCTATCCTGGGCACTAGCACTACGCCTTTGCTTCTGCTGCCTTGTTTTTTTATTCAGTCACAGGTCAATAACAAACATCGTCTACCCTGGGAACCTGGAATAACCTTTTTTTCCTCCTCCCAGCCACACCCAGGAAGTCACCGAACTCTCTTTAATCTCTCTCCAGCTGGCTCTCACCTTGCCTCTCTCGCCTCTGCCCTGGTCAGGCCCTCATCATCTCTCACCTGGGCTACGAGCAAGAGCCTTCTGGCTCCCTGCCTCCTGGAAGCGGTGAAGCATGTGGAAAGAGCACAGGCCCTAAAGTCAGAAAGTCCAGGGTTAAACTCCCGTCTTCACCAGGCAGCAGCAGGGCAAGCTTTGTGGGCTTCCATTTCCTCCCCCTTCATCAATCCCACGGGTCGCTGTGAAGATTTACAGAGGGAGCCCGTCAAGTTCCTGACAAATGCTGTCCTTCCTCCTAGTTTTCCTGCTCAGTCCACCCTTCCAGAGTATTGCAATATACAGTTGTCCCTCAGTATCTGTGGTAAGGGGGGGTTGGGTTGGTTCCAGGACCCCCTTAGGATACAGATATCCAAGGCTGCTCAAGTCCCTTATGTGTATGAAATGACAGTGGGCTCTCCACATCAGTGGGGTCCGTGTCTGCAGATATGGAGGGTTGACTGTAACGGTATTACTCTCCTTGCTTAAAATACCTCACAGGGTCCTTATCGCCTTCAGCCCCGGATTCAAGGAAGTATGAGTAACATCATATTTACCAAAGGGTAAGTAATTTGAAACATCTCTTTCATATCATATCAAACACTCACTCTGGGGCACGATGCAAATTCTGCATAGGTCAAAGGTAAAGAAGTAAAAAAAGTGAGGCTTGAGACTAACTCTCCATCCTCCACTCCTTCCAGAGTGTGCATAATTTCACTCTGGTCAGAAAGTTTGAAGCACAATGGCTCAGGGAATGTCAGCTTCTCCTTTACTGGTCATACAAGGCCATTCCCGGAGTCTGGCCACCCCTCCTAACTCTCCACTTGCAACTTCCTTAGCTCCTTCCTCCTCTGGACCCACGGCTTCAGCCAGATTTGACCTCCTGCCTGCGGTACAGATCAAGCTCTTTCACATCTCAAAACTTTTGCTCTGAATGTTTGCTTTGCCTGAATTGCCTTCCTTCCTCTCTCTGCCTGGCAAACGCTTTATTATTCAATGTCATCTGTCCTGGGAAGAACAAGTAGATTAACTCACTGATTTAGGACTTCTCTCTTTCAAACATTTAAACTTTATTCCCAAATGTAAACTTTATCCCCAAACGTAGGGTACAATATCCCTAAAGGTGCAGAGTCTTTGCTGTTTCCCTCTTGTGCCATCTTTCCTCTAAGGAAAGAAAATCATATAAACACACATTTCATTTATGATCTTATGTCCAACTTTTCAAACTGATTAACACAGATCTAACATGTTAATACTTTTAGCCCTTATCCCTTTTCATCTCTTTCCCCTGAATTAAGAACTGCTCTAAACTTAGATGAAGTCCTTGTCCTAGGGATTCTATAATCTAGTTAGATAACAAGTAAAACGACATACGAAAAATAGCAAATCAAGTGCTGAACTTGGAGGTTTGGATCTTAAGTGCGGCGGTCAGATAAGGGAGGCAGCAGTTGGGCTCAGGCAGTCAGAGGCGCTTCCCGGAAGAGGCAGGGCTCTGCCTTTATCTCTGGTACCAGCTTACTCAGCACCACTCTGCGAGCCAGGCGCTACGCTAGGCCCTGGACAAACACAGACCCCCAGTGGTATTTCAGCTGTATCAGGTGACAGAGGGAGGTCTGCACAGGGTGCTCTAAGGGCACAGTGACTGGGGAAGACCCAGGAGGCAGGCCAGAGTCCGTCTGGTTCAGGGCTGAGCGCAGGGCCTGGTAGAGCAGGTGGTCAATAAGTATTTGTTGCACATACTCACTGAACGTTTTCCTTCCTGACCTAGTCTATCTCTATCGACCTTTTGCTCCTGCTTTAATCTTTTCCGTTTCTGCTTTCCTTCACTCTGAACCTCCCCTTTCTCCTTCTGTCATCCTGCCCCTACCGACATCCTCGAACTCAGCGCTGACTGCTTCGAGGCATCTCCCCTTGTTCCCCTGCCTGCCCATCACACAGCTTTACACCACTGACTTCCTGCTACCCAGTTCTCCGCCCCACTGATGACAGACGTTAGTGACTTGTTGTATACTTTCAGAAAGATTCACGCATTTCACATTCTTAACCCCACCTTTAAAAAAAAAACCCCAGGGCTTCCCTGGTGGCGCAGTGGTTGAGAATCTGCCTGCCAATGCAGGGGACACGGGTTCGAGCCCTGGTCTGGGAAGATCCCACATGCCGCGGAGCAACTGGGCCCGTGAGCCACAACTACTGAGCCTGCGTGTCTGGAGCCTGTGCTCCGCAACAAGAGAGGCCGCGATAGTGAGAGGCCCGCGCACCGCGATGAGGAGTGGCCCCCGCTTGCCGCAACTAGAAAAAGCCCTCGCACAGAAACGAAGACCAAACACAGCCATAAATAAATAAATTAATAAATAAATAAAATTAAAAAAAACCAAACAAACCCATACATATAAAAGGTCTCCTACCACACACTTAGTTCTTATTTTTCTTTACTTAACAATACGTCTTGAAGATTGTTACATGTCAGTATAGTACTTTCCAGTTCTTTTTCATGACTTCAGAGTTTATCAGTGCATGGATGGAGCATAATCTATTCAACCGGTCCCTACTGATGACTACTGGGCTGTTTACAATAACTTGCTATTGTAAACAATGTTGCCTTGCACATGAACCATTTTGCCTATGTGGGAGCATATTTATGGAGTAAATTCCAAGGAGCATGATTAATAGGTCAAAAGTATGTGCACTGCTAGTATACGCTGCCAAACTGCCTCCTTAGAGGCTGACCGATTCACATTCCTGCCAGCAAGGTAGCTTCAGGATTTCTAAATATAGCAAAGCTACCTAATTTTCCTGAGAGAAAAATATTACCAGAATTAATGAAAATGCGTATTTTTTAGAATGTGGCTTTACGGTTTCAATTATACACAGGGCAGAGCAATTCTTTTTATAAAAGCTATAATTATTCATTCATTGCTGGCAGGCAAACATTGATGCTAAAGTCTCTCCTGCTAAACTGGGCTAACATTTCCCTTTGCACTGTTAATTTGCTTAATAGAGCAAACTTTTCTTCCCTCCAGAAGCCTAGGTAAACTTCTATTTTGAGCATTTGCCATAATTGTTGCTTTACTGATATGGTTACAACAAGTTCTTTAAAGAAAAAAACCTGTGCAAACAGTGCTTTAGTCTGGTCCCTCTTTACCTCAGTCCTCATGGGGAGGACATACTGAATGTGAACAGGAAAGACAGTGCAGCTGGAAATGGCAGCTGCCCCTTCACTCCCCTGCCCGCCGCATCCCCACCCCCGGAAGAGCTGCTGTTCGGACTGCTTGAAGTCAGAGACAGCAACCGGACAGTGGCTGCTAATGGGTCTGGTCACTGTGCTTCTCAAGCCCAGCATCCAGGTGCCACTTGTTCCCAGGCCTTTGCAGCACGCTGTGTCCAGGCTGCAAACACGGCCTGGCTCTTGGAGGCACACTGGCCAGCTGCATTCTCTCTTCCTGATTCTATGGGGCACTGGCCCAGCCATTTCTCTTCTGATTTTTTACTGTTGGCTCGCTTGCTTTTTACAATTTAGGGGACAGTAGGTGGGAAGGAGCAAAAGGCCCTACTTGAGCCCATCCCTCGAGCTCTAAACGTAGCATCTGCCAGGGGACTGAGCACTGGCACAGCTTTCTATACAGAGATGTTTTCACTTCTGTTCTGCTCTCTCTTAGATATAGTTCTCTTTGGGTCTCACAGAAGAGGTCAGTGGTGACTTCAGGGGAAGGATATCGACATTCCTGGTTCCTGGCTCTAATGCCATCAAAATAGCACCAAAATCCCCATTCAATATCAAAATGAATAAGCTATTTTTTTCTACCATCAAGTTGCAGTAATCCTTCAACCCTTATTCTACCCCAGCTGAAATACTCAATTCGTCTCTCCAAAAAGATGTATCAGCCACACCATAAAAATAACAGTCACCACCCCACCACTGTCATCATCATTGTCTCTTCTCACAAAGTCATTCCAAGTACACAAAGAAGTGAGGAAGACTTTCTTCCTTCCCTTGCTGGGTCCCAGTGTCCCAGCAGGTTAGGTTAGGTTAGGTTAGGTTAGGAACCAGGAAAAGGCTAGGTCAGTACTTTCAATTCTTCTCTTAATGCTTAGCCCCTCAACCTACTTCTGCTTTCAACTATCCATCCCATGAACTCCTACTGGACACCTGTCACCTCTTCAAAATCCAACCACAATCTTCACTCAGTTCAAGTCCACAATGCTCTTACTCAACCATGAGCCCTCCTGGGGGCCAGGATTTTCCTCTCATCCTGAACCCTACACTCAGCTACTTCAAACCATCCTTTTGGCAGGGGTCTCCTTTTCCCCTAATCACTGACACCAATCCCCGCCCCTACAGTACAGTCACCCTCATAATTGGCTTCTTCTATTCCTGCTCCCAGGCAATGAAGACTACTGTGGAAGAAGCCATAAATACACAAGGCAGCTACTTTCAGCTTCATTCTTTTCACAGAAGGTTCTCAGCCCTCTGGCTTCACTGCATCTCTAGCTGAGTTTCACTTTAAACCTGAGATCCTATTTACTTCCGTGGAATCTCTTTATTTCCTCCTATGACCTAGCTTCTGCCTCACAATCTTCAGAAGCTCCTGACACAAAGAGCCCCAATACCTGGTGCCTGTCACACCCAAGGCATTCAAACTGGTCAGGCCCTTCCATCCGGTCCTCTCGTCTCTGGCTCCTGTGAGCCTGTGCAACTGGGGCTCTCCCACCCATTTTCTGATCAGTCAGTCTGCTCTCAGGCTTCCCCCTTCCACGAGACTCAGTCCTGTCTCTAAAAGCACGGCCTCTAGCTTGAAGGGAACTTTCCCTCCTAAGATAATGTGGTATATCTGGCATTTGACTGTATGTCAGATATTTGTCTAAAAAGGTGAGAACAACACATCCCTCAAAAAATACCCCCTGCCTTGACTCCCACTCCAGAAGAGCCCTTAGAGATCACTAGTGTGAGACACTGGATTTGACAGACAAGGACCCCTCTGGGGAAAGGTTTCCAGGGCCTGCCCACGGTCACTGCCTGTTGGCAGAGCCAAGGACCACTGCTGTCTCCAGAGACTCCAGTGCTCCTGCCATAACATCACCCTACTGTGGGCTGGGCTGGCTCCACGGTCCAAGTCAGAGGGTCATGGGATGCAACTTGCACAGTCCATCTTGCCTTCCCAGTGGCATCCTTAAGGTTCAAAAGGAGACTATAAATTAGGATGGTATCAGGATGAGGTGAGGAAACCCTTTTCCTCCTCCTGACATGCTATTCAGGAAACCATCAAGACCATCACAGACTCTGATGACCCAGTTAGAGGGAAGGAAAAGCTGAGGCAACTGGTTACAGGTTAGCTGATCAGAGGGTCGAACCTGCAGACCCTGGTGATAAATATAAAGCCCAATTTTCTCTATGTGGTTGCTACATCAAGAAGGACCCTTTCTACGCACAGCCATTTGCTTTAGCCCCCTGCTTCAGAAAGCCTGTGGGTGCTCACGCTAGGAAGGGAGAGTACGCACCCGCTGCTCTCCATGCTCCAGGTAATACCCACAATCGACTTTCTCCAACTGGAAAATCAGGGGCTCAGAGAACATCACCTCTTAAGTTTCATATGGCCCTAAAGTCTAAGGCTTTAAATTCTGTATTACCTGGGGAGCAGCCTGGAGGTAGATGAAGCCATGTAATCTGAGCCGGCTGGCAAACTCCTGCAGGAGAAAATAATGCCAGTCCTGATAGATATGCCATTCGATGTCACTGAGGGAACCATTTTCAAAAAGAGTCTTTGCAAAGATATACCTGGTTGGAAATGTAAGTAGGATGGGGAGAGGGGAGGAGAATGGGAAATGGAATGAAAGGCCAAAGAATGAGAGAAGCAAAAAAAAAAATTATCGATAACCAACTTGTTCCATGTCTGTCCAAACCACTTAACCTTTCTAGCGCCTCATCAATCTTTTTTTTTCTTTTTCTTTTTTAATTGAAGTATAGTTGACACTTAACCTTTCTAGTTCCTCACCCATCTTTAAGAAATCTGAATTCTTCACCTATGTCTCTCCCTCCTTGCTCAACACTAAGATGAGAATAGAATTTAGACTTTAGAGGCCGAAATCACAGCTCTCTGGATGGATTAATCCACTGGAAGAAAAGGGACACTGAAAGAGAATATCATTGGTCACTAACAATTTTCCCTGCTGGAAACCAGTCAAAACATATAGCAAATGGTGCATGTAAACTCAAACTTGCATGTAAACTCAAACTTTTAAGATTTCTTTATTATTACTGCAAGTAAACCCCCAAACAAAAAGCCAATCTAGTATAAAGCACCCACCACTTTTAATTTAAGGACTCAAGCCTTCTGAGTCTCCAGGCTACTAAGCCGTCCTTTTGTCTACTTGAGAAGTAGACCAGGAACTGTATTTAAGTGGTGTCACCTATGGAGCAGTAAATGCACTTCCTACTAACTGCAGTATTACCAAGAAAGCAGACTCTCCTCCAAAGCAAGCACATATAAGCTCTTGCTTCCTCTGCTTCTGAGCTTCTAATCCAGATACAAGAAAGCTAAATCTAAAAATCAAACTAGTTTTGCCCCTTGCTTACTTCCATAACTAAAGGAGCATCTGGTGAATAGGAAATAAGAGTTAATTAGAAACCATCATTTCATGAAGGTCAGTTCTGCTTTCAAACCTCAGGCATCTTGATACAAAACACAATTTACATCCTGAACAATGAACTCAAGTTTCTAAGGCAATGCTCAGCAACTGGCTACTTCTGGGAAAATGAAATTCAGAATCCTTATCTATGAATGGCTCAGGGAAGTATACACCGCAAGGCTGCGAGTGTTGCAATAAGAGAATGGCTTGCAGAGTCACACTCCCGAGTCCAGCCTGGCTTCAAAATTCACTAGCTGTGTCACCAGGGGCAAGACATCAAACTCTCAGCCTGCTTCTTCCTCTGTACAAAGATAACAGTTGAACCTAACTCATAGAGTTGTGAGGACTGTACATAGTACTTACAAGGTGCTTACAAGAGCGACTGGCACATAGTACTCAAGACACCTTAGCTGTCACTGTAACTACTTCATCGTTAGGCTATGAAGGCACTAATCTGGGAGCTCCAGAAGTCAACTCTTCCAGTCTGGAATGGCTTAGCTACAGCCTAGCTGAAGGCAACAAAGAAAAGAAGTGAATTTCTAATTCAGTATCTGAAAAATGTTTTCAGCTTCTTCACAGGTAACATGGAAATTAAGATCTTATAAAGAGAAAGTAAATATCTGTTAATAAGTCCTATAAAAGGGCCCTCGCCTTTTTTGAAGATGAGCACTTCTTTATTTCTCCAAAGCTGGTGGTGAAGGGGCAAGAGGGTATAGAAGGCCGTGGTGCTGAATGCTGAGGGGAGGGAACCCTGAAGCCCGAATGCAGGGGCTGCAGGGAAGAACCAGCTTAAGGACCTAGGCGTAAAGGTCTCTGCTCTAAAACCACATGCTCTTATTTTCTTTCAACTCAAACAGAAATGATTTAGATTTCTCCCTCCCTGTCATCCACTCTCCCAAACAAGCCATGTTCCTCCTTTGGAACACATATAACACACATGAGCACACGTGCAGTCTCAGAGTTCCCTGTTAGACTAAGGTCACCGTGAAGGCAGGGACTGGGTCTGCTCTGCTTACTGCTGCTGTCCAGTGCCTAAACACAGGCGGCATTCAACAAATCTGTGCTGAGCAAATGAATAAATGAATAAATGTTTAAAGGAGTGGAAGTCGCAAGATCTTGTACCTTCTAAACAAAGTATTTCTATTTCTAAGGGGTCTCTCACATGTCTATCTCACTAAAGGGCTGGAAATCAAAAGACTGATGGTTGGGACTTCCCTGGCGGTCAAGTGGTTAAGACTCGGAGCTTCCACTGCAGGGGACACGGGTTTGATCCCTGGTCAGGGAATTAAGATCCTACATGCTGTACAGCGAGGCCAAAAAAAAAAAAGATGGTGAATATGTTTCCAAGCAGGTAGTAATATGTAATTCATCTTCCTAATTCAAGAGGCATGGCTTGGGAGAGGGGAAAGGAAAATAGGTAGTAGTATATCCAACAGTTGAAAAAGAACTAAAATCTATAGCCCAACCATTTATAATTCACATATTTTGCTTTTATAAAGAGTAGGCTCTCTCCTGGGGTCCACAGAGAAGGAATGCCTAGTCTATAGGATTTGTTTTACATATCTTGAATGATTTTTAAGTAATGTTTTAAAAAAAATCACAATACATTTACAAATGTATCCTTATTTTTTTCCCTCCAGGAGGCTTTATGGGAGCACTAAGGAGCAGAGCTAGTTTTTCTAATTTGGAATTAAATGGGTAACCAATCTAGTGTCTTCAGAAGTGAATGGACAATAAAAATGCAACATTTTGCATTTTGATAACTCAAGGGGCTTAAGATAGACCATCATGCTTTAAGCCACCATTTCACACTGACAGAGGTCATTCATAGCCTTCAGATAAAAAACCCTCAGTGATGTCCAGATTAAGGCACCCTCAATTCATCTTCAAATGGCTTATACACAAGTCACAGACTGGTTTTGTGGCAGAACCAGGAATTCCAGAGCATAGATGGACTAGCTCCTTTAGAACAGATGGGCTGAATTCCCAAGCTATCTGCTAGCTTTCATTAAAAGTGACTCCCCATCTCACTCCCTCAGGTGGTCAGGACGATGCTCTTCCCCTGACCTGTAAGAGATTGGATGTCTCTTACAGACTCTGGCCAACAATAAGCCCTGCCACACAACAAAGGGTCAAAAAAGGTTAAATCCAAGACAGAAGCCAATTTTACAAATCTGCTATTTCTACTCAGAAATCCTTTCCTGAAGAATAAAAAAAAAAGGATAAATTTAGTTCTCCTATCATTTTAGGAACACATTTTAATTCCGACTGCTTTTTTCTTCCAGGTGATAACCAACCACTGATTCATTTGGTTTGCTAGAACATATGCTGCTACTTAAGTGTCTATTCTGTGCCTTCTAGCATGTAATGGTTATACTAGGTAGCTACCCGCCTGCTTCTATGCTAGAAAAGAATAAGGAAACATAATCAGTGCCAATGTAAGAAATTAAATGCATTCAGATTATGAAAAACATAATCTCCTTTCTTGACATATATGGTAACTGTGAAATTATAAGTCTGAACAAATCTGTATAGTGTTGTCTTTAAAAAGACAACTTTTTCAAGTATAATTTTCAATGACAAGAGCAGTGCAGAGTCTCAGCAAGAGGAGAAAACATGCAGCGCTAAGCACAGAGCTTGTGACTGGTGGAGGGCTCAGGGTCTTACCTGTCGCTGTATACAGACCTCTCAAAGATCTGTACTGCCTTCTTGGCCTCTAAGAGTTTCTCAGGGAAGGGCTCCAACTGTACTTTCAGGCGGCTCATAAAAGAAAATGTCTGGAATGTGTAGCACCATCGTGCTGGCTCCTGATACATCATATCCAGCAAGTTTCCGAGACTGGGGGCAGTGCAGGCCTAGAGGTAAATTATGAAAGAGGAGAATTTCCTAGAAGGCATATTTACTTCACAGTGTTTACCACCCTTCTACCCACCCCCCAACAAGTGTAATAATCAATGAGAGACACAATTACAAAAGTTTCCTTCCACTAAAAAGATATAATCACATCCCTCAGCTTAGTCAAAGCTACATAATCAAGGAAGAGATTTTCCTACCTTACTAGACAAGAATCTGACAGAGGGAGATGACATGCCACCTTCAGCATACCAAAGAACAGCAGAGGAAGAACCACCCATAGAATTAGCACAGTCGCTGATTGGTGGGTTTGTGGAGTGTGTTGGAGGAGGACTTATCAACAACCATCTGAAACTCTACCTGGAATCAGATATTTCCACTGTAACACTATGTTGCTTCTCTTTTGAGCTTCCATTTGTGGCTATTTCTTTCTAAAACTTCAACCCAGACAAGAAAGTAACTGATTATTTGAAAATCCAACCAACCAAACCGAGTTCTCTCTCTCTTATAGCAAGGCTACAGTTTGTTAAACAAACAAATGAACAAACAAAACCCTCCTCCTCGATTCTAGACACTTTATGAAAGGCATGTGAAGACCCACTTACTCAGCATGTGCAGGTGGGAACGTGTGTAAGATACTCAGGAACCCTGGATTCTTTCCTGGGCTCTGCCACTGACTCAATGCAAAAGTGAGTTTTGTGAAAAGCACTCTGATCTGCGTTCATTCAGTCACGATGAACTGAAGGCCTGTGTGGATAAGACGCTACGTGAGCTAGGTGCTGTAAGGGGTACAGAAAACAAAACTAAGATTTATCTCAATGTTCACTGTGCTATGTTATCTCATTTAATCTTCAAAACAGCATCATGAGGTAGGTACTACTGTTATGCCCATTTTCTTGAGGAGAACATCCACTCAGAAAGGTTAAGGAACTTACTTGTCCAAAGTTTCATAGTAAGTGTTGAATGGGGACTCAAACCTGGCTTCCTCTAACTTCTTCATTCTAATACTTCTCCATATAAAGGCGAGCAAGACATGGTTCCCAAACTCAAGTAGCTCATAATGCATACGGAAAGGGGGTGACAAAGATATGGAGAGCTAGACTATAAAGCAGAACATACAACAAAGGGGTGATCACGGTATGGTGGAGGGAATCTGAGAAAGTTTCTGGAAAAAAGTGGCATTAAGCTGGGAAGTAAATGATACATGGAATCTCCACAGATGGAAATGGGGATTAAGAAGAAAGTATTTCAGGTAGAGACAAAAACACACGGGGTCGGGGGAAAGGTTAGACAACCACAAGTGGTCCAGTTTGGCTAAATATCACCCCTGGATTCCAAAGAGGGGTTCTATGCTTTGGAAGGCTTCAGCAGAGTATGTGTGTAGAGCAGAGTGGATTACAAAACAACTTCCCTCCTTTCAATCCTGCAACCTACAAACACAAACCAGCCTCACAAATGGCCCCTGGCTGAGAGCTGGAGGTTGAAGCAGGAGGACAAATTTGAATCTACTCGAGTCTCTGGTGGTGTCACCAGAGACTGTAGGGAGCCCATGGTTACAGCATAGTTCTGAGACTGCAGGCAAGCCTGCTGAGTGGAGTAGGGCACTGCGATGGCAGATGCACTAGGTTGACTGGGTGGGGGATTCTACCGGCAGGCTTTGGGTTACCAAAGGGAGCCTGTTCCAGAATAAAAAACTGTACAGAGGCCTACACAATTTCTGAAGAACCTATCTCAGCTACAGAACGTATGCAAATATCCCTTCAAACATATAAACAACAGAGGGACAATCATTGGATATAAAAAGGAGTGGACCCATCCGCGTGTTCAGGACAAGCAGCCTCTCAGGAGACAGAGCTATTGCCACAAACAGGAGAAAACAAAAAAATCTCAATGGGACTCGAGACTGCCACATTGATAAGAACAGGCTATCATAAAAAAGGAACAACGGACTTCCCTGGCAGTCCAGTGGTTAAGACTCTGCGCTTCCACTGCAGGGGGCATGGGTTTGATCCCTGGTGGGGGAACTAAGATCCCACATGCAGCGTGGCATGGCCAGAAAAAGAACAAACAAACAAAACGGAGCAATATGAAAAGAACATTCTTAGAGGAGAAAAATGCAATTGCCAAAACAAAACTCCCAATGACGATAGTAACCAGCAGACTGTAAACTGCAGTAAACCTAATTAGTGAATATCATACAGAATATCAACTCAAGAAATTTTCCCTAAACTAAGAGAAAAGAAGCAGAAAATTATGAAAGAAATAAAAAGAAATACAGTTTAGGAGATCCAATATACATTGTTATATAGTGGTAGGGTATTTTTTGTTTTTTCTTTCGTTTCTCTGGAAAGGTACATCAAGATGTAATGTCACTTGTGTCCTACCTGACAGCAGTGAATACAATTTTGTATCAAACAACTTTTCAAACAAAGGCTAAAATGATGTGCAACTTCACAGTACCCATACCTCAGACAAAGCTACCTAACCAAAGCAAACGATTTTCCTTCTCACGAGATAAGAGTCCAATATAGAATGGTGAAATGCCACCCCCAGTAAAAAAAAGAGATCAGCAGAGGAAGACCACTACTCATAAGGTCTCCTTCTCATCAAATTTCACCATCACTGAGAATCACTGTCTAGTAGAAACATGACATATCTCTAGGTATTTTAGAACAGAAAGGAAGTTTAAAACCATGCTACAACTAGGAGTTATAGTCAGGGGGAACTGATCAGTTGAAAAAGAAGCCAAAATCAAAGAAAAAAATTAAAGAAAATCTCTGAAGATGTGAGACTTTCCACCAGAGAAATTCACTAAGTACCAGAAAGGATTTAATGTAGATTTACATATACAGCTTTCACACACACACACACACACACACACACACACACACACCCAGACCTATCCTAGCAAGATGTCAATAATTCATGAAAGCAAAACAAAACAAAAACCTAAGGAGGGGGGAAAACATTAGTTACTTATTAAAAAAAAAAAAAAAGATCAGAACCATATAACACTTCCCTACAACAGAAACTAAAGACATTTTAAGACAAGCAATCACTCAGAAATTATACCAACCACATTCTGAAAAAAAAAAAATCCTCTAAAATATATTTCAACCAATTGAAAAATGAATCAAAATAAAGAATTAAGAAATGGGAAGAAGTAATAAGAAGACAGTGGTCAGTGAATGACCAGTAGAACAGTTAAGTATAAAGTAATTATTATTAATGTGGTTAAGAAGTTTACTGCCAATTTCTATAGTTAAAGAGAAATTTCAGGGAATTTCCTGGTGGTCCAGTGGTTAGGACTTGGTACTTTCACTGCTGGGACCCAGGTTCAATCCCTGGTCGGGAAACTAAGATCCCACAAGCGTTGTGGTGTGGCCAGAAAAAAAAAAAAAAAAAGAGAGAGAGAGAGAGAGAGAGAAATTTCACTACGTAAAAACATTCTGGATCTATAAAATTATAGATTTCTATACCTGGGGGATGGAGTCTGGAGAAGAAAGTAACAAAAAAAGTAGTAAAATTTATTTTTTTCTTTCATAGAGACCCCATTAACATTGATAAATAGGTTTAAACATTTATATATATATATTTTATTGAAGTATAGTTGTTTTACAATATTATATTAGTTTCAGGTGTACAGCATAGTGATTCTGTATTTTTGCAGATTATACTCCATTATAGTTTATTACAAGATAATGGCTATAATTCTCTGTGCTGTACAGTATACCCTTGTTGCCTCATCTATATTATACATGGTAGTTTATACCTGTTAATCCTATATCCCTAATTTGTTCCTCCCCCTTCCCTCTCTCCTTTGGTAACCACAAGTTTGTTTTCTATATCTGTGAGTCTTAAACATGTATATTTTTAATTTAAACGTTTCCATTAGTAGAGTAAAAATAGTAAAATTTCCATATGAATGAAGGGGAGAAAAATGAAAGAAATATTCAAATACAGCAAAAAGGAAAAAAAGGAGATGAAAGCACAAAATAAGGTGGCAGGAATAAATTAAACATAATCATGATAAAAGAGAAAAATTCCCAGGAAAGGCAAACCCTAAGATTGGGTAAAAGCTAAAAATCCTGTTCATAAGTTAAACGCCTAGAACAAGATGACATACATTAGCTGAAAGTAGAGGGGCGGCAAAATCCACCAGGTAGATGCAAATAAAACAAACGCAGATGAGGCAAAGCTGTATTAAGAAAAAAAAAGCACTGGGACTTCCCTGGTGGTCCAGTGGTTAAGACTCCACGTTCCCAATGCAGGGGGCCCGGGTTCGATCCCTGGTCATGGAACTAGATTCCGCATGCCGCCAACAAGAGCCCGCATGCCAAATAAATTAATTAAATTAAATTTTTAAAAATGCATTAAATGCTACAGGACTACTAAAGCAATAAAGACTCCACACAAAAGTCATGAACCTTTTTACATGGAATAATAAAGCACTGAAATACAAAAATATAAAGTCAATTAAAAATACAAGGAGAAATAGACAAAACACAATAAAAGCACAAAACTTTAGTACACTTCTCTCAGAATTTAATAAAAACAGTAGACTCTCAAAATAAGAACTTGGAGGATAAGACTCTTAATCATTATTTTTTTTCACATATCTGAAACTGGGATACATCTTATAATGCTTACTAAACATAACAGACATTTTAATTATTCCTTAGAAGTGTCACTAAATTGATAATGTCTTATAATCAATGACATCTTGGAATTTATAAAATATGTCACATCAAACTACATACACCTTACAGATAATACATATTCTTCTTAAAAGTCCATGGCACACTTATCAAAATTGATCATACATAGTCAATGAAGAAAATCTCAGTAAGTTTCCTCAATGAGAAACTGTATAAGCCACATTGATCATAACAAAATAAACTTAGAATTAACAAAATAATAAACATACAAAATCTACTCAGAATACATAAAACACTAAAAATAAATCTTAGGCAAAAAATAAATTAAAACTACAATTACAAACTCTTTAGAAATTTCAGCTGAATTCTCATATGTCGAAATCTAGAAGACAGGGCCAAAGCTTATCCCATGAAAAAAATTTCCTGTTGCAAATGCTTTTGTTATTAAGGCAGAAAAAAGGGAAAAATACACAAATTAAACATTCACACTAAAGAGCTTTAAAAATGCAAAGAAATTCTGAGAAATAAATAAATTTAAAAGCAAAAATCAATGAATTAGAATGCAAGCCCCAATAGAATTAAAAATTAAAATCCATTAATTGGGTCTTTTAAAAAAGGACAAATAAACAGACAATCATCTATCAAACCTATTCCTCCCAAAATATTCACACAGATAAGCAACATCGGACAAAAGACACAAAAACTCTTGATACAGAAGAATTTAAAGTATAAAAGAATACAAGTACTAATTTTACATTATTAAATTTGAAAATCTCAATAAAAGGGCAATTTTCTAGAAAACAAAATTATCAAAACTGATTAAAAACCCTGAATAATAACTGAGGAAGAAACAGTTGTCTAATAACTATTCCCCCCAAACAGCACTGAATCCATGTAATTTTAAAACTGATTTCTATCATACCTTCAAGGAATAGATAATTTCTATGCTAAAAATGATACAAAGCTTCCAATTCATTTTCATAACCCTGATGGTAAAACCTGTCAAAAACTGTACACATAAATAGAATACCAATTAAATTTAATAATACATGCAAAATTCCAAACATATTAGCAAATTACTGCAACAGTACACCATGACCAAAAGGGTTTATTCTAGGAATGTGAGGATGACATCATTATCCAATCTATGACTAAAACTAAGAGATTAAAAAGGAAGAAAGAAAGAAAGAAAAATCCCATGGTTATCTCACTAGATGCTAAAAAAGGCTTTTGATGAAAACTCAACATCTGTTACTGATAAAAACAGTTAATATCCTAGTAATAGAAGTACCTCCTCCACATAGTCTATTGAAATGAATGACAAGCACAGAACTTAACAATGATACATTAGAGGTACTTTCACTAAAGACAGAAAAGATAAAAGTGACTACCATCACTCCTATTATTCAATATTGTTCTGGAACTTCTATCCAACAAAAGAAAACAGAAATGAGGTTTGGATACTGGAAAACTCTTACAAATGATTTGTATTTAGAGAAAACTATTATTTTCTAAAACCTCAAGCAAATAAAGCAAAAAAAAAAATTAATGTGAGAATTAAGTCACACAAGACATAACAACAACCAACTGCTTTTCTTTCAAACAGCAATAACCAGTTTGAAAAAGATGATGGGAAAAGAGATCCCAGTCACAATAACAACAAAATATATAACCACTCAGGAATAAACTAAACAAGACTATTACTGGGAATTCAGATAACAACTTGGGGAAAATCAGACTCCTGTAACTTTTAAAGTCACACAAAGAATAAAATCTTAAAAGCAAGAGAAAGAAAAACAAGTGCCTGTTTTTATAATCTTGGGCTGTAAGAGGTCTTTTTAAACTTTCACATCAAAGGCAGTAACTATGAAGAAAACAATAGATTTGACCACATAAAAACTTAAAAGTATTATATTGCAAAACACATCATACAGAAAAGGAAAGGAAAAATGACAAACTGGGGAGAGTATCGACAATATATGACAGAGTTAAGATATTTTTTTTAACATCTTTACTGGAGGATAATTGCTTTACAATGGTGTGTTAGTTTCTGCTATATAACAAAGTTATACATATACATATATCACCATATCTCTTCCCTCTTGCGTCTCCCTCCCTCCCTATCCCACCCCTCTAGGTGGTCACAAAGCACCGAGCTGATCTCCCTGTGTTATGCGGCTGCTTCCCACTAGCTATCTATTTTACATTTGGTAGTGTATATATGTCCATGCCACTCTCTCACTTTGTCCCAGCTTACCCTTCCCCCTCCCCATATCCTCAAGTCCATTCTCTAGTAAGTCTGCGTCTTTATTCCCGTCTTGCTCCTAGGTTCTTCATGACCTTCTTTTTTTTTTCCTTAGATTCCATATATATGTGTTAGCATATGGTATTTGTTTTTCTCTTTCTGACTTACTTCACTCTGTATGACAGACCCTAGGTCCATCCACCTCACTACAAATAACTCAATTTCGTTTCTTTTTATGGCTGAGTAAAAACTGTATATGTATATATGTGCCACATCTTCTTTATCCATTCATCTGTTGATGGACATTTAGGTTGCTTCCACGTCCTGGCTATTGTAAATAGAGCTGCAACGAACATCGTGGTATGTGACTCTTTTTGAATTATGGTTTTCTCAGGGTATATGCCCAGTAGTGGGACTGCTGGGTCGTATGGTAGTTCTATTTTTAGTTTTTTAAGGAACCTCCAGACTGTTCTCCATAGTGGCTGTATCAATTTACATTCCCACCAACAGTGCAAGAGGGTTCCCTTTTCTCTACACCCTCTCCAGCATTTATTGTTTGTAGATTTTTTGATGATGGCCATTCTGACCTGTGTGAGATGATATCTCATTGTAGTTTTGATTTGCATTTCTCTAATGATTAATGATGTTGAGCATTCTTTCATGTGTTTGTTGGCAATCTGTATACCTTCTTTGGAGAAATGTCTATTTAGGTCTTCTGCCCATTTTTGGATTGGGTTGTTTGTTTTTTTGATATTGAGCTGCACAAGCTGCTTGTAAATTTTGTAGATTAATCTTTTGTCAGTTGCTTCATTTGCAAATATTTTCTCCCATTCTGAGGGTTGTCTTTTCGTCTTGTTTATGGTTTCCTTTGCTGTGCAAAAGCTTTTAACTTTCATTAGGTCCCATTTGTTTATTTTTGTTTTTATTTCCATTTCTCTAGGAGGTGGGTCAAAAGGGATCTTGCTGTGATTTATGTCATAGAGTGTTCTGCCTATGTTTTCCTCTAAGAGTTTGATAGTGTGTGGCCTTACATTTAGGTCTTTAATCCATTTTGAGTTTATTTTTGTGTATGGTGTTAGGGAGTGTTCTAATTTCATTCTTTTACATGTAGCTCTTTTGTCTCCTTACGTAGGTTTATTCCTAGATATCTTATTCTTCTTGTTGCAATGGTAAATGGGAGTGTTTTCTTAATTTCACTTTCAGATTTTTCATCATTGGTGTATAGGAATGCAAGAGATTTCTGTGCATTAATTTTATATCCTGCTACTTTACCAAATTCATTGATTAGGTCTAGTAGTTTTCTGGTAGCATCTTTAGGATTCTCTATGTATAGTATCATGTCTCCTGAAAACAATGACAGCTTTACTTCTTCTTTTCCTATTTGGATTCCTTTTATTTCTTTTTCTTCCCTGATTGCTGTGGCTAAAACTTCCAAAACTATTTTGAATAATAGTGGTGAGAGTGGGCAACCTCGTCTTGTTCCTGATGTTAGTGGAAATGGTTTCAGTTCTTCACCATTGAGGATGATGTTGGCTGTGGGTTTGTCATATATGGCCTTTATTATGTTGAGGTAAGTTCCCTCTATGCCTACTTTCTGGAGGGTTTTTATCATAAATGGGTGTTGAATTTTGTCAAAAGCTTTCTCTGCATCTATTGAGATGATCATATGGTTTTTCTCCTTCAATTTGTTAATATGGTGTATCACATTGATTGATTTGCATATATTGAAGAATCCTTGCATTCCTGGGGTAAACCCCACTTGATCATTGTGTATGATCTTTTTAATGTGCTGTTGGATTCTGTTTGCTAGTATTTTGTTGAGGATTTTTGCATCTATGTTCATCAGTGATATTGGCCTGTAGTTTTCTTTCTTTGTGACATCTTTTTCTGGTTTTGGTATCAGGGTGATGGTGGCCTTGTAGAATGAGTTTGGAAGTGTTCCTCCCTCTGCTATATTTTGGAAGAGTTTGAGAAGGATAGGTGTTAGCTCTTCTCTAAATGTTTTTTTCTTTTTTTTTTAAAAAAAGACATTTATTCAGCGTCATGATCAGACTATTACATTTAGCAATCAACAGCATGGGTGCAAAAAAAAAAAATCTACATTAAAACCCTTTGTTGGAATGCTTTACACTTTCCACAGAACAGAAACTAAAATAACCTGTTATACAATTAGTCACAAATACAGTCCTCAAGTTTTTTTGCCCATACACATGAGTATTGTCTAAAACATGTCTTCTTTGTAGCAGCTAGGCCCTGCCACCACTGTGCTTGGCTGAGTTCACAAATCTGTTGTAACCTGTAGCTTCCCTGTCACTTCTCTGGCTCTCCCCTCCTGCTAAGCTTTGTTTCCTGGCAGTAAGCAAAACCTTCTGCCACTGCCACAGCTACTGCTGCTGCTGGAACCACCATAGCCACCTTGGTTTCAGGGTTTGGCAAAGTATTGGCCTCCACCACCATAGGGGCCAGAACTTCTGCCTCCAAAGTTTCCTCCTTTCATGGGTCCAAAATTTGAAGATTGATTGTTGTAACTGCCAAAATCACTGTAGCTTCCACCACCTCCAAAATTGCTTCCATCATTACCAAATCCATTATAGCCATCACCACTGCCACCATATCCACCACCACCACGGCTGCCACCAAAGCCACCTCGACCACTGACGTTTCCTCCACGACCAAAGTTGTCATTCCCACCAAAACCACCTCCACGACCACCACCAAAGTTTCCAGAACCACTTCAACCTCTTTGGCTGGATGAGGCACTAGCCATCTCTTGCTTAGATAGGGCTTTCCTTACTTCATAGTTGTGGCCATTCACAGTGTGGTATTTCTGAATGACAATCTTGTCTACAGAGTCATGGTCATCAAAGGTTACAAAAGCAAAGCCTCTCTTTTTGCCACTGCCTCGATCAGTCATGATTTCAATCACTTCAATTTTCCCATACTGTTCAAAATAATCTCTTAGATGATGTTCTTCAGTGTCTTCTTTAATGCCACCAACAAAAATCTTTTTCACGGTTAAGTGGGCACCAGGTCTTTGAGAATCTTCTCTTGAGACGGCCCTCTTTGCTTCCACAACTCTTCCATCCACCTTGTGTGGCCTTGCATTCATGGCCGCATCCACCTCCTCCACAGTGGCATATGCGACAAACCCGAAGGCTGTGGAGCGTTTGGTGTTTGGATCCCTCATTACCACACAATCTGTGAGCATTCCCCACTGCTCAAAATGGCTCCTCAGACTCTCATCGGTTGTTTCAAAGCTCAAACCTCTGATGAAGAGCTTCTGCAGCTGTTCGGGCTCTTTGGGTGACTCTGACTTAGACATGACGGCAGTGGAGTCGGGGGGAGACGTCAACGATGCTTACTCGGCGGCGTCCACGGGCAGAAAGCTCTCTAAATGTTTGATAGAATTCGTCTGTGAAGCCATCTGGTCCTGGGCTTTTGTTTGTTGGAAGATTTTTAATCACAGTTTCAATTTCAGTGCTTGTGATTGGTCTGTTCATATTTTCTATTTCTTCCTGGTTCAGTCTCGGAAGGTTGTGCATTTCTAAGAATTTGTCCATTTCTTCCAGGTTGTCCATTTTATTGGCATATAGTTGCTTGTAGTAATCTCTCATGATCCTTTGTATTTCTGCAGTGTCAGTTGTTACTCCTCCTTTTTCCTTTCTAACTCTATTGATTTGAGTCTTTTCCCTTTTTTTCTTGATGAGTCTGGCTAATGATTTATCAATTTTGTTTACCTTCTCAAAGAACCAGCTTTTAGTTTTATTGATCTTTGCTATTGTTTCCTTCATTTCTTTTTCATTTATTTCTGATCTGAACTTTATGATTTCTTTCCTTCTACTAACTTTGGGGTTTTTTTGTTCTTCTTTCTCTAATTGCTTTAGGTGTAAGGTTAGGTTGTTTATTTGAGATGTTTCTTGTTTCTTAAGGTAGGATTGTATTGCTATAAACTTCCCTCTTAGAACTGCTTTTGCTGCATCCCATAGGTTTTGGGTCGTCGTGTTTTCATTGTCATCTGTTTCTACGTATTTTTTAATTTCCTCTTTGATTTCTTCAGTGATCTCTTGGTTGTTAAGTAGTGTATTGTTTAGCCTCCATGTGTCTGTATTTTTTACAGATTTTTTCCTGTAATTGATGTCTAAGATATTTAACATACGAGTTCTTATGAAGCCATTACAAAAACCTGAAGATCTCAATAAAGGAAAAAAAAAAAAGCAAGAGGTTTGAATAGGCAATTCACTAAAGAATACTAATAAATGGCCAATAAACATTAAAAAGTTGTTCAATTCGCTGGTAATCAAAGAAATGTAAAATAAAATAACACACCATTCATTTTCTTGCCTCTCAAATCAGAAAGAATGAAAAAAAAATAACACCCAGTGTTGCTGAAAATATGAGAAAAATAGTACAACTTTTCTGAAAGAAAATTTTTTAAAATGTAACAAAAGTCTCAACAAAACATGTTGTTTTTGGACATCAGAATTCCAGTTCTAGATTACCCTCAAAATTAGCTATTAAAAAGAAAAAAGATATAGCTACAAAAATATTCATCGTGACATTGTTTATAATAGGGAGAAATTAGAAAACTAAGTATTCAAAATAAAAGACTGAATAACTAAATGACAGTACACCATATTATGCAGTATACAGCAACCATTAAAATGACATTACCTTGTAAAGATGAAAGGAAGAAGACCTTGTAAAACAAGTGACACGCAAGAGACAATCACAATTTTTGTTTTAAAAGAGGAAATGTATATATGTTCTATACATTTATATGTGTATGTAAATATATACATTTTCTCCTTTGTAGATAGAAATCTAAAAGGACAAAAATGTTAACTGTTTTACCTCTGGATAATGGGATTATGGGAGTATTAGTTATCTAAGTTTTGACAAAATTTAGTGGTTTAAACAAAAAACATTCATTAAATCCATTTCTGTTGGAAAGGAATTTGGGACACAGCTTAGCTGGGTGGTTCTGCCTCAAGGTTTTCCATGAGATTTCAGTCACGACATTGGCTGAGGCTACAGTCATCTGAAGACCTGACTGGGGATTGAAGGATCTGTTTCTAAGACTCACTCACAAAGCTGCTGGCAGGAGGACTCAGTTCCTTGCTGCGTGGGCCTCTTCACAGACAGGTATGCTGCATTATATGGCAGCTGGCAACACCAGAGCCAAATGATCAAGAGAGAACAAGATGGAAGATACAATGTCTTTTATGACCTACCATAAAAAGTCACACACTGTTAAACCTGCTACATTGTATTCATTAGAAGCAAGTCACTAAGTCCAGGTCACACTCAAGGGGAGAATTAAGGTCCACTTCTTGAAGGAAAGAGTATCAAACGATTTGTGGATATATTTTTAAATCCCTGAAACAGGTGACCTGTGGCATACTCAGAAAAAGATAATTTATTTTCTAAATGGAAAAGTTAATTTCACAAATACACACACACATGCACACATATACATACACACATACGGAGACAGTTTAAAAAACAAATATCCTCAATAAGTATTTTATGTGTCTGCCAAAAAAGGTAACATAATCCTAAATTGGAATAACACATAAATGGCATCCAGAACAAGTTCTATGATATTCTATACCATTTAGACTACATCCAGAATGTCCTGTTCAGCTCTGAGTACCACTCTTACTAAAATCTAGGTGGAAAACTAACAAACTGGAGCACACCTCCTAGACAAAGTTACTTCAGCATGAGAAATAGTCTGGAGGAAAATGGTATTTGGTTTCAAAGAGAGAAGACTTGAGGGGGAGAAAAAGCAGGCAAATCATTGCCTTAGAAATGTATGCAGGGTTGCCATGTGGAAAAGTTAAGAGACTTAACAGGCAGAATTTGAACCAATGAGTCAGAGTCACAGGTATGCTAAGTGGCTCATACAAGAACTTTCTAACAATAGGTTGTAAAAACAAGAATGAGGCACTCAGTGAATGTTCCCAGGACTGCAGGAGTCTGTGGAGACTGAGGCATGGTGCTGCTACTCCCTCAGCTACCTCTAGGGTTCACGTCCAAATTGGTTCTTCCCTACTCACACTGATGCAGCTGGAGGATTGGTGCTCTCCCAAAGCAACATACCTGACACTAGGGTTTAAGCCACGAGGCATACATGGAATGTACAGTGCTTGGGATAGCATCGTACATAGTATGCACTTTATATAAACGTTAGCTATTGTTTCTGCATTGACTCAAAATGTGACAAGATGCTCTCTAAGGTCCCTTTCAATTTCTAAGACTTCATCAATAAGTTAAAATCATTATAATTAACTACTAATCCTTATGGTCAGTTTCAGTAATATACTTAAAGGTAGGAATGACAAAATTAATCTTCAAAGCCAGGATGGCTGGACATGCTTTGGGAACCCACAAAGAACAGAGACAGTCACTTATATAGCCATGTAAAAACCACGAAAATCAAAACTAAACATATTCAAACAAGTCATATCCTCTCTGGTGTACATGGTCTGCTTTAGGCAATGAAGGTGTTGATATTTTAAAAAGGAGATTCAAACTGGACTACTTCACCTACTCAGAGCAAATTAGATTATTACAATTAGTTTATTCACCTATGCCTGCCAACTACCCACCACAACTGAAAACTTACGTTTTGGGTGCCAGCAGCCTGGACAGTCTGCCATGTTGCTACAGGTTCCGTAGCTACATGCCACTCTGGGTAAGTTTTCGTGAGTAACTTCACAAAGGTGGATTTTCCCACAGCTGCAATGCAAACAGCATGTATTGGGATGCATCTCAAATCAGGGTTGCAGGAGAAGGCTGCTACTAAACTCTGTCACAAATGCCCAACTCAAGGGAACAAGTCCCAGTTTTTCCAATCTCAAAACTCAGCAGCCACACCACTGTCAGACTAACCAGAGTCACCATAATGAATGCAGGTAACAGGGAGGAAAAATACCCTTAAGATTTGATTTGTAATTTTAATGTCCCAACCTCTCAGAGGAAAAGAGTATTTAATAACAGTTAAAAATGGAATAGACTCTCAAAAGTAGATGAAATCAGCTACATGTGTTGTAAAGCTTGAATCGCACAGTCCTATTTATTCGGTGACAGTATAAAAATTACAAGTTTTTCAAGATAGAAAATGAAGACAATGACCCTCATTCATTCAACAAATCTAACCAATATTCAGGGAGTGCTATTATGTGCTCAGACTGTCCGGCACTGGAGGTACAATGGTAAACAAAACACAGGATGGATTTTGCCCTCACAGAGCTTGTATGAGAGACAGATACCAAATAAACACATGAGTAACTAATAACAAATTGTATTAAGTGCTAGGAAAGAAAAATGCAGGATGGCTCTAATGTAGCTCAGGAGATCAAGGAAGATTCCTCTGAAAAGTGTTACCTGAGGTGAGACCTGAAAGACGAGGACTGGTCAGGCCAAGAGTGGGGGAAAGGTTGGGAAAAGAGAAAAACGGCGCACAAGAAGACAGAAGAGGAATCCGTGCCCTTGAAGTGACAGTGTGGTCAAACGAGGGAGAAGAATGGCTCAAAATGAGTGTGGAGAGGCTGGTAGGCAGGCCAGGGCCAGGTCACATGGGGCCCTGTACCATGGTAAAAAGTTTGAATTCTATTCTAAGGGCAATGGGATATCAGTGATGATGGGTTTTAAGCAGGGAAATGACCATGTCATTTTTAAAAGACCATCTCATTTTTAAAAGACCACTCCACCTGCTGTTGCACTGATGTAGAATTAGGCAGACCAGTTAGAAGATAATAGTAGCTTCAACCAAGGAGAGAGCAGAAGAGGTGGAAAGTAGTGATTGCTTTGAGAAATATTTTGGAGATGAAATTAACCTAGTACCACAACATTCAAGTTCTCTTTTCCCATTTACACCAACATCTAGCCCATACCTTCCTGAATTCCAGACTCACTATCTAAGAGCCCTCCAGACATTTCCACTTGGATGTCCTACAAACAACTCAAAGTCAATATATTCCGTAAATGAACTCATCATCTTCCCCACCAAACTGAGCTTTCTCCCATATCCCAACCTCAGGGTAAGACAACACTATCCACTCAGTCAGGACTTCTTCCTTCTCTGCCAAACCTCAAGTGGCCACCAACTGCTTCTGAACCTGCCTTCTAAAATTTCCACATCTGTCCTTTTCTCTCTATTCCCACCTCCTGCTCAAGACCAGGCTTTCATTTCTTGCCTCTCCATCTCTGGCCTTGCCCTCTTCAATCCATCATTCATACTGCAGCCACACTGAACACAAAGTAACACTGCTTAAAATCCTCTGGCAGCTCCCTATTGCCTTCACAACAAAATTCAAACCCTTTAGCATGGCCTATAAAACACATCAAAATCTGGCCCTTGCATAGACCTCTCTGCCTCACTTCCCTTCAGGCATCCTGAGCTCCCACTGGACCAAACTCTTTGCAACTCTAATCATGCTCTAATCTGTCTGCTGCAAATGTGACTTTGCATATGCTTTCTCGTCACCTGGCCAACTCCTACTCAATCTTCAGATTCTGCTCAGATACACCTCCTGTGTGAAGGCTTTCCGGACCCTGATGCCTCTAAGTTGGATTAGCTCCTTTGTGCTTGGCCTGGCAATCTGGGTAAGACCCCATCACTGCCACTGTAATTCTGTTTCTCTAGGAAGAAGATGGGGTTCCTTCAGGGCAGGAACCAAAGCCCAGACTAATGACCTAGCTGAATGAATAAAACATGTAATACATTATTAATTCCAGTTCCCTATGAAACCCACATTTGTTAAAAATCAAAACATGAACCATAACAATGTGCGTGGAGCTCAAGCTCCCCTATGAGAGATGATCTTTCTCAAGTGAGTTCTACCCTTAGGAGGAACCCAAATGGAAGGAAGAGGAGGAAGGGGGAGGCACCCTTCCAGTCAATTCTATCAGCCACTCATGGTTACTGATCAGGAGCAAAGAGACATCTCAGCAGAAGAGCCCACACATCCGATATCTGACATTTATTACACACCACTCCAACTCCTCTCTGAACACACAGGGTAAAGAACAAACACATAAATCTGTACATCTTGTACAGTCACGCTCATCTCTGAGTCCCACCTCCACCCAACTCCTGTGTGCCTTTGCACATGTGCTCAGCCTCTGCACATGTGCTCAGCCTCTGCTCCTCCCACACTTCAGTGAACAAATGCCTTCCCCTGCTCTGCTCAGCCTGTGTCTAAATCCCTTCCCGCACTAAGCATAAGGCCCACCTCTTCCGCAAAGTTCAGGACATCTCCAGCTCACACCAAATTCCTACCACCTTGGGCAGTTCAATCAAACAAGCAATATTTACTAACTGCCTCTGATACATTTAGCATTTAATTGTTTTGTTTCATGAGCCTCAATTTTGGTTTCCTAACAGGATCTGAATCTCTTGAGGTTGGATCCCAGGAATCCACATTTTTAAAGCATGCCCCAAGTGATTGTGATGCAGACTTATATTGGAGATTGCTATCTAGAACAATCTGATCACAATCAACAGAGGTGGTTTTTTAAAAATATGGGTTCCAAAACCACATCCCAGACTACTAAATAAAACCCTTTGGGCTTGTCATGGAGTGCCCAACAGAGTTGCAGGAATTACAAATTGGTTGAATTTGTTTATTATCAGATACCTACCTGTCCTGAATAGTCCCTACTTTAAAATATTTGGCACAGATAGTCAATATTTAGATTGCAGGTTGGTGATTAAGCCTGAAACATGGTCTCTGGCTATGGGTTGAAAAATTATTTTAATTAATATGAAAAGATGAAGGTAACAGATTTGTTAGATGGGTGGGGTTGAATGGTTGTTAGAATTACTTAAATTTTTTAAAAGTTAAAAACAACTACCCAAGGAACGATTGCAGATGGAAAGGAAGGGCCCTGAGGGTTAGGGCGTGCCAACTTCACCTCTGAGATCAGACACTATTAGTTCACCCAAGGGCAGTCAGTACTCTGAGAAACCGACTTATGCCATTTAAACACACAAAACCCAGAATGCCAATAAATGAGATGTAATGGGAAATATACAGTTCCAATTACTGGAACAGTCACACCAGGGCAACACCCCCACCTTGCACACCAGTCCCCATTCCAAAGCTTTTGGAAATCCAGTTTAGCAATGAGACTCCAGAGTTTCAGCAAAGAATGACAGTAAATGGTGGTGGAAGGTCCTAGGAGCTTTGCCATCCATGATGCTGTAGGGCTTGGAGAGCCTGGGTAATTTTCCATAGGGCAGCATTTCTTAAACTGCATTCCAAGGGAACTCAGCTGTGCCAGGCACCACCCACAGATATGGAATAATTATTTTAAAAAATAATTCAAAATTATGTATTTATATTAAACCTAGACATAACTTTTTTAAGACTATGATATCTGACTGTAATAGTTTTTGTCTTCCTTTTAAGAAGTTTTGTATTTTTTTTTAAGACAAATGTTTTAAAGTATTCCCAGGGGCCTCGTAAGAATGGCGTTCTCTGGTTTTCCACTGGCCTCCTCCTAGTGAGCAGAACATCTGTATGCACCAAAGTCTCTCCTCTTCAGGCAACACTGGGCCAACTGACAAATGCCTCCCTCTGGCCTCTATGCTGAGCACTAGCCTCTTTTGATATCATTATCTCAGACTTATCACAATTAAGTTAGATCCCGGCTTAACTGTTCTCTTTCAATATACTTTTTAATATCATGAAATTTGGGAGGTATCAGATGTCATAAGCAGCACTAAACCTTCCTTTAGGGCCTTGGCTATCATTGTACTTTATTATGTGTGCCATGAGTTGAGAAAGGGTGGGAGGTACTTTGTTAGAGTACATTATATCCACATGTTGATTTTTATTAGCACCAGGATTGTCATTCCACAAGCTGGACCAAAGAGTTCTGTTGTTAACATTCATCTCTTCCTAAATAATAGTTCTTTTCTCCCACAAATTTTTCTATAAACTACAATGCCTGTTATAGCTACATTATACTAAAACCTAGTAGTAAGATAATAGTATCTGATGTAACACTCAAAATGATGTATAATTTTAAATTTAATATAGTTGTAGTTCATGGCAGCCTCTTAAATATACCATCATCTTCAGGCATTTTCTTCTGAACAAGATGTAAAACCCTGTACCAAAAAGCAAACAAAAGCAGTAAATATAAAGCTGCCTATCTTTAAACAAAAAAATACTTCCAAAGAAAATTTAAAGCCTTTATTTCAGGAACTACATTTGATGCTGCATTCATTCATTCAACCAACAGATGTTTACAGAGTAGCCACTAATGGTGGGTACTATAACTAAAATGATGAAGTGAGCTGAGATGCTGCCCTCAGGGAACTTATATCGAGGCTAAGCACCCAGGATCAAATAGGCTCTGAGCTTAAAAGCATTCTGGGAAAAAAAAATCACTCAGCTGACTTAAAAGAAACTTGATATATTTCAGCCCTGATTACTTTTATCTTCTTTTCATGAGAAAAAAAAATTTGTTTTTTAAAAAAAAGTTCCTCACAGCTTCCAGAGTACAACTCAAACTTCTGTGTTTAGCACGAGACCCTTGCTGATCTGGAATGCCCTCACCACCTCTGCCCACCAGTTGATTCATCCTTTCACTGTCGCCTTCTCAGTGAGGTCTCCTTGAACTCTCTCCAGCTCCACTTTATCCTTGGGCAGAGTTAATTACTGCCTGCTCTGGTCTACAGAGGCATCACACTGTAATTATTTGTTGACTCACCACTCTCTCCAGATAGACTGGGAGCTCACTTTCTGAAGACAGGGACTAACCTTATTTCCTTTGCATCCTGAGTATCTGGCCAGTTGCTAAGAATGGAGATGGGTGGATGGAATGAGGTGAATAACAGAAACAGAGAATCCAACTTATTCCAAACATTGTATATTGGATACAATGTTTGGATTAAATAGGTCTTTTTTCCCCTAGGATTCTTGCCCAAATGTTTATACTTAATGAAAGTAAAAGATGACATTAGTGATGTTAAATCACTAATTTTGAATGCTGGAGGATATGTTATTAAGGGAAGCTCTCCACTGCTTTGCATACAAGTCTCTAGATGGCAAAAGTGAGGTTTCTTCTCTGTTGGGTCTTTGAAAAGTCAAAATGAAAAAAACAAAAACAAAATAAAACAAAACAAAGTGAGACTAGTCTGAGTTGACTCACTGACAGTATTTTCTGCGGCGATCGTTTCTTCAATTTAGGTTGGTAATCATAAAATAACTGGCTTTGGAAGGCGATAATACACTTTAGTGATGAACACACTTAATAGATAGGCTAGGTATTTTATTTTTTAGATTTTAAGGGATTCTAGGTTCCAAGCTTTTGACTCTTAATCACACATGGCATACGGCTCATAACACAGGCTAGATGCCATTACTTGCTACTTCACTGATCCATTTTCCTTACATGCTGCTATCTGCACCTACAGGATCAGATTAAGATTTAGAGCAGCAGGACTACAAGAAAAGCATATCTAACTCTATGATAAACATATCTAACTTCAGCTGGGACAGGGGTTCACCTTCCCCTGTTCAGGTTCCCTGAATGGATACTCTCATCTGGGGGGATGCCACCTGTGGTTAGAGAACAAGATAACTATTTGATGTGATAGTAAAAGCAGTTTACCGTATTTCCTCTGTGGACACCAATGACTAACTTCCACATGGATATCACAGCACAGGATTCAAGCATCTGGTAAACACTGAATGAGTACAATGGGCCAGGTGTTGGTTAGGTGCTGGTGACACAAAGATGAACAAGACACTACGTGGCTAACCCAGGGAAGGTACTGCAGGTGCAGACAATCTCAACAGAACTCAAGTACTTGCAGCAGTTGAGGGTACAAAATGTTATGTGAGCACACAGAGGAGGAGGTGCACCATTCTGTCCGGGGAGAGTCATCACAGTGTGTGGGGTGATGGAGAATAATAGGAGACAAAACTAGAAAGAGCCAGATTAAGGTCCCCCAGTCCACTTCTCATTAGTCACACTTTCTTTAGGCAACTGCATTCACTTCCAAGGCTTCAACAACTACCCCCACAATTCAACAACTTCCATAGCTGAGATCTCAGCTCCAATCTGTCTCTTCACTGCAGGCACTTACCCTAATCTACCTCAGAACATCTATCTCTGTTTGTCTCAGAGGCACCTCCTCCAAGCATCACTCTTACCTCCCCAGACTTCCTCTTCCTTTATTTCCATCCTCAGTTTTCAGAGTCAGTGTCCAAATTAAACCTCCTTATCCCTCACCTCCAAGTGGCCACCAAGTCCTGTCAATCCCACTTCCAAACTCTTTCTCAAACCATCATGTCTTCTCTGTTCTGCCATTCTCTCTGTTCAGGCCTACATCTTCCCTCCCTCCAGCGACTACAATAGCCACAAAATCTAGCCTGTCTACTCCAAACTCTGTTCCTATTCATACATTCAACAAATTGGATGCAAGGTACGATGGGTACTATAGCAAACGAGACATACAAGGTGCCTGCTTTATGAAGTTTTCTTTTTATTTATTCATTCTAGCCAATTCCCTTTTAAAAATTAATCTGGCCATGGCATATACTGGCTTTAAGTCTTCAGTATCCTCCCACAGCCTACATGAGAAACTCCTAGCTGTTCAACATCTGGCATATCCTACCCTTCCAAACTCTTGTTCTGCTATCCCCTCACAGGCCCTTTAAACTCCAGGCACAAGCCTGATATTAAAACTGCATGTTTCTTCAGGCTCTGCGTTGGCAAGTGTTACTTCCTGTGCCTGGAACACTCTTTCCTCTGGGGTAGGAATTCCTACCCCAGAGATTCTGAGTTTCCATGTCCAAACATAGCACTCATCACACCGCACAGAAATTATGTTTAGAAGTCTGCTCCTCCCACTTAGTTGTGAGTTCCTTAAAGGAGAGGAGCTGTACCGCATCTGAGTCTAACTCCACAGTAAGACACTCAGCGAGCCTCGCCCGCATGAGCAAGCAAGAAGGATGCACAGAAATCTGGAAAGGTGAAGAAGGAAAGGTCAGGAAAATTGGGAGAGGCAGCTCAAACCTCACCTGATGGTCTGTCCAAACCACTTACTTTGTGAAATACTCTGGGCTCTCAGAACAGAGCTTCCTTTAGGGGCATGTTTCCCAAAGTACGGGACAGAACATCTTTAAATAACACCATGAGGCAGGCAGCCCTTCTCATTCCTTTCAATGTTTCTGATTTGGCTGGAGAAAAACACACAGCTGTGGTGACTGGTCTCACTTTAAATTCAAGACCACGAAGTCCAAATGGGTCCTTAACGCCGCCCAGCAATTCTGTATTTCTTCTGCTCACTCACCAGACTATTTCATGTCTTTCCTCTCTCCTCACACTCACTCTTAGCTGATCTCTCTTCTTATTTCACTGAGAAAACAGACACAACCAGAACACCTTCCCCAAGTTCCTGCCACGCCTGCTCGAGTCAGTAATCATTTATGTTCCCATTCTCCCCGTGATTAGGGATAAACTGTGCTCCTAGCTAAAGCCAACCTCTCTCCACCTGGGCAAGAGATTCCATTCCTTCTTGCTTACTAAAATCACTCTGGCAAGTCTATCCTCTCTCCTGTTTTACCAGTCTTTTCCCTCTCTACCAGCTTATAAATATCATCTAATTCCTCTTACAAAAAGAAAAAAAAAAAAAACCAACAACAATCCTTTCAACCCTCTTCTCATTTCAGCTACCACCCCACGTCTCCCCTTTCTAGGAAAACTTGCAAACAGTTGTCTTTACCCACCGTCTCCAATTCCTCACCTCCCATTCCCCTGGAACTTATGCAATCAGACTTTCACCCCTCCCACTCCTATAAATTGTTCAAGTTCACCAAAGAGCTCCATTACTTAAACAGCATTACACAGTCGATCATTCCTTCCCCGAACACCTTCGCTTGGTTTCCAGCATATCATTCTTATGTCTTTCCTCCTATTTCAGTGGTCATTCCTTCTCAGTCTCTTTTGCTGGTTCCTCCCCATCGCCTGAATCTCTCTAACATTTGCGTGCCCAGGACGTGGTCCTTTTCATAAACACACATAGGCTCCTGGCTTTAAATACCATCTACATGTATAACTCCAGTCCAGGGAGACTCTCAACTCTGGACTCATATATCCAACTGACTATTCAACAACCCTACTTATGTATCTAGTAAGCATATAAAAACCTAACATGCCTAAAACCAAAAACTTGACCCTCTGCCCCCAGGCTGTTCTTCCCACACTTCTCCATCTAAGAAAACTGGAACTCCGTCTTTCAAGTTGCTCAGGCCAAAATGATTAGAGTCATCACCGACCCCTCTTTATCTTATACTCCACATCCTCCTGTTACCAAATCCAGTGTACCCTACCTTAAATGAAAGTAGAATCTAATCACTCCTCACCACCTCCACTGTTACCATCCTGGTCCAACACACCATAACTCATCATTGCAACAACTTCCTGACACCTTCTATTTTCAACATATCAGCCAGAGTGATCTTTTTATAATCTAAGTCGTATCATGTCACTTGACTGCTCAAACCTTCCAACAGTTTCCCATCTCAATCAGAGTAAAAATCCATAATGGACTATACAGTCTATACAACCCCTTACCAACTGACCTCATCTCCCCCCACCTTCCCCCTTGCGCACTCCACTCCAGCCACAACGGCTTTCCGCCTGTTCCCTGAACACACTTCCCACCTCAGGGCCTTTGCACTTGGTCTTCCCTCTGCCTGGAAGATTCTTCTCCCCATTATCCACATGGTTCACTCCTTCACCTTCTTCAGGTTTTTGCTCAAATGTCACTTTCTCAGTGAGGCCTGTCTTGATCATTCAATTTAAAATTGCAACTTCCCTCAATCCCTCATCCCTGAATTTTCTCCATCACACTCATTATTATCTAACATACTGTTTACTTTGCTTACTTTATATTGTTTATAGTCTGTCTCTCTCTACTAGGGTTCCCTGAGAGCAGAGACTTTTATTTGTTCTGTTCACTGCTGTATCCTCAGTGCCAGGAACAGTGCTGGAATATGGAAGTTGCTCAAAGGGCTACATGTTTAATTTGTAAACTGAGAAATTCTCAGTTTGCTGCTAGAATGTCTTCAATACTTAACACTTGCTAATCCCTTTTTAGGGCTCAGCACTTTAGCAGGTAAAAGCCTCAAGTAAGAATTTAGTAACATTAGAAACATTTAGTAACACTGAAATGTTTTGCTTTCATTTTATTTTTATATTATTTTTATTTAAGGTACTGGACTTCTATTCTCTCTTATAACAGTTATTTTTAATTTAACACACGTTTTTAAGTTTAAAAAGTGAGTTGCTTCTAAGAAAAATGCTAAGAAATTATAGTGGGAACAGCAAAGAGACATGGCAAAAATAGTGAAAGTGGTATTTGAATGACTGGAGTTTAGGAACTCTCTTAGGGTAGGGTTGCCAGATAAAATAAGGACACCCACTTAAATTTGAATTTTAGATTTTTTTTTTTTTTTTTAGTGTATGCTCCAAACATTGCATAGGACACATTTACACTAAAATATTATTCGTTATCGGAAATGCTATTTTAAATGGGCATCCTCTTTTTCTCCCTTAAATCTGGCAACCTTACCTTAGGAGAACAAAGAAATTGCACCCTGCTCCTTGTCGCTTCCATTTTTCTCTACCAAAACAAGCTAGCTCTTGTCCTATCTACGGACTGCGTGGCTTTTATGCCTCAATAGACGTGTCCCCGTGGGACAGTACTGAGGCCTGACGTCCGAAAAATCCAACTGGCAAAGGCCCACAGCGCACCTTGAGAGGGGAAAGGTTCGGCAGCTCAGAACAAGCAGTCCGGCCGCATCTGCTTGTGAGGGAGGGGGTTCCAGGCCCCCTTTCCCAACCTTTCAGGCACCGGCTCTGCGGAGGCCGAGGCTTGGCAGCTACTTTCCGGCCCTTACCAATGTTGCCTTCGATGGAGAGCCTTCTGGGCCCGCGACCCGCGTGTAGACCCCTGGAGGGGGGCACACCCTCGAGTGGGCTCTTAGCCATGGACTTGGAGGATGCGCGCAGCAGCCGGCCGGGGATCATCCCACCCATGATTCACGCAGCGATCACTTCCGCCGAGAGCACTTCCTCCCCCGGTGTTCACGCGCTCCGGCGCGCCGCTGACGTCAGGCGAGAAGTGGGTGGGTTGAGTTGGCTTGAGGGGAGGGGCCAAAGGGACCGCTCTGTTATCGCGATGTTTGTAATAAAGTGTTGCAAAAAGGAAGACTCCTAATGTGGGGTACGGGAGAGTTTAATGACAATTGGAGTTGGTACTGCGCGATTCGCCCCTCCGTTTCTGTACACTGGACAAACAACGTTTAAAACGACACATAAGTCAAGAATTCCATCACCTTTGCATTTTTGTATCGCTTTAGAATAAATTTCATAACTAAAGACAAATAAAAATAATTGTAATTTTAAACGAGTTTTTTTCCCCCAAGTGTTTGTTGTCTGGCTTTTATTCCAGCATGGGAAAAAATTGGACAGTTTTAAGTAGGAAAATGATGCAATCTGATGATTTACACAAATTAACTTTTTCCCATTCCCTGTAACTTGCACCACAATGCTGGCACCTTATTGAATAAATTAACAAATTAGTTTGTCAATTACACCCCACCTCTTATTTTGCCTCTTGAATAAAGTTCACTCAATCTATTTGCATAGTAGCCAAAAATTCCATAAGAATAAAGAGGGTGGAGGCTTAGGGACTATGTGTGGAACTCGTTTAAACCAGATAGATTGGGTTCTGTGGGGGTGAACCATGGCGGGGTGAGGAGGGGGGCGGGGTGGCTGGTGGGGATTCAGAATAGGGTTTGTAAAAGCTTGAGAAGAGCAAGGGTAGAGAGAGGTTTGCTGGTGTATAGAACTGGAGTCTAGCTGTTGGTGGAGAATTGTGTTCTGCAGAGGGACAGGGACAATTCTGAGCTGCTGCCAGACTGGCTTTTTTCTGCCACACTCCATGGTCATAATGACTTCAGAACCAAGGATTTATGAAATATTGTCAGAGGGTGCGTCCACCTTCCCCGCTTGACTTCCACAAGAGTCAAACCAGGAGTTAACAGGCAATCCGGCATTCGGGCAGCACTCTTAGACATGGGAGTTTTTAGGAAACCAATCTGATTGCCAGAAGGTTTGGGGAGGGGCTGGTGGCTGGGACTGTTGTAGGAAAAAATGGGGCATGAGAGGATGGTCATGTCCCAGGTCTCGGGTGAGTCCCTGGGACAGGCTGCCAAGTGAGGGTCCTTGGCTTCTCGCTGGAAAGAATTCAAGAGCGAGCCATACTAAAGTGAAAGGTTTATGTAGGGAGATACCCACTCCGCACAGCGTGAGCCATCTCAGAAGGCAAGAGCACCAGAGGTGCGGGGGTGGTTAGTTTTTAAGGGCTGGGTAATTTCATAGCCTAACAAGTGAGAGAAATATTCTAACATCTTGGAGAAGGGGTGAGGATTTCCAGGAATTGGGGCACCACCCACTTTTGGACCTTTTTTGGTTGGCCTTGGAACTGTCATGGCACCTGTGGGTGTCATTTAGCATGCTAATGTATTACAGTGAGTGTGTAATGAGTCTCTAGGTATACTGGAAGTCAACTCTTCTGCCATCTTGGGCCTAGTAGGGTCTAATCGGCTTTGTGGTATCCTGTTCTTCTTAATGGTTGTGCCATTCTTTTAATGATTGTGCCCTGCCCCCTTCCTTCCTGTCTCAGGATAACTGTTTGCAGAGCAGGCACAGGACCTTTTTCCTATATTGTTGTTTATATGGGATGGCTGAAGTGACATTTGTATATCATATTAAGCACAATCTATTAAAAAATATATTGCAAATTTATTTAGGATAAGCTGGGTGGAGCGCTAAAGGATATTGGAGCAGGTAAAGTCTGTCCCATCCCCCACTCCCTCCCCTCAAGCCACCTCTCTGTAGAAATACTACTTACATTTCTTTATCTATGTAAACTCTGACTTGGGAAAATATTCATCTCAAAAAGTTTGAGAGGCTCTCTGCACCCTTACGGTTTCCCTTGCCTTCATTGCCCTCAGGGTCACTGTGAAGGGTAAATATGGAAGTTGTTGGCAGGTTTAGGTGCAGACAGGCAACTAATCTGTTCCTAAAAGTTAGAGCACCTAAAAGTCATTTTAAAAAATTTTACAGTGAAGTACAATATATAGTGAAGAAAAGAGCATGTATTGTAAGTGTACAGTTTAGTGCAATTTTCACAAACTGAGCACACTCCATTACCCCGATTCGGATCAAGAAACAGAGCATTACCAGCATCCCCAGAATCCATTTCCCCTGCCAGTTACTACCCCCAAAGGTAACCAATAGCCTGACTTCTAACAGCAGACATTAGTTTTGCCTGTTCTTTACATAAATGAAATCATGTAGTAAGTACTTCTTTCATTCAACAAAGTATCTGTGAGATTTATATATGTTATATATATAAATTGTAGTTCATTCATATATATAAGTTGTAGTTCATTCGTTCTCACTGCTGTATGGCATTCCATCATGTTGTTATACCACAATGTGTTTTATCCATTCTACTCTTTTCTTTTTTTTTTTAAATTTATTTATTTATTTGGCTGTGCTGGGTCTTAGTTGCGGCACGGGATCTTCTTCATGATGTGTGGGATCTTCTAGTTGCAGCATGCGGGATCTAGTTCCCTGACCAGGGATCAAACCCGGGCCCCCTGCATTGGGAGCATGGAGCCTTAACCACTGGACCATGAAGGAAGTCCCCTTATCCATTCTACTCTTGATGGACATTTGAGAGTTTCTAGATTAAAACTATTATAGATATCATTGCTATGAATATTCTTTTTTCTTTTATATAAATTTATTTATTTATTTATTTGGTTGGTTGGTTTTGGCTGTGTTGGGTCTTTGTTGCTGTGTGCGGGCTTTCTCTATTTGCGGCAAGTGGGGGCTACTCTTTGTTGCGGTGCGCGGGCTTCTCATTGTGGTGGCTTCTCTTTGTTGTGGAGCACGGTCTCCAGGTGTGTGGGCTTCAGTAGTTGTGGCTCACTGGCTCTAGAGCGCAGGCTCAGTAGTTGCGGTGCACGGGCTTAATTGCTCCGCGGCATGTGGGATCTTCCCGGACCAAGGCTCGAACCCGTGTCCCCTGCATTGGCAGGCGGATTCTTAACCACTGTGCCACCAGGGAAGTCCTGCTATGAATATTCTTGAATATGTCTTTGGTAAAGTTAAGTACACATTTCTCTTGGGCATATGCCTACAAGTGGAATTGATGTATGATGGGCTTCAGTAGATATTCCCAAAGAGTATGCAGTTCCACAGTGTTTGACTGTACCAGTAGACAGTGCCACCATCAGTGAGTGAGCGCTCTGGTTGTTCCACATTCTTGCCAACAATTGGTATTGTCAGCTTTCTTCATTTTATTCATTCTGCTGTATAATGGTGTCTTGCAGTTTTAATCTGCATTTTCCTGATGATTAATGAAATGGAACATTTTTTCGTATGTTTATTAACCATGTCAGTAACCTCTCTTGTGAAGGACCTGTTAAAGTCCTGTGCCCATTTTTCTATTGGCTATCTGTCTTTTACTTACTGTTATTGTTCTTTGTATATTCTGGATATGAGTCCTTTGTGAATATTTTCTCTCACTCTGTTCCTTGCTTCTAAAAGCTTTTACATTTGGGGGATGTATAGTGTAAAGTAAGAAACTAAAATGTCTTTTGCCTGTTAGTTATCCCACTATTATTGATGATCCTTCTACTCCTCTGTATTTCTTTATGCTTGTTTTATTATGTTTACCATGCATAAAAGTTCAATATCTTTCTTGATCTTAATTCCAAATTTCCAGGAGAGAGACTCTGATTGGCCCAGCTGTGGCCAAAAGGTAAGTTTTCAAGGAACAAATGTGAGTGTTGGAGCCCCACCCCAATGTGCACGAGGAAGGAGGGCGATTAAAGGGATTGTCGGGACAAGGGAGAAAAAAAGGTGGTGATCAGTTCTTCCTGGAAAACAGCGGTATGCTGGTGAGCAGAATTACGTCCCACTTGCCTGGAGGAATAAGGTCACTTCCGGCTCCTGCGGGATTGTCAGATATCTGCTGGAGTTTAAGAGTAAGAGTTGATGTTGCCCCACGGGGACTCTAGTCCTTCAGCATCCATTCCTTCATCCAATATTTGCTGAGCATCTGCTATGTACTAGACACTCTGCTTAGTCCTTAGAGAGAGCTCTGAAGTGCTGCTGACAAGTAAACTGATCCGTGTTACCAAAACGCTATGCAACCATTAAAAATGGGGAGATAAACATACACAAATGTGACCCTGACTTTCTTCTGCAGCTTGGTGTCTGGTCAGTTATATTCTCATCTACATCAAAGATATTCTAATGTACTGGGTTGTGCTAACTCAGTTTGGTTAAGCTGGGAAGTACGCTTCCGGCATCTCCTTCCTGACAGGGCTCTGAGTTCGAGTTGGTCAAAAGAGGACCTGGTGTGAGATTTGGAAAGTAGAATGGGAGCCTCAGCCGCTCTGAGGAGGTCTCTGTTGTCAGACACTGTGACAGACAGATGTGCCCACAGATAGATCCCAGCTAGTTCTCAAGGCCTAGTGACTCCTCTCTGATCGTCCCACAGTTCCCTTCAGACCTTCACTTCCCCAGCTTGTCCCACTTTTGGGCAGTCTCATTCCTGTAATAATCCCCTTATCCCCATAAAGTGCATGGTGGCTCTGCTCACGTGAATGAACTCTGACTGATAAACCTAATCATAAAAGGAGGCAGATAGGGAGTGGTTAAGAGTGTGGGCTCTGGATTCAGACATTTAGAGGTGAGGATTAAGAAAGATAATCCACGTGCAGCATTTAACACACCTGCCACACCGTTACCAACCAAGAGGTATTACGTAATAAGTAAGGTAATACTAACATTACTCAGTGCCTGGGATGTTATTTCTATTTAGTTGACTTCCTATTGAATTCACACTCTCCTCAAGCCACTGTAACCGATCCATGCTCTCCTCTCTACTAGCACATAACTTGACTTCCCCTGCAGAATTCTAGGACAGCACTTATTGAAGCGGGGTAAGATCGGGTGGGGTAGGGAGGGGAAAGACGGGTCATCCTCCCCTTCTTGCCCCACATGGAGATTCTGCCGTGCCCCTCCACAGCAGGGAGGGTCAGCTCTCCACACTCCTCTGGCGGCGTCTATGTGCCTGGGCATCCTACCGCCTCTTCCCTGTGCTTTCTCTCCCAAGAGCCTGTGCCTGTGGCTCTTCTTTGCAGGACTGCTCTCAGCCTACTGGAAAACTTTTCCTGCACAGGAGGAAAGCCTGGGACTTTCTGTCCCCCAGGAAGCGCCTTCACTTATCACTGATACGTGACCATGAAAGCCTGGCTCATTGCCTGCAGTAAGGTTTATACTCCAGGCCTCTCAGGGGACCAGGCTGAAGCCACTCTTTGCTGTCCTGCCTCTCCCACTCTACTCACTGATTTCTACCGAGAGCACTTCCCTAATAAATCTCTTGCATGTGAGTCCTCATTTCAGGGTCTGCTTCTGGGAAACCTGTCCCAAGACATAAATCCTCTAGGGGTTTTTGAAAATATGCTTCTTGGGGCTGCCCTGGTGGTGCAGTGGTTAAGAATCCGCCTGCCAGTGCAGGGGACACAGGTTCGAGCCCTGGTCTGGGAAGATCCCACATGCCGTGGAGCAACTAAGCCTGTGCGCCACAACTACTGAGCCTGCACTCTAGAGTCCATGAGGCACAACTACTGAGCCTGTGTGCCACAACTACTGAAGCCTGCACGCCTAGAGCCTGTGCTCCACAGCAAAAGAAGCCACCGCAATGAGAAGCCCGCGCACTGCAATGAAGAGTAGCTCCCGCTAGCCGCAGCTAGAGAAAGCCCACACGCAGCAACAAAGACCCAACGCATCCAGAAATAAATAAATAAAATAAATACATTTATTAAAAAAAAAGGAAATATGCTTCTCTACTGCACCCCCAGAGGGCAAGTGCAGGGATGGTGGAGGAAGAATGTCTGACATTGAGGTCTGTGTGCTTCCACTGGGCTCCACTGTCTCCAAATGGGTGTGTCTGGGAAGACCAGGTGGGTTCTGTTCAGGAGCATCAAGGATGGGACCTGGCCAGGTGGCAGGAGCAAAGGGCACACCAGGCAGAAGTAGGGACTTAGCTCTGCCAATAACTAGCTGGGAAATCTAGTTAACTAGTAAACTAGCTATAAAATGAGAATGACATTAGTACCTGCCTCATAGGGCTGTGGTGAGGATTAAATTAGAAAATCCATGGAAGCTCTTAACCTAGTGCCTGCCGTATTATAAGCATTCAATCAATGTTAGCTGTTATTATTATCCCGTATTTTCTCATAGTATTTTGTGAGGGCTTCTATTTCACCTCAGATCGTTGTCTTACATGTATGTGTCTGTCTCCCCCTTTATGCAGTGTGACCTTGATGGGCAGGAATCATCTTTGTGGGGTACATAAATCCCATTTGGCCTTATCCAGTAATTGTAGATGCCAAAAATTCAGTAAATACTTGTGAAATTAAACAGACTTGACCAAGGGCAGGGAGTGGGTAGCAAGTAATGAGAGAGAGACAGAGACAGAGACAGAGAGAAAAGGAGAAGAGGGAGGGGGAAGAGGGGTGCAGGAAGAGAAAATATTCTTCCTTGGGATGCTGCTCCTTTCTTGATTAATTTTTGGGACAAAATACAACTTAGTCCTCAATGACAAAGGACCTCATAGAGATCTTAAGCCCACTACGACCATCCTTCGCCTAAGTTTAAATAACATTGTGTTTGAACCACTCACATGTTACAGCCTATAAGCCCTGCGTTTCCCTTTCTGTTCACAGTCTCTAGTGTATCACCCTTGAGTACAAGCACTTACATCTCTGAAAGCCCTTATTTCTTAACCCTCCTCCCTCCAAGAGTCATCTAGTCCTCATTCTTACTAACGTTCAAGATAAAGGAAACAAGGTGGTATAGCAGAAGAAGCACTAGGTTTTAGCGCCACATACACTTGGATTTTAACCCTGGCTCTGTGTGATCTTCAGCAAGGTGTTAACTTCTCTGAGCCTCAATTTCCTCATCTGTAATAATAGCACCTACCTCTCAGGGTCATTGTGTGGACTAGAAATAGGTGTGAAAAGCCTTTAGCATTGTGTGTGAGAGTCAGCCCAGGAAAATAAAGAGCCCCACACAGAGAAGTAAGGCTTGCAGGTTTTAATGTTTCATGATTGTTAACAGAGCAGTCTCAAGGAGACCCCCAGAGAATCTGTTCTGACTTTAGAAGCACTTCCTGTGGACGATGGAGGGCCCTGCCTCATCATACTCTGGCTTGCTGATCCACATCTGCTGGAAGGTGGAGAGAGAGGCCAGGATGGAGCCTCCGATCCAGACTGAGTACTTCCTCTCTGGGGGAGCAATAATCTGCAAAGAGCAAATATGGTGAATCATGATCAGTCGCCAAGGAATAGGGAAGGTGGTCCAGGAATCATCTCACCACACTGCCAGACTACCCTGGAAAAGAACAGCCTCTGTGGTCAGAAAGGAACAGGAGAAACCTTGTGGTAGATTAGACTATTGCTCAGATTGTCACTCTCCCTCCCACCCCATCCCCCTGCCCCTCCATGAGAAGAGTTCAGAGTTCCACCCTGTGACTTTGGGCTGGGCCCTGTATTTGCTTTGGCCAATGGGATGTCAGCAGACTTGACACAGGGGCTAGAAATGTGCTTCAGGCATGCAGGTGGGCACACTGTCTTGTGTCTCTGCCATCTTCATGAGAAGAGCTTCCCTTGAAGAGCTACTGGCCCTTCAGCCTGGGACCCACAGTGAGAGATGTGCCCCTGACCTGAGTTGGCTGGGCCTGCAGAGCTATCTAGCCAAGCTTGACCTAGATCAGCTGACTCCCAGCTGACCTGCAGATGCATGAGCAATAAATGCTTATTATTACGTGCCCTGAAGTTTCATAGTTGCTGTTACTCAGCAATAGCTAACCAATACAGACATCTGTAAAGGGAGTGCTGTTCTGTTCTTGCCTAGAGTTTGGATGCATGGGCAGCTTGGGCTGGGATTCCTCCATTCCTGAGTCTAAGGCAGTCTACTCAATAGTATCTTGTATCTGAGAAGTTCTCAAATTCATACATGCCACTGGGATTCCTGAGCTTGGCCTTTAGGAATTGGTTGTCATGTCAGACAACTTTGAACTCCACCTACAAGTATATCTAAAAGGACCATGACTCTTCAACTAATTCCTGTTTCTGAAGGGACTAAGAATTCAGTGCTAGAACAAACCAGACATGAAACAGATTTTTTTGTCTCCTAAGAATCTCCCTACGTATTTCCTAAATTGCAGAGATCATGGAATAGCTAAATAAGTAGGGTCTTTAGAAGTTATCTTATTCAGGCAGACAAAAGTCACCCTGTTGCTCCTTTGACAGATACCTCAGGGACTGGCACAGCCACTAAGAAGGTAACAGATTTTACTGCTGGGCAGTTCTAGTTGTGAGAAAACTCTGGGTTGTCTTGGGCTGGAGGCCCTAAATCTCAGCCCCATTCCCACCACACTCTCTTCTTCCATATCCTGGAACTTGCCTCACCTCCCCCAGTCCAATATGGCTGGGGTGTTTGTACCTGCACACATCCCCGGGCATCTTTGCTTACTCACTCTCTTTCCCCTGCCTGCAGTGTGCTTTCCCCTCCTCTGGTCTTATTTAAGCTGATCTTCCATTGATCATGTCTACTAATCAGATCTTAAACTCCTGGAAGGCCGGCAATGTTATTAAACTCAGGGCAGTGGCTCATAAATTGGAATATGCATCAAGTCATTGGTGTCCATTTATAAGTGTAAGTGATGGGGGCACCCCAGACCTGTTGAACCGGAATCAGGTGTGGTATCCTGACACATGGTCCTAGTAAAAAGCCGCTGCCCCAGGCCTGGCACATTGCCCCCCATGTGGCAGACCTCAGTAAGCGTGGCTGCTCCAATTGGCTCTGGGTGAGAAGAGCCCGCTGCTCACCTGTTTTCTGGTGGCCTGCTCTGCTTCCCTGTGCCAAGCACCATCTGCTAGGCAGGGGGAAAGCCTTTGTGAAGAAGGTTCTTAGAATACTGACATAGAGAACACACTTCCTCAGATCAGGCCTACTCCCCAGAGACCAACTTTATTGTGAGACTTTGTAACTTTCAACCTATTTGTTATCTCTATTTTACTCCTAACTCTTTCTAATCCTGCTAGTAGCAAAGTTCCTAGAAGCCCTAAAAGTGTCTGTCTGATTGCTTGGGGACCAGAGGCTGGGGAGAAGTGGTAAGACAGGTGGGCTCCCGTTCTGATGAGGCCTGTGCGGTGAGAAGCATTGTGTGGGAGGGCTGTGACCAAGATGGGACAGCACATCAGAGGCCGTTCAGGAATCAAGGAGTGTTCCTGTGAGTTTGAACCAGCAGACTGTCCTATAGCCAACATTCTCTCTTTGGAACTTTCACCCTCCTCTGGGGTGACACCCAAGTCCTTTTTAAAGAGTTTAAAGTTTAAAGATGGTGTGGTGTTGCCTCCTTCTTTTCTTTCCCTCTTTCCCTCCTCATTTCCTACTCAACCCCCTCAACTTCTCTCCATTCCAAATTCTTTCACCTCCTTCTCATATGGGGTCCATGAAATTGTGTTTGAGAGCCCACGCTAAATGTGTCTCCCGCTTATCAGTGCCCAAAGAACATAATCCCCCAAGATGAAATCTGTCTCGGGCCAGAATGATGGAGCACCCAGGAGGCCACCAAGCTGTAAGCCTGGCAGCCTGACTCGGAGCATCTCCCAAGTACACAGGTCTTTGTACAAAGAACAGGTTGGAGGGAGCCAGGGCAGGACCCACCTTGATCTTCATGGTACTGGGGGCCAGGGCTGTGATCTCCTTCTGCATTCTGTCGGCAATGCCGGGGTACATGGTTGTACCCCCGGAGAGGACGTTGTTGGCATATAAATCCTTGCGGATGTCAATGTCACACTTCATGATGGAATTGTAGGTTGTTTCATGAATTCCAGCTGACTCCATGCCTAGTAGAGATCACAGTAGCTAGTCAGTATCCACCACGCCACACCTATAGCTCCTCAGGTGACCCTTCTGTTGATGCAGCTACCCTGGTTCGCCTCAGTCACCTCCCTAATGGATTATAAGATCAGACTCTCTAACTGGTCATCGCCCTGCCTTGAGTTTCCCCCAGTTCTGACTGATCTTTCACACTGTTCCCTGATGAATATTTCTAAAGGAATACTTTCATTGTATCACTTTTTTCACAGCTTTATTGAGATATAATTCATGTACCATAATATTCACCCCTTTAAAGTGTATAGTTCACTAGTTTTTAGTGTATTCACAGAGTTGTGCAACCATCACCACAATCTAATTTTAGAACATGTTTAATACCCCCCAAATAAACTCCATGCCCATTAGCAGACACTCTCCATTTTCCCCTGCATTCCGTCCCCAGCCTTAGGCAACCACTAATCTATTTTCTAATCTCTATAGATTTGCCTATTCTGGACATCTCATATAAATGGACCATACAGTATTTGTTCTGTTGTGTCTGGCTCCTTTCACGTAGCATAATGTTTGCAAGGTTCATCCATGTTATAGTCTGTTATAGCCAAATAATATTCCATTGTATGGATATACCCATCATATCATCTTTGCCTGTTGGTTGACATCTAGCTACCTTAGTCTGGCACCAAGATCTTCCACAGTAAAAGGCCCTGTCTGCCATACCAGCTCATGCCCACTTACCTGGGGTCCCCCATCTCCTGTCTTTTTTCCATGTGATATAATTCCACACTGTAGATAGAGGAATCTTCCTAAAGTGAAATACTGACTTTGCTACTCTGCTGTCTAAAAACTTCCAGGGGCTCTACATTGCTGATATGATTAACCCCCATGCTCTTTGTGTGGTCCAGTGGCTCTCTTGTTTCCTCTGTGTGCAAACACACACACACACACCCCTCACCCATCATGTCCCAAATAGAATATGACTTGTCACTCCTCCACACTTTGCACATACCTTTCCATTTGCCCTGCATGCCATTCCCTACTCTGCACTCCTTCCATTCCCAGATACCATAAAATGATACTCATTCTTCAAGGTTCTATTCAAATATTCACCTTCTCTGAGAAGCCTTCCCTGATTTCTTAGGCCTATAGCACTTCGTCCAGTTACACTATATGTCAACATTTGCTTACAGGCCTTTCTCTTATATACTTCTCAAGAAAGTAGTTATCCTTGTATTAAATATTATCTTATTTAATCCTTGTGGCAACCCTATCTAGTAGGTACTATCATAATTTCTACTTTATAGATAAGAAAACTGAGGTTTGAAGAAGGTAACATGTCCAAGGTACAGCACTTGGAGGAGCAGAATCAGGATTTAAAACCAGGTCTGACCCCCAAACCCACCCTGTTTACTGCTATAGGTTTAAGACTCCATGATTTAAATGTTGAGGGATCCAAGAAATATTTTATGTTTTAATCTCATTCTTAGTTTCATGTTTATATTCCCATCCCACTTTTCCTTTATTTTGATTTCCTTACCCTTATATTTAAAATTAGATTTTTATCTAGTTGTATTGTTTATGTATTTTTGGTCCTTCCTGGAAAATATAGGCTAAGTATAAACAATAAACAGTGTGCGTGACTCCTGGTGTTTCTCTTTTCATCCTTGCCCTCCTGATTGGCCAGGACTACAGGCCGAGCCTCACCAATGAAGGAGGGCTGGAAGAGGGTCTCGGGGCAGCGGAAGCGCTCATTGCCAATGGTGATGACCTGCCCGTCTGGCAGCTCGTAGCTCTTCTCCAGGGAGGAAGAGGAGGCTGCCGTGGCCATCTCATTCTCAAAGTCCAGGGCCACATAGCACAGCTTCTCCTTGATGTCTCGCACGATTTCTCGCTCGGCTAGAAAGAGTAGAAATGACAGAGAGTAGATACTGAGCTCTGTTAGTTTGGTTGTCCTATTTTGATCTCCATGAAAACTTCCTTCTTCCTTCTCTTATGGGTTCAGTCTCAAGATGAATGTTAATGTTTTCATTCCTCTTTCTAAAGTGAAAGTTCAAAATCTCGATTCCCAAGCAAAACTTTGTATGTGCTTTTCGTCTTGCTCTCATCACTCAGCCCTGACAAAGCTGCAGGCCTTCCTGAGGGCCTTCCAGGACACATTTCCCATCTAGATGGAGGCTTATATGCTGGGATTGTACAGAATCTAGGAAGGCTCCTACCTAAAACCTCTTCCTGCCCAGGGAGCCACTTCCCCTTAGAAATTCAGACCTTACTTATTCCATTTGTCCTCAGACAAACCATAAACCCCCTAGGTAATGAAATGTGCCACCAGATTCTTACCACCATTCAGCTGAATAAAAACTAGCTCTAATCCTGGTGTGGACATGGACAGAGGTAGCAGGTGCCTGGGGAGGGAAGGAGTGCTGTGAAAGCACACTTAAAAGAGGGCAAAGCCAAGCGCTTCTTAGGATGAGTAGGTCTAAGCCTTGTCTCCCTCCCCAGGGTGTCTTGGTTGGGAACCTTCCTCCTTAAATAAGCCTGCCCTGACTATCTGGTCTGGTCTAGGGGCCCAGCCCCAGCCTAGGGCCTCCCCGTTTGCCCTAAGAGAGTTTGAGGACACAGGGCCACTGACTTCTCATTAGTCATGAGAATTTCTGGTCCTAGATCAGATTTGGTTCTGAGCTCAAGTCAAGTCCAGAAAGAGGCTGGGTACCTGTGGTCACAAAGGAATAGCCTCTCTCTGTGAGGATCTTCATGAGGTAGTCTGTGAGGTCGCGGCCAGCCAGATCAAGGCGCATGATGGCATGGGGCAGTGCGTAGCCCTCGTAGATCGGGACATTGTGGGTGACACCGTCCCCTGAATCCAGGACAATGCCTAAGGACAGAGAGGATAAGACCTATGAAAACCTTTAGTATTTTCTTTCATCTGTCTCTTTCTGGGACTGGTTACTGAAAGATCTTCAACTACCATATTTTTCTTTAGTAGCTAGAAAATTCACCCATGGTGAGAATTATCAATCATATTTTTTGTGTACATCAATTTTTGTGTATGTCGGTTTGTTTTCCCAAATGTGACTGTAGGCATCTGGAAGGCAAGTAAAATGTCTCCTCTTCTTATATTCCTTGAAACACTTTCACAAAAATGCACACGTCAATTGGCATCTAGGCTGCACGTTCTTTAGTGAGACTGGATAATTTGCATATCCTTCAGGCATCAAACTAACACATATGTAGTGCTAAAAGGACTATAAAAACCAGCTTGAAAAAAATAACATTCTTTACTGATGAAACTTTTAGTAAACCATGAAAGGAAATAAGTTTTCTCAATGTGATAAGAAATCTCTCCTGATCCAACAGCCACATAATTGATGGGGAAACATTACAATATTGTTACTGTATTATTATTATTTAATATTGTCCTGGATGTTCTAGCCAATGCAATATGACAGAAAATACAGATAAGAGGTACTATCATCAAAAGGGAACAGAATCATCATTATTTGCAGATAACGTGGTTGTATACTTAGAAGACCTAAGAGAACCAACTGAGAAATGATTAGAGTTAATCAGATGATTCAGTAAGAGCCAGATCCAAAATAAATATCCAGAGATCAGCAGCTTACTCTTATACAAGGATGTTGGTCACAGCATATTTTATAATAAAAAATAAAAATTGGAGACAACTTAAAGGTCCTGCAATAGAGAAATGGTAAAATAAATAAATCAATATCATGGAACCATCACACAATGACTCCCGTGTGGCCACTGAACATGACGTTCACAGCATAAAACCAAGCGCAAAGCATGGGATACGGAACTGCATATACCTATATTTCCCCATCACCGTCCTTATCACCTGCAGTGAAATTATCCTTTACTTTCATCTCTCCTCCACTAGACTGTTAGCTCCATAATGGCTGGTCTGTCTTGTTTGACAGTGTGTGCCCATGGCCTGTAGTGTTTGTCACATGGTAGGGAGTAATGGAAAATATTTGAATGAATGAATAAATGGACAAATCAATGAATACATGAATGAATGTTTGAAAGATGTTCATGCAAGCTGTGAAGCCCCTATTAAAAATCACTTTATTTTGAAGTTCCCTCTGTTTCCCTGAGCTCCTTTCTATACCAAGGCCACGTCATACTTACACACCCAACATCATAGGTTCTGCCATTGCTGCTTCATGAGCAGAAACATTCTAGCATTGTTGGAAAGTGTGTACAAGCTCCCAGACTAACTACTGTGAGGGAAATGGCCCTTGCAGGTTGTATTAGTCATGGTTTGTTCATGTAAATTCTTTCCAGCTACACTGGGTAGACTCGCATCTGCATTTTACATGGGCTTGCCTTCTGTTATCCCTAATCAAGGTTTTCCTTGGACTTTGACTGTCCCACTGATTCTTCTGAACAGGAATCTCTGCAAGAGCCCAGCTTTCCCTTCCTCCCTCTCAAGTCAGAAAGGGAACGGATTACAGGGCTACTCACCTGTCGTGCGGCCAGAAGCATAGAGGGAGAGCACAGCTTGAATGGCAACGTACATGGCAGGGACATTGAAGGTTTCAAACATGATCTGAAAGAACAATGCAGAATAGAAGACTATCTGGCAGAAATCACAGCACCTCTTGGTCCACAGAATGGTTTGTAATTTTATTAAGGGCAGGAACTGTGCTTATTTACCCCTCTCCCACCTCCCATACGTTCTGGCATGGACTACAAACACAGCAATTCTCAAAAAAATTCTGTTGCATTGATGCATGAATGGGAGAAAGAATCTGGCCAAGCATCCATGTTGTATTCTTGTGCCAGTGCTCAAGTCTTCCTGGCCTCTTACCTGGGTCATCTTCTCCCTGTTGGCCTTGGGATTTAGGGGGGCCTCCGTGAGCAGGGTGGGGTGCTCCTCAGGTGCTACCCGCAGCTCATTGTAGAAGGAGTGGTGCCAGATCTGGTTGGGACAAAAGTCAGATGAGTCCAGCAGACTCCCAGTGGGCTGGAAACTTCCTATGGACATGCCCATGCTGGGGGAGGATGGCACGATGCTCTCAGAATGGACTGGATCTGGAGAGGAGGCCCGTCAGCCATGGGAATTTCTGATTGCTCTTTAGAGGTTATATTCCTTCTCAACAAGGCCCCAGACAGGACTCAGACCTGGGGCCAATATACTTAGTGTGTTGATTATTTCTGTCTGACCTTGGCTCCTCTTTACACCTCTCCCTTGTCTCCCCTGCTTTGTGCCCTGAGGGACAAGGCCCTCTGCAGCTCTCTGGCTTCTGGCTGTGCTTGGCTGATAGAAGATACCAGCAAGAGGTTGGAGAGTGGGAGGGGGGAGAAGGGCATGGTGATCTCCCGGCAACACTGTGGCCTCCCTGAGCACAGCTCCTGTTGCGCAGCCCCTCCTCAGGCTCCAGCTCTCACTGAGCTCTAGTCACGCTGCCCTTGCCCTTCAGCCTTCCAGCTCTAAGAGCTTCCCTCTGTTGCTGGCACTTGAGTGTCTCTGCATCCCTTTCCGGTTCCCTAACCCTGCTCACACCTCTGTAAGTAGTCCTTCCTTAAATTAATTTCAGAACCCCAGCTGAGTGTATACTGTCTCCTGCTGAAGCCTGACAGATATGCATTAACTGTCACTGTGTTTCTCAGCCTCAGCGCTTTGACATTTTAGGTTCAATAATTCTTCCTTGTGGGGGAGCCGAAGTGCATTACGGGGTGTTTAGCAGCATCCCCGTGTTCCACCCACCAGATGCCAGTAGCACTTCTCCAGCTGTGAGGAGCAAAAATGTCTCCAGACATTGCCAAATGCCCCTGGGAGACAAAATCGCCCTGGTTGAGAATCACTGCTTTAGAGGAAGTTACTTCTTCCCGCTGTGTACTGTTCCCTCTTTAGTGATCCAGGACAACAAACAGGAGCCTTTATTTCAGAGGGATCTGGCAAAGAGTGGCAGGGACACAGGGCTTTGATTTTCTCAGAGGTGGGGCACAGGGTCCTCTGATTCCACTGTACCCATGTATTTAAGGACCCCTGGCTTTGTGCTAGGATGGTGCTAAATGTAATCTTAGTTTCAAAGTCTGGAGGGGAGAAAGGCAGTCAAAAAGACAAAATACAAGACACGTCCATATTTTAATGAAGGAAGAGGCAGGAGAAGTTCGTTTTCTGGGAGATTTGAGTAGGTCCTGAAGGCAAAGGAAGGTCTCCAGAGACTGAGGAGGGCATCTGAGGCAGAGCAAATGGCACAAGCAGAGGACCTGGGCTGTGGAGGTGTCACAGGAGACGTGAAGGAGATGGCAATTAGGCTTAATAATGTGATCTTAGTATTTCCTCAAATGTGGGCCCTGGATGCTTTGGGATAATTGTTATAGGTGCAGGTTCCTAGGCTGTATCCCAGGCCCACAAATCAGAATCTTTGGGTGGGAAGGGAAAGCTGGGAAGAAGTGAGAGAGTGGCATGGACATATATACACTACCAAATGTAAAATAGATAGCTAGTGGGAAGCAGCTGCATAGCACAGGGAGATCAGCTTTCTGACAACCTAGAGAGGTGGGATACGGAGGGTGGGAGGGAGACTCAAAAGGGAGGGGATATGGGGCTATATGTATACTTATAGCTGCTTCAGTTTGGTGTACAGCAGAAACTAGCACACCATTGTAAAGCAATTATACTCCAATAAGTATGTAAAAAAAAAAAAGAATCTTTGGGTGTTGGGACCAAGCATCTGCACTTCATCTTACTTCATTTTCGGAAGCTTTTATAAAGTACTTTAAAAGTTAAAGATGTTGGGCTTCCCTGGTGGCGCCGTGGTTGGGAATCTGCCTGCTAATGCAGGGGACACGGGTTCGGGCCCTGGTCTGGGAGGATCCCACATGCCGCGGAGCAGCTGGGCCCGTGAGCCACAACTACTGAGCCTGCGCGTCTGGAGCCTGTGCCGCGCAACGGGAGGCGCCGCGATGGTGAGAGGCCCGCGCACCGCGATGAAGAGTGGCCCCCGCTTGCCGCAACTGGAGAAAGCCCTCGCACGAACCGAAGACCCAACACAGCCAAAAATAATAAATAAAGTAGCTATAAAGTTTAAAAAAAAAAAAAGTTAAAGATGTTGACAATTTTTAAATTAGGAAAATATTTTTAAGAGGACTAAAAATTTCTCATATTTCCATTACTCAATAATAAATAGTTAACACTTTGGCTTTTTTCTTCTCCCTAATCTTTCATCTTTATGTATTTTTAAATTTATTACTACTACCATTTATTTACTTCATATGCTTTCATTTATTTATTATTTACTACTCTTACACTTCTATGTTCAATTTTGTTTCCTGTCACTTTTCAGTTAATATAACATAAATAACTTTCTTTTCCATAGTAAACATTTATTTTTAATAAATTGAACTAAAATTTTTTTAATGTTTACACAACATTTCAACATATACCATCATCATCGTATATTTAATCACATTACTATTCATGGTATCTTTGATTTTTGTTTATAAATAATCTTGTGAAAACTATCTTTGTACATATTACATTTTGTTTTTAATATTCAGGATGTTTTCCAAAGAAAAAAATTCTAAGAATGGAATTACTGAACTACAGAGCATGGCAATTGGAAAACTTTTTGATTTCTATCACCCACAAAGAGGCTAATTTTGTCTTTACTTCAGAATAGAAATTGCCTGTTTCACCCTTAAGTGCATTCAGTGTTCTCACTCTTAAAATATGAAATAATTTGATAGATAAAATTAATACCTAGTTGTTTTACTTTGAATTTTTAAATAAGTTTTTAAATAATTTTTCAAATAAGTTTAAACTTCTTCAGATTTTCAACTTTTGATAATTTCTATTTGGCCAATTATCTGGTCATGTCCCTTGATTATTTGTCTGGTGGAGACTTTGTGTTTTTAATTATCAATTTACATTAGTTGTTTATATTAATCCTCTTTTGCACTTGTGAATACTTTTTGCAATTTGTTGTTTGCCTTTTAAATTTGGTTTTGCTTTTCACATACTAGAAGTTATGATTTTTTTTTTTATTGAAGTATAGCTGATTTTTTAAAAATTTATTTATTTATTTATTTATTTTTGGCTGTGTTGGGTCTTCGTTTCTGTGCAAGGGCTTTCTCTAGATGTGGCGAGCAGGGGCCACTCTTCATCGCGGTGCGCGGGCCTCTCACTATTGCGGCCTCTCTTGCTGCAGAGCACAGGCTCCAGACGCGCAGGCTCAGTAGCTGTGGCTCACGGGCCTAGCTGCTCCGCGGCATGTGGGATCCTCCCAGACCAGGGCTCGAACCCGTGTCCCCTGCATTGGCAGGCAGACTCCCAACCACTGCACCACCAGGGAAGCCCGAAGTTATGATTTTTAAGAAGTCACATTTGTCATTCTTTTTCTCTGACTTCTTTCACCAGAAATTTGATAAATACTCACACTTACTATATTGTATTTTTTATCATTTGAATTTCTATATTTAACTTTCATATTCAATTGATATGTGTTTGATGAAATTGTATGAAGTAAGGGCCATAAACAGATTCCCTACCCCCCAAATAATGAATCAGTTGTCACAGAATAATTCATTGAATTATTGAATCCTTCTCTCCCCTCTGGTCTTGGAGGTTTCATTTACCATGTATTTCTTTTTTACCTCTGTATTGGCACCAAATTGTTTTAATTTTTATAACTTTATATTATATTTTACTATTTGGATATAGCAAGTCTCCTCTCATAGTTTTTCTTATTCATTTTATTCTCATAAATTTTGTCTTATTTATTTTTCCACACTTTATGATTATCTTGCATGATTAAAACTCGTGGCATTTTTAGTCAAACTCATAGAAGCAGAGAGTAAAATGGTAGCTACTAGGAGCTGGGGGGGAGGGAAAAGAGAGGCTATCTTAGTCAAGGCATATGAAGTGTCAGTTATGCGGGATGAGTAAATTCTGGAGATCTAACATAATATATTAGCATGGTGACTAAAGATAACAATGCTGTCCTGTATACTTGAAATTTGCTAAGAGGGTAAATCCTAAGTGTTCTCACTGCAAGGGAAAAAAACAAACAAACTATGTGAGGTAGTAGATATGTTAATTAGCTTGAGTATGGTGACTATTACATAATGTATACACATATCAAATCATCAAGTTGTATACCTTAAATATATACAATTTTTAAAATTGTGAGATTTTTGTTAGAATGGCAATGAGCCTATAAATTAATTTGAGGAGATCTGACAGCTTCACCCTATTCAGTTTTTCTTTTAAGGCACATAATATATTTTAGGGGTTTCTTTAAAGAGTTCATATTACTACTGTGAATAAATTATTTTGTCTATTATGTTTTCAAATTAGATATCATTAGAAATATAATAATATGTGCCACGTATTGAGCATTAAGTATGTTCCATGCCTTGGGATTATACTAAATATTTGCCTAGTTCAACCTCCAAAGCAACCTAATGAAGAAAGTATTTTTATTTCCACAAATAAGGAAGCTGAGGCTTAGAGGGAAGGATTTGCTCCTAGATCCCTCTGCCACTGACTCCAGTGTCTGTGCTCTTAACCATCCCACAGAGTGAAGCAAGAGCTATTGTATTTTTATCTATTTATGTCACATTCAGAGTGACTGAATCTAGGGTTTAGAGAAACTGAATCTAGGGTTTAGAGAAAAGTATATGCGTAGTACAGATTTCAAATCAGCTTTCTTTATTCCTAGTTGCAGTCTGCTCAATAAGCCCTCTATTACATTTCAAAAGACAGTCATTGCAGAAACAAGAATTCTCAGACAACTGTCAGTGGAATTTATCAAAAGAATATTAGAAATATTGTACAGCAACTATACTTCAATTTAAAAAAAGGATATTAGAAAGTCTCTATTAGCATTTTGCACGTGATTTTGTGGAACACAAACTACCATTTAAAAATTACCCCCCACGTGTTCTTTTTAAAAAATATTTTATTTTCATTTATCATTTACAGGTGGTTTGTTCCTGATGTTAATATTTCCTAGGTATCTAGTGAGAGTTTGATCTTTTTTTGGGGGAGGGGGCACGTGGTATGAGAGATCTTAGTTCCCAGACCAGGGATCAAACTCCTGCCCCCTGCGGCAGAAGCATGGAGTCCTAACCGCTGGGCTGCCAGGGAAGGCGCCCCCTCAACATCTTCTGACATGAAAAAAGCTTCTAGAAACCGGTAGAGATTCCTATTTAAATTTTTCACTAGAGAAGCATCATACTAATATAGCATTAATGCACCTATCTGAGGTCATGACAGGGAAAATAAAGGGGAGAAGCTATTTGCCTTTCTGGAAGCAGCAGAGCATTTTAAAGGATAAGCACTGCACTGGAGTGAAAGCTGGAAAGGATAAAGCTGAGACTTAGGCGGGACCAGGTTCTCAAATGCCAGACAGGGAGTCAGGAACCAACTGTTGGTTAGTGAAGAGTCTGAGGAGGTGAGTGACATGATCTGGTCTGTTTTTAGAAAGACAAGCTTTGCAGAAGTGCAGAGAATGAATTAGGTGAGTGAGGCAGGAGACAAAGAAGTCAGTCAGGAAGGCATTGGAGTCGTCTAGTGAGAGATGTTGGCAGCTGAGGCTGGGGAATGCCCGGGGGATGGACAGGAAGGAAAGAAGGACGTGAGAAACGTTGCAGAGGAAGAGTTGGCAGGGCAGAGGGTGGGTGTTGATGATGTTAAAGTGAGCACCCTAAAGGGGGAGTCCACCAGTACCTTCTCCATGTCATCCCAGTTGGTGATGATGCCGTGTTCAATGGGGTATTTGAGAGTCAGGATCCCTCGCTTGCTCTGAGCCTCATCCCCCACGTAGCTGTCTTTCTGGCCCATTCCCACCATTACACCCTGCAATGCAAAAGAGAAGGAAGGAGAACGGAATTGGCCGAGAGCTCCGCTTAGAGGGATTCAGGTATTGGAGGGTCTCTGAAGAAGGTTAAAGATAGGGAAAATGTCCTTCTTCCCCTGGAAACCGGACTGAAGGAGACAGGGTGAGGCGGATACCGATGAATGTAGAGATGGCGGGAGGGAAGGCGGAGGATTTCTTGTGGGCTTGTCTCTTTTCTTTGTCCTAAAACAATGTCATTTTCTGAGAGAACAGGGCCCATCCATACACGTCTTCCTCTTACCTTACCTTACTTAGCACACACACACACACGCACGCATGCACACACGCACACAGGCGCGCAGCTCAGCATGGACTCCACAGTCCAGTGCGTCCTCCTAGTAACTCAAAGCCTTGGGTCCAGATGAATACATACCTGGTGGCGAGGGCGACCCACAATGGAAGGAAAGACAGCCCGGGGGGCGTCATCTCCTGCAAAGCCAGCCTTGCACAGGCCAGAGCCATTGTCACACACGAGTGCAGTGGTCTCCTCTTCACACATGGTGAGTGTGGCCGAGTGAACCAGGGGCTGGAGCACCTAGGGAACTGGGGAGAAGAGAGGTAATTGGCCACTTGTCAAAATCATGTTGGAGACAGTCTTCTTGGCTGTCTTGGGGCCTGACCCCATCGGCAACCAGGACCTAGTTCCAGGAGGGACAGGTGTGGACCTGGCCCCTTACTCTCTGGCATTTGGGCCTCTTCCCTCTACCTTACTGTTTTGGGCTGAATTGTTTACCCCCCAATTTCTATGTTGAAGTCCTAACCCTAGTACCTCAGAGTGTGACTGTATTTGGGGATAAGGCCTTTAAAGGGGTAATTAAAGTAAAATGAGGTCATTAATCCAATATGACTGGTGTCAAATATGCCTAATTCAATAGAACAGGTATCTTTATAAGAGGAAATTGGAACACAGACACACACAGAGGGAAGATCATGTGAAGACACAGCAAGAAGACAATCATCTACAAGCCAAGTTGAGAAGCCTCAGGAGAAACCAGCCCTGCTGATACCTTGACTTCAGACTTCTAACCTCCAGAACTGTGAAAAAATAAATTTCCCTTGTTTAAGCCAGTCTGTGGAACTTTATTATGGCAGCCCTAGCAAACAAATCCACCTGCTTCTCAAAGACCTGAAATGACTACAAAGCGTTAATCTAATGGAAAGAATCTCTAAAGACTTGAAGTTTAGAAAAGGAATTGAAAAAATTTGCAGTAAACATAATTAAGGGTTATTATTTGCTATATAAAAGAACTCCTACAAATCAATAAGAAAGAAGTAAATAGCCTAAAAGAAAAAAATAAAAAGACTATGAATAGATAACTGACAGAAAACAAAATGCAAATACCCAACAATTACATGAAAAGATGTTCCGCCTCACTAGCTATCAGGAAATGCAAATGAAATAAGACCATTTTCACCCATCGTATTGTTAAGATTCAAAGTTTTATTATAGGTGTTGGCAAAGTTGTGGGAACACTGGCACTTTTTTTTTTTTTAAAGGTATTTTATTTATTTATTTATTTGTTTTATTTATTTATTTTTGGCTGCTTTGGGTCTTCGTTGCTGCGCGTGGGCTTTCTCTAGGTGGGGCGAGCGGGGGCTACTCTTCTTTGCGGTGCGCGGGCTTCTCATTGCAGTGTTAATCAGAGAAACACACCAACACACAATCTGGTACTACCCAAAAGTCCCTCGTGGGATACTGTACTGAGGTTAAGAGAAGGGCCAGGCAGATCGACATGGACTAATGTGGATAGATTTCTAAACCATTCTGCTGAGTGAACAAAGCAAGTTGCAGAATAGAATGTCCAGCATAAAACCATTTATGAGTTCTTTTTAGAGCACAAAACAATATTGTGCATTTTCCATAATTTTCTTTTTGTGTGGATGTGAACACAACAAAAAGTTCTGGAAAAAATAAATCTAACACTGATCATAATGGTTACCTGGAAGTGGGAAGGGGACTGAGAGAAGTGCCGTAATGTTTTAATTTTTAACAAGGAGACTGTATCCATGTATAGTTTATAATTAAAATCAATCATACATATCATTAAGGAAAATAAGATGCAGGTGAAAATGTACAATCCTAAGGGTAGGAGCCCCTTGAGGAGGACAGGGCAGCCTGAGAGGAGAGAGGAAAGTGAGAGAATTCGTGATGGGACTCACTGCCCCTGTTGCTTCAGATGGAGAAAAACAGAGAAGTCTTTCCTCCAGTGCTGATATCTGAATTGGGACGACTGCAAAGTGACGAGGGAATGAATTTTTCTAACGTCTGTTGCAGGTTTTCTTTCTTTGGGTGAGGGGCATTGTAAAAAGACCACACCTGACAAATTCTTGGCACTTGATGACGAAAGAGAAGCAATGGCAGCTCAGGAGATGGTGTGCGGGTTGCCTTCCAGCCTGAGAAGCCCCCCAGTGGGGCAGACTGGAAGTGGAGAGGGTCCCAGCTCAGGGTTGCGGGGGGGAGTCCAGAGAAGAGAGGCACGAGGCATGGAGACAGAAGGTGGCTGCAGAGGACAGCCCACCAAGCTTCATTCGGAACGTGCGGCAGGAGGGGAAGAAGAGAGCTGCCCTAGATGCCTGGGATGCTGGTCCTCCAACACCCTTACGTGAAAGGAGGACAGCAAAGACCATGACCAAAGCAAAGAGGAGACAGAGTCCCCGGCCTGAGAACGGGAGGTTAGAAAGGCTACCTAGAGACTGAGCGGAAGCTTATTCACACAGTTTGCAGGCTAGAAGGAAGCCCTTGCCTGTTATGTTCAAAGCAGGGTGCACACTAGGGGAGAGGCCCACTGTGACTTCTTGAATCCAGCTCTCCTTGTCCTTGCTGACCCTCATGATCACCCATGGTCACAGTGATCAAGTCCCAGTTCTCGCACTTGGCCTACAAGGCCCAACAAGGTCTGGCCCCTGCCTGTGTCTCCAGGCTCATCTCCCCCATGGCCCCCCTTGGCCTTCTCACTCCGGCTATGTGGAGTTCCTTTCCATTCTCCAAATGTGTCATCTTGTCTCCCTTCTGGCCCTTTAGACATGGGGTCTGGAATACCCTTCCCCCAACATATTTGCTACTGACTCCCATCACCTGTCAGGCCTCTGCATCAACACTGCATTTTCAGTCTCTCTGGCCTACCGGTCTCAGTTAGTGGCCCTTCTTCTTTGCCCCACAGCACCTTGAACTTGTCCCAGCAATGATCAACTCTGCACATCTGGGCTCATCTGTAGCTCTGTAAAGGCAGGAGCTGTGCCTGTCCTGTTCTCCAGCGATTCTTCAGTAAGCCTCGCACAATGTCTAGCACAGGGTGGGCTCTTAAACCTTTTTTTTTTATCCAGATGAATGATTGAATGAATCAATGGATGTCAAGGAGAAGGATTTTCAGAATAACAAAGGTAGAACAAACACTGGTGAGAGGACACTGGTCTGAGACAAGGTGGAGATTGAAGGAAAGTACCTAGTTGTTCAAAACAATGTTGTCTCTGGTCTGAACAGTTTCTGGACTGCAGGGAAGATCCCTAACCTTCTGCCATGTTAGACCAATGGAGAAATGGAGAGATGTCAGGAAATGGAGATGGCAAATATTGTTCCAATATTCAAAAAGGGAAAGAAGGCAGATATCTAAAACCTCAGATAATCTTGATATACAAATTAGGCAGGTTTCCAGAAGGTGTTATTAAAGAAGCAGTGGGCTTCCCTAGTGGCGCAGTGGTTAAGAATCTGCCTGGGGCTTCCCTGGTGGAGCAGTGGTTAAGAATCCGCCTGCCAATGCAGGGGACACGGGTTCGAGCCCTGGTCCGGGAAGATCCCACATGCCGCGGAGCAACTAAGCCCGTGTGCCACAACTACTTAGCCTGCGCTCTAGAGCCCACGAGCCACAACTACTGAGCCCACACGCCACAACTATTGAAGCCCACGCGCCTAGAGCCCATGCTCCGCAACAAGGGAGGCCACCACAATGAGAAGCCCGCGCATCGCAATGAAGAGCAGACGCCCGCGGGCAGCAACAAAGACCCAACGCAGCCAAAAATAAATAAATAAATAAATAAATCTATTTAAAAAAGAATCTGCCTGCCCAGAAATAGAGACACAGATGTAGAGAACAAACATGTGGACACCAAGGGGGGAAAGCGGCGGGGCGGGGCGGGGCGGGGGTGTGTGATGAATTGGGCGATTGGGATTGACATGTATACACTGATGTGTATAAAATTGATGACTAATACGAACCTGCTGTATAAAAAAATAAATAAAATAAAATTCAAAAATTCAAAAAAAAAAAAGTAAGCTTCTTCCAAGCAATTCAGAGGGAAATAGAATATAAAATTTTAGAATTTTGAAACATTTTTTCCCCCTTCTGTTGTTTTCAAAGGCTTTGGGGGTGGCAGGGGGAGGTGGTGGTAGTGGGATATTGGAGTTAGAATAGCCATAACATAAAAACAGTGAATTTTACTAAGGAAAATGAATCCCAGGAATTCTGTTCAAATAGGATAGATTCTTTTGTTGTGCTAGAGGTGTCCTGTGTTGAAGATACTAGGCTACATGGGAGTATTTGTCTAGAAAAGAAAAAAATTTTTGTTAATTAGTATTTTATTGATGACAATAAAGTTGGAATATGATAATAAAAAAATAAGGACTTCCCTGGTGGCGCAGTGGTTAAGAATCTGCCTGCCAATGCAGGGGACACAGATTCAAGCCCTGGTCCGGGAAGATCCCACATGCCGCAGAGCAACTAAGCCCGTGCACCACAACGACTGAGCCTGCGCTCTAGAGCCCGTGAGCCACAACTACTGAGCCCGCGTGCCACAACTACTGAAGCCCGTGTGCCTAGAGCCCGTGCTCCACAACAAGAGAAGCCACAGCAATGAGAAGTCCGCGCACCGTAACAAAGAGTAGCCCCCGCTCGACGCAACCAGAGAAAACCCACACACAGCAATGAAGATCCAACGCAGCCAAAAATAAATAGATTTACAATAAATAAATAAATAAATAAATAAATAAATAAATAAAAAGAAGAATCAGCCTGCCAATGCAGGGGACACAGGTTCAATCCCTGGTCCGGGAAGATCCCACATGCCGCGGAGCAACTAAGCCCGTGTGCCACAACTACTTAGCCTGCGCTCTAGAGCCCACGAGCCACAACTACTGAGCTCACTCGCCACAACTACTGAAGCCCGTGTGACTAGAGCCCGTGCTCCGCAACAAGGGAAGCCATCACGATGAGAAGCCCGCACACCGGAACAAAGACCCAATGCAGCCAAAACTAAATAAAATAAAAATAAATAAATTAAAAAAAAAAAAAGAAGCAGTGATTTCTTGTAATTGATTAGGGTTTACCAAGAACAAATGTTGGCAGACTAACAGCCTCCCTTTTTCCACAGGACCCCCTGGCTGGAAATGCAGGAGAAGGTGGGAGACATTGAGCTTAACTTGATCTTGGCATCTGACAAATTCTCCCGTGATATCCCTATGGATAAAGCCATGTGGGCTGAACAATAAATCAATTAGGCATATTTACAGCTGCCTGAGTTATTGTCACTGAAAGGTGTTAATTGATAGGTCACTGTCAACCTGGAGGCAACGATATGCCTTAGAGCTCCACTCTTGATCCTTTCTCATGTGACATGTTTATAAATGAGTTGGATGAAAATATAGAGTGCATGGTGATCAAATGTCCAGATAAAACACACATGTTGGCTGGAAGAATCGAAATCCAAAAGATCTCAAAAAGCAGAGAAAATGAACTGAATCCACTAAGATTAAATTTAATAGGATAAATATGAGGTTGTGGATGTGGGTCTGAATAACCAAACTGTGAAAGCTCTTGTTCAGCCTCTGTGAGCAGGACCTGGGGTCTTGTCGACAGTCTGCAGTGTGCTGGAGCCATGATAAAAGCTAACCCCACCTTCAGCCAGAGCGCTGTGTCTGGTTCTTAGGGCCACCGTTGCCAGCAGAGCTGTGGGAAGGTGGGCTCCCGTTCACGGCTGACATGGCAAATTGTACTACTTTTCTAAAGAGGAATTCAAAAATACTTATCAAAAGCCTTAAAAATGTACATATCTCTTAACTCCACAAAGACACTTCTAGGAATTTATCCTTGGGAAACACTCATGGGTGAGTGCAAAGATTTGGCCAACTTTAATGCGAAAAAAAGTTATTGAATAATAAATAAACTGGTTTCTAAACTAGATGCCAGAAACCTCCCTACAACAGAGAGAGCAGAATATTTAATGTCCTGGAAAAAGTGCAAGCTGCTTTGTTAGGTGAAACACAATATGTTCTGTGGTTCCATTTTTGGTAAAAATGTATTTTTAATTTTTAAAAATTGGGAGCCTTTCACATACATTATCTATTTAATCCTCACAAAAGCCCTGAGGGAAGATATTTTTAGTTCCATTTTACAGATAAGGAAACCAAGTCTCAGAGAAGTGAAAGGACTTAGCTCTCGGGCTCCTCACTGGGAGCGGCAGGGCTGGCCTCAGCCCAGGACAGGCTTCAAAGCTTGGGCTTGCACCTTCCCCACCACCTCAGTGAAACCCTCACAACTTCTCCATGTTTGGTGTTTTTGCTTCTGCCTCTCTGTCTCTTTAGCACTTTTGGCAGCAAAAGCCCTAAAACCAAAGGGTCTGTGTTCTTTTCTCTCTGTGAGCCTCTGAGCCCCTCCTATGCCATGCCTAGGTCTAGATTTATGTTTACAGCCCCTGCATCGGTGTTTAGCACATAGTAGGTGCTCAGGAAATGTTGGATGGCAATCCCACCACCTGCCTGGCCTTCCCCTGACAGTCTGCTCTGCCCCTGCCCCTGCAAGTTGAGCTCGAGTCCCCACAGGCCAGTCTCAGGGCAGCTCGGTCATGTGGGCCTGATTTAGAACCACACAGGGACAGTCTCCTTCACAAGCTGGTCACAAAGAGTTGTGTTTCCTTGTTCTAGCAGGTGGTTCACCTTGAGGAGAAAACAACCCCAAAAGCTAGAAGGTGGCCAAGAGGCAAAGCTGCACCTCTGTGACTGTCTCCCTCTGGGGTCCCCTCTCTCTTGTGACTTATAGTTCAAGCCTGTCTGGTTTTTCAGTGAACCCTTTTGTCTCCCCTTGAAGTTCCCCACCCATAGTAAGAAAGAACGTTGGACTTTGTTTCCCAGCAGCTGAGACAGCTGGCCTGGAGTGGAGCTTGGCGTGGCCCGTGCTGTGCTGCCCAGGGAGAAGGCTTGGACCCTGGAGCCAGGCTCTCCTGGAATGTCTCTGCCAGGGGAAATTCTAAACTTCACTCAGCCACTTGCTGGTAATTTGTGGCTAGACTCGAGCGTGTCAACTGAACCAGAGCCAATGTCACTGTGGTTTCCTGGGTCACAACCACTTTGCACTCGCAGAAAGCCGAGTTCACTGTTCTGGCTCTTTCAGCACGTACTACATCTGGGCTTCATTGAGGATTTCACAGAGTTAGAAACACAGCTCCCCGCTCCTCTCTGAAAAGTGGCCAAAATCCAAAGACATAATGAACGCAAAGAATTTGCTCACCCACGCATCCCCCTGGCCACCCCCAAGCAAACATGAGGACAAGATGAGAGCCCCCTGCACTCACTCTCTGAAGGAGAAGGGTTTGGCTTCAGAGTTCTCTCCTGCCCTTCCTTCTTTGCTCTCCTCCCTCTGGGCACCCCTCCCCATGGCCAAGTCCCACGGCTCCCTCTTTGGCCTCCAGTTTCCTCAACTGTAAAATGGAAATGGTGACATCTATCTCCCAGGATAATGGATCAAATGAAATAATGGAAATGAAGTGCTTTATAAATTGGAAATCAATTTAAATCAGGGTCAGCAAACTAACACCTGTTCTTGTGAGGCCCGTGAACTAAGAATGGTTTTGACATTTTTTAATGGTTGCAAGAAAGCCAAAGAATAAGATTCTATGACCCAAGAAAATTATATGAAAATCAAATAATAAATAAAGTTCCATCGGAACGCAGTCACACCCATTCACTTACATACTGTCCATGGCTGCTCCGGTACAATGGCAGAGTTGAGTAGCTGTGACAGAGGCCTTTAGACTCACAAAGTCTAAAATATTTACTATCTTGCCCTCTACAGAAAAAGTTTGCCAGCCCCTTTTGTAAAGGGCTGCTCAAATAATAATTCTTATTATCTCTCTTACTCTTCTCCATTAGAGCTTGCTCCCCGGATGAAGCCTGCCATACTGGAAGGAGATGAATTGATCCACTTCATCAATCAATGATTATTGAAGAGAAGGTTGAATTTATGCCAGTTCCCAAAGACGTTTTCATTTTAGGGGAAAGTTTGAGTCCTAAAAGGAGGGCCTCTCAGATAGTGAGATTTCAAATACTAGTTGGGGAAACATCTTGGAGTGAGGGCTTCAAATGACAAGTAAGCAGCTGCCTATTAAAATCTGCAAACACATATATCCATACAATGACTTCACAAGAAACACTCCTATGGTGGAAAATTCTAGCAGCACCTCTTATTAACTTCGGGGTATCTCGACTTGGTTAATATACACTAATTAAATTAAAAATGGCTTCTGGCTAGCACTATTTCTGATCCTCAGGAATCTGCCATTTGGACCTGCTCTTCTGGCTTTTACCTTGGCCACTCACTCGCTCCCCCTGCTCAGCTCTAGTCCCATCCCCTCTCCTGAGCTCCAGAGCCCATGGGACATCTACACTCCATGCCCTGGCACCTCAACTCCACCTCTGAGACTGCTGTCCTCATCACCGTCCTCTGGCTGGAATGGCCCCTCCGAGATTGGCACCACCCACCCAGGATGGAACCCAAGCCCAACACCCTGACTGCTTCCTCCTCCCTCCCAACCAATCCCCAGGCCCTCTTATTTCTGCCTCCATGTAGCTCCAGCCACCAACTTGGGACCACTGCACACTGTTGTAGCACTCTTGCCCTGTTCAGTCCACTCCCCTCACAGCTGCCTGAGCAGTCCCTTCAGAGGGCAGACCTCTTGCTATCATCCTTCTGTGGTGCCCCATTGCCCAATCCCTAGTAATCTGGCCCTGCCTGCCCCTCTGACCTTAGCTTTCCCTGCTTCCTGCCTTGGAATCTATATTCAGTGGAGTTGAGCCCCTTAAACAGTCCTAAAGAACATGCTCCCTCTGTCCTGGGACTACCCCTACTTCAGGGCCCAGCTCAGGTACCCCTTCCTCCAGGAAGCCTTCCCTGATAACTTCTGGGCTGGGTGAGGGGCTCCTCCTGTGCTTTATCCCTTTCATATATTTATCTTCTCCATGGTTCTCATCTGTCTCTCCCAGTGATTGCAGAAGCCCCTACACTGTCCCTAAGGAGCAGAGACAGTGCCTGGTACATAACAAGTGCTCAATAAATGTTGCCAGAATGAACAAAGGGAAGGAAGAAAGAAATCTAGCTTCAAGGTCATGATGTCATTCTGCCCATCTTGGTTTCCCAGGCATAACATGTAGAATCTCTGCTCATTAGAGTTTCTCTAGTGCCCATGTATCTCTGCCACAGGAATCTCTGTCTCGCTGCAGCCCAAGGGCTCACCTCAAGGTCTAAACCCATTCAAATAATAAAAGCAAGTGCTAGAGCCTCCCTATGCAAAGTGTGGTCCCAGACCAGCAGCCTCAGCATCACCTGGAAGTATATTAGGCATGGAAATTATCAGGCCCTACCCCAGTCTACTGAGTCAAAATCTGGGGTGGGGGGCGACAAAGCAATCTGTGTTTTAACAAGTTGTCCAGGTGATTTTTAAAGTTTGAGCACTCAGGGCCAGGCCCTGACAGTGTTGACCTGAGCACTTTATACATATATTATCTCATTTAATCCTCACAACAGCACTGCCAGATAGGTATTATTACCATGGCTCCCATTTTACAGGTGAGGAAATTGAGGTCACTTAGTAATTCTGGTAGCTGGGGAGTCTGCCTCCAAGGCCTGCATCATAACCCCAGCCAGCCTCAGCTGTAAAGAGATGTTAGCAGACTCTGTTCACAAAAGTGGACACAGCCCCTTGGTCTATTTTCCTCTTAATTATTTATGCTCTTGTGTCTGTGTGTGTGCCATTGGGGGAAGATGATGGCATTGGTGGGTGGTTTCACAGCCAGGTGTGGGTCTTTTGTACAAGTTGCTTAACTTCTCTAAGGTCTCAGTGTCTTCATCAGAGAACGAAAGAATTAGATGGTTCCACTTCCTTCCAGCCCTAAAACCACATGATGCCCCAGGACACTTACTCCACTCCACTCCACTTTTTGCATCCTCCAATGACCCTGGAGCCTTCAAGGGTGAGAAAACTCTTAGCCAAGCATGAATCAGAGAGACCCATGGGGGTCTGAAGAAAATACTCACCCATCCCCAGCAGACACAGACACAGGGGCCATAATTGGTTTGGATTTAAATGCCCCGAGAAGAAGTCATTTCTCTGAAAAGCATCTGTTCCCCTAAAACAGCCTCCCAGACGTTCTGAGCCACGACCAAGCTCACCTCATGGGTGTAGATCTGCGCTGGCTCTGGTGAGCAGTGACAGCAGAGACCGCAGGTGACACATCCCACCCACCACCCAGTTAGGAGGGCAGGGAATCCCGTTCCAGGCTGTTCCTGCCCCAGGATGCCCCATGGCCAGAAATACCTTTTCCTGGCAGGCAGCAGTGTGCTTGTAGGCAGAGTTGCACACCGAGGGTCTTGACGTGTGACCTGGGCCAGCATCACAGAAGCCAGGCCAGTCTGGAGGTGCCTCCTGCACCCAGGGGTCCAGGCAGCCCCAGAAAGACAGAGACGGCAGAAGCTGTACAGTACTCACCGAGTGTATGAGAGGTCCTTCTCCCAGTGACTGAGGGCTGGTGTGTCTTTGGCATAAATACCAGAGCAATATAAAACCCCAGAGGCGGATCTTCTTTAAACAGAGTCCCTAAAAAGGCCAGCTGACGGTGTGTTAGCAGTATTACCATATAAGGTGGTTTTTTCAATAAATCGGCCTTGGGGGGGTGGGAAGGGGGTTGGGTAGAGTGAATTATCATTTGAAAAATGTATGCAAAAGGACTCAAGAGGCAGCAGCTTCGGTGCTGGCAGATTTGTTCCTTTTATGCTGCACTTGCATAAACAAAACTCACACCAGGCCTTATAAGCTGCCCAGAGTGAGGCCAGATGGAGCTCTGTTCCTGGAGAGAGAACCATACCAAGAATGGCAGTGGGCCTCCTCCCTCCGCACCTCCCTACTCAGGCCCTGATGCCCGCCACCCCTGGGCAGTGTCCCCAAAATGGATACAATTGTGCCTGGTCTGGCGCAAGCCCAGGACAGCTAAAAGCCAAAGGGAAAAGCCATCCATACCTGGGAAAGCAATCCCGTGTGCCCTCCTCACCTGCTGCCCCCCACCCCCCACAAGCTCCTAACCCCTGGGCTGAGTCACCTGGGGGCCCAGGACAGCGTAAGCCTCCTCTGGAACCTCACTGTCTCCTTCCTTTCTCCTTTTCTTCCTGGATTCCCTCTACCAGTCCCTGAACATTGGGAATACAGCCCAAGGTAGCTGCTTCAGTGTGGAGGCACACCTAATAAGACTCGCAAGCTTGTAGGCTTGTCCACAGTCCTGAGGTTCCTATTCTTCTTCTTATGTCCTCTTCCTGAGTAGCTGCTTCATTTCCCAAGCTAGCCGCTACCAGCGCTATGGCAATTACTTTCACCTCCACATTCCCACAGTCCCAATGCCTCATGCCTGATCCAGACTAAAATTACAGATTGCCTATTGGACATCCCCACCCAGATGACCCTCCAAAACAGAATCCTCCTCCCCTACCCTCGATGCTGCTGTGCCTCCTGGGTTCCCTACTTCAGAGTCCTTCCCCTCGGTCCTTCAAGCTAGAAACCTGAGTTGTCTAGACCCCTCACTCTCCCTCGTGCCCACACCCACCTGGACACCTTTCTGGTGCCTTTCCCCTCAGAAATGCTCTGCATCCTCCCTGCCATCCCTGCTGGCCCTGCTCTGCTTCTGGCTCTGGTCTGTCCAGCACAGCTTCCTGACTGGTCTTCCTGACTCCACCCCATCTTCAAACCCAGCAGTTCCCAAAGTATGGTCCCCAGGCCAACTGGAAGGCAGCGACTGTATGATCTGGAACGTGTTAGAAATGCAGATACTCAGGTTTCACCCAGATGGATTGAATCAGAAACCCTGAGGGTAGGACTCAGCCATCTGTGTTTTACAAACCTCTCCCCTCCCACCCAGGTGTCCAGGATACCTACCCTTCACCAGAAGAATCGTGCATTGAATACCTGCTTATGCTGTCCTGGGCCCCCAGGGGACTCAGCCCAGGGGTTAGGAGCTTGTGTGAGGGGAAACAGGTGAGGAGGGCACATGGGATTGCTTTCCCAGGTATGGATGGCATTTCCCTTCGGCTTTTAGCTGTCCTGGGCTTGCACCAGACCAGGCGCAATTGCACCCACTTTGGAGATACTGCGTGGAGTTCTCAGTGGGCTTGGGTGTCAGGACACAATGGTTCGGTGTAGGTCTGTCTTGCCCATTAACTAAGGACTGAGTCAGGCAAAGGTATGGGTAAGGAGCGGCCGCTGCTTAGAGAACCCAGAGGAAAGAAGTAGGGAAGGCTTTTCATGGAGGTTTGGGATTGACCCTGTAGAGAAGGGACACTGTAGCCATCATGAGGTATACTTACTAATCTTTTGACCACTGGCCTGAGTGCTTAGTACCAAGTCTAAATTCCAGGCCCCCTGGGAAGCTGCCCTGAGTCTTTCTGGTCCCTAAAAAAGCCCTCGCTGTGGATGGTGGGGGGCATGCAGGGCAGCAGATGAGGTGGGAAATGTCCAGCAGGGACACAGTGCTGTCAGTCCCAACTGGGCGGGGCAGCTAAGAGCCAGTGCCCAGGTCGTGTGCTACCCGCCAGTCCCCCTCCTTGGGAGACTCCATTCTCTTCTAATCATTCTGCACTGTGGCCAGGGTGAATGTTCACACCTTGGTTGGCACAATCAGCTTATAAACAATAAAGAGCCTATAATCAAAGGGAACTGGTTGTGGTTCAGGGTCCAAACAGTCCAGAGATCACAGAGGAAGGCTATCTGAATAAACTGAAGCCCTTAGGAAATGCTTAGGGAGGTGGAGTCTGCCTTGACTTTGATAGAGAGAAAGAGGTGGAGGAGGCCGGAGGCTAAACCAGGTGCCAGAGGTACTCAGTTTTTTATAGTATGAGGAATCCCACCCTTAAACAGTTATTTTTTTGTTTTTTTTCCTGGTTTCAAAAATAATGCAAAAAATTCAAAGAATACAAATTTGTGTATTGTTTCTAACAATTTCATACAGACCTGAGTCAGAGATGGCTCAGATATGCTTTCAGTATGATGTGTATTCTTTCAGATTTTTCCCAGATTTTTTGAAGTAATTTTTATATTATTTTATAAAAACAGGATTATAACATATGTTTTTACAACTGTTCTGAAACTTCCCATTTTCTCTTAATAATACTCTTGGATGGCTGTCCAAATAAGTTCGTATAATTTTTTAAACCCTAACATTTTCCATAGTAGGGATATACCATAAAATTTTTAACCAATATTCTATTGATGGGCTCTTGAGTCATTTCCGATTTTTCACTTATGCAAACATTGCTGCAGTTAATAAAACTTTATATATTGTGCCTTTCTGTGTGTGTGTGTGAGTATATCTACATGGTAACTTTCCTAAAGTGTAATTGCCTGATCAAGCACGAACATTTGAAATATTGATGGAAATGGCCAAATTGTCCTCCAAAAAGGTTGTATTAGTTTATACTCTTGCCGATAGTGTATGAGACCACTTCTTTCTTCACACTCTTTCAGACCCTGAGCGTCAATGGTTGTTTTTGGTCCATTACATTTGTTTATTACCTTTGGAAACATGCTAATTTTCATGTGAAAATTAAGAATTGGTTTAGTTTTTTCCTCCCGATTATAAAAGAAATGCATTCAATGGTTTTGTTTTTTTTTAAAAGGAAACAGGAAAATGTGGAAACAGGTGTTTGCATCTTAAGATGTTTGTTTCGGTGGACAGTTGGTCAACTGAGCATCTTTGCTTCTCTGGCTCTCTTTGTGCCCAAAAGAACCATGTGGCAATTAGCCATCTTTTAAACATTTCCTAATCCAAAAGGAGAAACTTAGCATCTTCTTGTTTTAAAGTTAAAAATTTTAATTATTTGGTAACTCATGAGAATGAATATGTTTGGCATTTATTAAACTTTTTTGGGGTGGGGTCCTTCTCTGAGAATGGCTGGCTCATGTCTTTGTCTATTTTTCTATTGGATGGTTTGCCTTTATCTTCTTGAGTTTTAAGAGTTCTTGGTATATTTCATTAGTGATACCATTAACCTTTTTTTTTAATCACAAGGGTTGCAATTATTTTCCCACCAGTTTAACATTTATTTGACTTTTGGTTTTGTCTGGTAGCATTTGCCTTATTGGAGTTTAATCAAATATTTTCCCTTTTTGGTGTCTGTGTTTCATAACATCCTTAGTTCTTTTATTTTCTATTTTATTTTTAATTGTGGTAAAATACACATAACATAAAATTTACCATCTTAACAATTTTAAGTGTTCATTTCAGTGTTAATAAGTATATTCACTTTGTTGTGCAAACAATCTTCAGAATGATTTCATCTTGCAAAACTGAAACTCTGTACCCATTAAACTACAACTCCCTATTCCTCTTTACAGCCACCATTCTGCTTTCTGTCTGGATTTGACAATCCTGGGTACCTCATATAAGTGGAATCATACAGTATATGTCTTTTTGTGACTGGCTTATTTCACTTAGCATAATGTCCTCAAGGTTCATCCATGGTGTAGTAGCATGTGTCAGAATGTCCTTTCTTTTTAAGGCTGAGTAATATTCCATTGTATGTATGTACCACATTTTGTTTATCCAGTCATCTATGGAAAGACAGTTGGGTTTTTTCCACTTCTTGGCTACTGTGAATAATGCTGCCATAAACATGCATGTACGAACACCTCTTCAAGACCCTGCTTTCAATTCTTTTGGGTATATACTCAGAAGTGAAATTGCTGGACCACATGGTAATTCTATTTTTAACTTTTTCAGGAACTGCCACACTGTTTTCCACAGCAGCTGCACCATTTTATATTCCCACCAACTGCTCACAAGTGTTCCAATTTCTCCACTTCCTTCACCAACACTTTTTGATAGTGGCCGTCCTAATGGATGTGAAGTGGCATATCACTGTGTGTGTGTGTTTTAAACTAAACAGACTTTATTTTTTAGAGTAGTTAAGGTTTACAGAAAAATTGAGCAGAATGTACAGAGAGTTCCGTATATCCCCTACACCTACTCATGCATAGCCTTCCCCACTAGCACACTCCCAACTAGAGTGGCACATGTGTTAAAACTGATGAACCTATTGATACAATGACATATCATTAACCCCCAAAGTCCATAGTTTACATTAGAGTTCACTTTTTGTGTTGTACGTTCTCTAAGTTTAGACAAATATATAATGTCGTGTATCCATCATTATAGTATCATACAGGACAGAATCACTGTCCTAAAAATCCTCTGTGCTCCACTTATTCATCCCTCCCCACCCTCCAATCCCTGGCAATCACTGATCTTTTTATTGCCCCCGTAGTTTTGCCTTTTCCAGAATGTCATATAGTTTGCATTGTATAGTATGTAACCTTTTAAGACTGGCTTCTTTCACTTAGTCACATGCATTTAAGGTTCCTTCATGTCTTTTTATGGTTTGATAGCTGATTTCTTCTTTTTTAAATTAATTAATTAATTAATTTTTGGCTGCGTTGGGTCTTCGTTGCTGCGCACGGGCTTTTCTCTAGTTGCGTCGAGCGGGGTCTACTCTTTGCTGCGGTGTGCAGGCTTCTCATTGCGGTGGCTTCTCTTGTTGTCAAGCACAGGATCTAGGCACGTGGGCTTCAGCAGTTGTGGCACATGGACTCAGTAGTTGTGGCTTGCGGGCTCTAGAGTGCAGGCTTAGTAGTTGTGGCACACGGGCTTAGTTGCTCCACGGCATGTGGGATCTTCCCGGACCAGGACTCGAACCCGTGTCCCCTGCACTGGCAGGCGGATTCTTAACCACTGTGCCACCAGGGAAGCCCCTGCTTTCTTTTTAGTAGTGAATAATATTCCTGTGTCTGGATGTACCACAGTTTATTTATCCATTCACCTACTGAAGGACATCTTGATGCTTCCAAGTTTTGTTAATTATGAATAAAGCTGCTCTAAACATCCTCGAGCAGGTTTTTGTGTGGACATAACATTTTCAACTCATTGGAGTAGATCCCAGGAGTGTGATTGCTGGATCATATGGTGAGAGTATGTTTAGTTTCGTAAGAAACTTCAACCTGCCTTCCAAAGTGGCTGTACCATTTTGCATTCTCACCAGCAATGAATGAGAGTTCCTATTGCTCCACATCATTGTGGTTTTGATTTACATTTGAGCACTTATTTTTAATGTCAAAAAATTTCTCCCATTTCACAGTTGTTGATGTTTCAATTTCTCTGAGGGAAGGAAACAGCAAATATCATTTATCCAGACACTCTTTAAAATAAAATTTTGTCATTTTATGTTTTGTCAAAATAGAAATTCATTGATGTCTTCTGATTTAAAAGGAATTCAAAACATTTCAAGAAAAAAAAAAAAGAAAACGTATGAAATGGAAGATAAAAATCCCCACCATCCAGACAACCATTATGAACAGATATTTTTCAATACAAATACACATTTATAGTACTGTACACACTTCATATGCTACATAATTTATTTCACTTTTTATTATCTTTCATTTGCCACTAGAATATCAGCTCTAGAAAGGCAACAATTTCTTTTCTTTTTTGCTCATTGCTGTATCCCCCATGACTACAGGAGGGCCTGACATATGTGGGCCCTCAAGAAACATCTGTTAAATGAAGAAATAAATAAATCCCACTTTTAATCACTTAACAAAATGTCTTGGAATTTCTTTTTTTCTGTGTCCATAGACATAGATTTTCATCATTATCTATTTTATTGGCTGCATATATGTCAATGTATTTATCAAACTAGTCCTTTACTGATTGACTGTAATAAGTAGTTTCCACTTTGTCACTATTATAAACAATACTGTGATGAATATGCTTTTACTTATGTGTGTGTACCTATGGGATTATCTCCTTAGATCATTCCAAAAGGATAAATTTCTTGGTTAAGTAGAATACACATTTAAAAAAAAAATTTTTATTTATTTGGTTGTGCCGGGTCTTAGTTGCAGCATGCAGGCTCTTTTAGTTGTGGCATGCAGGATTTAGTTCCCTGACCAGAGATTGAACCCAGGCCCCCTGCATTGGGAGTGGAGTCTTAACCACTGGACCACCAGGGAAGTCCCTAGAATACATATTTTAATTAGAAATCATTTTGCTAAGCCAGACCTCCAGAAAGTCATTGCAATTTATTCTCCCACTAAGGTATGAGAGTGCTCATTTTCCTGGAACCTAACTGGAGAGCATCAAACCTTTTTTTTTTAAAATGCTTTACCCAGTTTAAATTATGTCAGAGATTGCATCTTCTGCTTGTTTACAACTAAGAGCTTCTATGAGCCAAACCACCAAGGGGAGCCAAACAGCTTTTACTCCTATTCTTAGTGCATACTCTTTACTGTAATTATTATCCAATGTATTTCTTTTTTTTTAATTAATTTATTTATTTACTTATTTATTTTTGGCCGTGTTGGGTCTTCATCACTGAGCACGGGCTTTCTCTAGTTGTGGCAAGCGGGGGCTACTCTTTGTTGTGGTGTGTGGGCTTCTCATTGCGGTGGCTTCTCTTGTTGCAGAGCACGGGCTCTAGGCGTGCAGGCTTCAGTAGTTGTGGCACGCGGGCTCAGTAGTTGTGGCACATAGGCTTAGTAGTTGTGGCTTGCAGGCGCTAGAGCACAGGCTCAGTAGCTGTGGCCCACAGGCTTAGTTGCTCCATGGCATGTGGGATCTTCCTGGACCAGGGCTCGAACCCATGTCCCCTGCAGGTGGAATCTTAACCACCGCACCACGAGGGAAGTCCAGCCAATGTACTCCTTTAAGTTTAATTTTTAAAAAACCCCATTTTTACTTTGTTTTTACATACAAACATTCATTTTTAAATACTGAGCCTCAAATCCAAGCATTTTTTAGCACCCTAATTACATACTCCTACCATATCTAGTCCACATCCTGGAAGTATTATTTTCTGTTAATTATTCACTTTGTACAGTTAGAAAGAGGAAGGACAAGTAAAGAGATGGTCTAGAAAGGCCAGTCAATCCAGTTGCTATTTTCCCTGGTCTTTAAATTTATAGTAGAGGCTCAGAGAAGTCCTAGAGTACAGTAAACACTCAGAATTTCCCAACTGATTTGCCCATAGAACATTTTGCAGAATAGAGTTCTACAGATGATCTCCTTGAAAACACAATTAGTTGTAGAGTCCTGGTCTGGGTTTGAATTACAGCTCTGCCCCCTACTATTAACTTTAGGCAAGTTAACATCTCTAAGCTTTAATTTTCTCATCCATAAATAATATTTCTTCATATGACTATTGGGAGGAATAAATGAAATCATCTGTGTAAAGCTTCTGGCATGTAGTAAGTGTTCTGTAGCAAGTAAATGGAAGCTGCACTCTTACCATATCAGGGCTCTCACCTAATCAGGTCATTTTATCAGTCTCTACCATTGATTTCATCAAGAACTATGTCCTACACCCTGAGAAAACCGTAACTCAAAAAGAATCATGTACCACAATGTTCATTGCAGCTCTATTTACAATAGCCAGGACATGGGAGCATCCTAAGTGTCCATTGACAGATGAATAGATAAAGAAGATGTGGCACATATATACAATGGAATATTACTCAGCCATAAAAAGAAACGAAATTGAGTTATTTCCAGTGAGGTGGATGGACCTAGAGTCTGTCATACAGAGTGAAGTAAGTCAGAAAGAGAAAAACAAATACCGTATGCTAACACATATATATGGAATCTAAAGTAAATAAATAAATAAAAAGGTTCTGAAGAACCTAGAGGCAGGACAGGAATAAAGACGCAGACGTAGAAAATGGACTTGAGGACACGGGGAGGGGGAAGGGTAAGCTGAGACGAAGTGAGAGAGTGGCATGGACTTATATATACTACCAAATGTAAAATAGATAGCTGGTGGGAAGCAGCCGAATAGCACAGGGAGAGCAGCTTGGTGCTTTGTGACCACCTAGAGGGGTGGGAGGGAGACGCAGGAGGGAGGAGATATGGTGATATATGTATATGTATAGCTGATTCACTTTGTTATGAAGCAGAAACTAACACACCATTGTAAAGCAATTATACTCCAATAAAGATGTTTAAAAAAAAAAAAAGAGCTAAAAGAGCTATGTCCCACTCACTGTCTAGATCACCTAGGTTAGATTTGGATTATTCCTAAAACTGATACCATACATTTCTTGGTTTGTATCATTCTGCAGATGGCTGATCTAATTAATGTTATGATTCTTAACTGCACTTTGGGAGTTAGCTTGCAGTTATCCTTTTGTGACTATCAATACCTTCCATACCTTTCATTAAACTGAGGGACAAATTATACTAATGCCCTCACGCTTTGTTTCACCATTTTATTTTAATCATTAGTTTCTAGAATTAGTATTAAGGCCTCTTTGGGGACCAGAATTTGGTTTGCCACTTCTTATACTTGATATCTTTCTTCTCCAAACATGTTATTGAATTTTTGTCACCACCCATTAGAGGATTTTACTGATTGTTGGGATGATTTTGTACTGACTGACATTCCCTCAAGTTTTATTCCAAACTCTGCCATTTTTTTAGTGGTGCCAATATGGTGACTTCTGGGTTCTGAGAGCTCATTCTTACATCTACTCAGTTGTAGCCATAGGATCTCATAGATACGGTGGTATACTGGCTGCCCACCTTGGGCCTCTTGTAGGTGCTGTGAGGATCAAAATCCAGAATTCTGTCTACTCACACTGAATTGACTGGTTTGCTGATCACATTAGCAGTTGGGTGATTGATGTTCTGTTCCATGTATTACTTGGCAATAAGTATAAACTACTGCTGATATTGTTGATAAACCCCAATTCTCTTTAAAACAAAAGTAATATTGTTCCCTATCTAGACCAGAGGTTGGCAAACTGCAGCCCTCAGGCTGGCCACCTGTTTTTGCAAATAACATCTTCTTGGAATTCTGCCATTCCCATGTTTATGCACTGTCTCTGGCTGTTTTGTGCTACAACAGCAGAGTTGATTGGCTGTGACAGAGACCAAGTGGCCTGCAAGCCTAGAATATTTACTATCTGGCCCTTTAAGAAACAGTTTGCCAACCAACCCTTGACCCAGACTATCAGAAGTTGCCAGATAATCATTGTTGCACAGCAAGGGGAGTTGGATGTGTTTAAGGGATAGTTTAATCAGACTATGCCTGAAACCTCCTTCACCACTCTAGACTTATACCTGAATTCATTAGAATTCTTGAGTCCTGGTAGATGTTGGTTTGGAGCTCTCTCTCTTTTTTAAATTTATTTATTTATTTTTAGCTGTGTTGGGTCTTCGTTTCTGTGCGAGGGCTTTCTCTAGTTGTGGCGAGCGGGAGCCACTCTTCATCGTGGTGCGCGGGCCTCTCACTGTCGCGGCCTCTCTTGTTGCGGAGCACAGGTTCCAGACGCGCAGGCTCAGTAGTTGTGGCTCACGGGCCCAGTTGCTCCGTGGCATGTGGAATCTTCCCAGACCAGGGCTTGAACCCGTGTCCCCTGCATTGGCAGGCAGATTCTCAACCACTGTGCCACCAGGGAAGCCCTGGAGCTCTCTTTTTTTAAAATCTTTTTATGGCCTTTGTTTTAAAGTCTGTTTTGTCTGATATGAGTATTGTGACCTCTGCTTCCTTGTCATTTCCACTTGCATGAAATATCTTTTTCCATCCCCTCACTTTCAATCTATGTGTGTCCTTTGCCCTAAAGTGGGTTTCTTGTAGGCAGCATATTGTAGGCTCTTGTTTTTTAATCCAATCTGCCACTCTGTGTCTTTTGATTGGAGTATTTAGTCCATTGACATTTAAGGTAATTGTTGATAGATATGTATTTATTGTCATGTTAAACCTTGTTTTTCAGTTGATTTTTTATTTCTTCTTTGCTCCTTTCATTATCTTTTTGTTTTTCCCTTTGGTTTGTTTTGATTTGGTTTTGGTTTGATGATTTTCTTTTGTATTATGCTTGTGTTCTCTTCTTTTTGTTTTTTGTGAATCTATTGTGTGTTTTTGTGTTTTGTGGTTACCCTATTTTTCAAGTATGTTAACCCACTACTATATCTACTTGCTTTAGACTGATAGTCATATGGGCTCAAACACATTCTAAAAAAAAAAATCATCTACATTTTCTCACTCTCATCCCTTACATTTTATGATTTTGATGTCCTCTTTTACATTTTCATGTTTATCCTTTTGCTATTCATTTTGGTTATCGCTTTCACAAAAATTTATTTTATTTTATTTTTTTAATCTGTATACTGGCTTATTTAAGTGACTTACTTTCCAATTGTGATTTTCTCTATCCTATAGATTCTTGCTTCTTTTATTTATTTTTTAATAGATCTTTATTGGAGTATAATTGCTTCACAATACTGTGTTAGTTTCTGTTGCACAACAAAGCGAATCAGTCATGTGCATACACATGTCCCCATATCCCCTCCCCCTTGAGCCTCCCTCCCATCCTCCCTATCCCACCCCTCTAGAAGACTTTTCATTATTTCTTTTATGATAGGTTTAGTATTGCTGTATTCTTTTAGTTTTTGCTTGTCTTAGAAATTCTTTATCTCTCCTTCTATTCTAAATGATAATCTTGCTGGGTAGAGTATCCTAGGTTGTAGATTTTTCCCTTTCAGGACTTTGAATATATCTTGCCACTCCCTTCTGGTCTGCCACATTTCTGTAGAGAAATCAGCTGATAGCCTTATGGGGGTTCCCCTGTAATTAACTCTTTGTTTTTCTCTTGCAGCCTTTAGAATCCTCTCTTTAACTTTGGCCATTTTAATTATAATATATCTTGGTGTAGGTCTGTTTAGGTTCATCTTGTTTGGGACCCTCTGTGCTTCCTGTACCTGAATATCTGTTTCCTTCTTTAGGTTTGGGAAGTTTTCAGCCATAATTTCTTCAAATACATTTTTGATCCCTTTTCTCTTTGTTCTCCTTTTGGGATCCCTATTATGCATAGATTGTCACACTTTATATTATCCCATAGGTCTCTTAGACTGTTTTCATTTTTTTCTTTTGTCTTTGTTTGTGTTCTGATTGGTTGATTTCCATAGTTCTATCTTCCAGATCACTTATTCATTCTTCTGCATTATTCAATCTGCTATTTATTGCCTTTAGCTCAGGTTTTGTCTTGGCAAATGAGTTTTCTACTTTTTTTGGCTCCTCTTTACAGTTTCTAGTTCCTTTTTTTTACAGCAATCTGCATTTCTGTCAATAGCTTTTCTTAATTCCTTCAGTATTTTTATTATCTCCTTTTTGAACTCATGTCTGTTAGACTGAAGAGGTCTGTTTCCTTTTTTATTCTTTCAGGGGAATTCTCTTGATTTTTTAATTGGGAGTGGTTCCTCTGCTTCTTCATTTTGCTTATATTTCTCTTATTCTATGAGTTTAGGAGAAACAATTATCTCCTGTGGTCTTGGAGGGCTATTTGTATGTGGGAGCATCCCTGTGTAGCCTGCATGGGTTTCATATTTTTGGTGAGAGGGCTGTGTTTAGTGTGGATGGCTGCTGCCTCTTTCTTCAGTGTGGAGCATCAAACCTTTTAATCTTCACAATCTAATAGGTGAAAAATAGTGCTGTACTGGGTTTAAATTTGCATTTATTTGGTTATTAGTGAGTTATACATATTTTCTTGTTTACTGTCCATTTGTATTTCTTCTTTCATAAATTGCCTGTTGGAGATTTTTTGCACTTTTATTAGCGTGCCTAATCCTTTCTTATCGATTTATAATAATTCTTTATATACTTGAGATATTAATTAACATTTTGTATGCTGTGAATGTTGCAAATAGTTATTCCTAGTTTGTCATTTCTTTTAAAATTACTTTCATGGTATCTTTTTAAAAAAGGAAGTTTTACTTAAAGTTTTTTTTAAATTGAAGGATAACATACATTTAGAAAAGCACACAAATTTTAAGTGCTCAATGAGTCTTTATACCCGTATAATCATTACCCACATCAGGTTTCCGTGTAACCTCTCCCAGTTGATAATCCTCCCAAGGTAAACACTACTCTGATAAAGCTTTAACTTTTGATGTAATACTATCTGTTTATCCTTCATGGTATGTATCTTGGGGCCATCTCCAAAAAAAAAGTTCCTCTACTCATAATTATATAAATATTCACCTACATTTTATTCTGGCACTTTCAGTATTTCATTATTATATTGAAATCTTTATTTAATCCAGCTGAAATCTATTCTAATGTAAACAAGAGATAGGGATCAAACTCCCCTGTCTTCTCTCTTCCTTCAAGGCTATTACCAGCATTATTTATTAACTAGGCAACATCATTTATAAACTAGTCAACACCATCTCCATGATTTAAAATTTTCTCTCTTTCTATATTCTACTGTCTTCCTTTATTTGCCCATTTCTGCACCAGTATCTCAGCATTTTAAATATAGCTCTAGGTTTTAACATCTGCTGAAGTAAATATTGCACTGTCATTCTCTTTCAAATATTTCCGTTATTATTGCTCATTTATTCTCCAGAAAAACTTTAGAATCATTTTGTGAAATTCTCTCACCACATCCCCTGAAAGAGTTGAGATCCTAATTGGTTATATTGAATTTACACATTAATTAATTAATTAATTAATTAATTAACGTATTTATGTATTTTTGGCTGCACAGCATGTGGGATCTTAATTCCCCGACAAGGGATTGGATTGAACCCATGCCCCCTGCTGTGGAAGCGTGAAGCCTGAAGCCCTAACCAATGGACCGCCAGAGAATTCCCTACATATTAATTTAGAAAACATCTATACCTTTACATAATTGTATGCCTTTCCATTTATTCAAAACTTTCTTTATGTCCCTTAATAACATCTCAAGGTTTTCCTCATATAGACCTTGCACAGTTCTGTTTTTCAAACTAGGTTTTTACGTTTTTTGATGCTACTATATTAACATTTTTGTTATATTTTCTATCTGATTACTGACATATAGGAAACATGCATTTTATTATATACATATATATTATTATACACATATATCTAGTCATCTTGCTAAACTATCTCATTAGTTTGACGGGGTTTTTTTTTGAGCAGATAGCATATCATCTGAAACTCATATTTATTTAAACCAATATTTCTACATTTTATTTAGTTTCTTATTTTTATTACACTATTTAGAACTTTCAGAACAATGTTTAATGTTTTGCTCTTACAACTGGCATCCTTGTCTTTAATGAGAATGCCTCTAGTTCAGTGTTCTTAACCATCCCTACAACCCTCACAAGTTCTAATTCATTAAATCTGAGGTGGCACCCAGGCAACTGTGTTCGGTTAATTACACAGATAATACTGAAGCATGTTCCCAATATGTCATTGAGGATCATGATCTAGCATTTCCCCGTTAAATATAATTCAATATAATATGCATTATATTACATATTATGGAAGTATTGTTCCACCAAACGTTTATTAAGAGTTATTAATTGGGAGTTGGATTTAGTAAAATGTCTTCTCAGCATCTCAATGATCCTCCCTCTAGGATAAAACCTGAAAACACCTGTTTGAAGGCACCAGCGAACTACCAAAATAGGACATAAGAGGCCAGGTTTCTGGAGAGAGAAAACTCATTCTGGTGAACTTGATATTCTATGCCATTTTCCTCTTGAGACATCTTTCAGTGTTTAAGCAGCATAGGGCAGAGACCAAGAAGTTGAGCAAGAAGCAGTAACTGAGAGAATGGGAAGCTTATCAGTACTTTTGGCAGACTTATGAGGCTAGGGAGAAAAACACTGGAGTTCAGAGCCCACTGTGGAGGAGGGGCACTGTCAAAAGGGGCACTGTCAGGCTTTCCACTGGGACCTGTGATGGTTAACTTTATGTATTAACTAGGCTAGGCCACAGTACCCAGATAATTGGTCAAATATTAATTGAGGTATTTCCGTGAAGGTATTTTTTTAGATGAGATTAACATTTAAATCAGTAGACTTTGGGTAATGCAGATTATCCTCCACAATGTGGGTGGGTCTTTTCTAATCAGTAGATGACCTTAATAGAAGAAGACTGATCTTCCTGGAAGAAGAAATTCTGCCAGCAGACCACCTTTGGACTCAAACTGCAATTCTTCCCTGGATCTGCAGTCGTTCTCTCTCTCTCTCTCTCTTTTTGGTTCTATTTCTTTGGACAACCCTAACTAATCCTGGTCCCATAAAAAACTATGCTCTAGAGAATAAGGGCAAGCCAGAAATAGACCAGGCCTTACAAAGACTGAACCCAGCTTAAAATAAGTTCAGTTACAGATTGGAATAAGGTGATTTCTAACTACCTGTGAAAATTTAGAGTAAATTCTCTCTAGAGGAAGATAATACTATTGAGAGCCTGTACAAATATTTGTCCACAGTATCTGGCATTCAATTGAAAAATTATCAGGAATACCAGGAAGTAGGACTGAAACAGAAAAAGCAAACAACAGAAACAGATCACAGATGATCCATATTTTGGAAAAATAGGAAAAATACAAAAAAGAGAAATTTGGAATATGGTGAAAAGGTTTAACATGTGTAATTGCAGTCCTAGAAGGAGAAGAGAGAAAGAATGAGACAAAAAGAATATTTGAAAAATAATGGACAAGAAATTTCCAACACAGGTGAAATACATTAAGCTACAGATTCAAGAAGTACTGTGTATCCCAAGTAGGATAAATACAAAGAAAATAATTCCTAGACACATCATAGTGGAACCATGGTATGCTGGGGGGCGGGGTGTGGAATATTAAGATAAGGAGAACAATTTAAAAGCAATTGGGTGGGGACTTCCCTGGTGGCGCAGTGGTTAAGAATCTGCCTGCCAATGCAGGGGACACAGGTTCGAGCCCTGGTTGGGGAAGATCCCACATGCCGGGGAGCAACTAAGCCTGCAAGCCACAACTACTGAAGCCCGGGTGCCTAGAGCCCAAGCTCCGCAGTGCCTAGAGCCCGAGCTCCGCAACGAGAAGCCACGGCAATTAGAAGGCTGCGCACTGCAATGAAGAGTAGCCCCCCTTTGCTGCCACCAGAGAAAGCCCACATGCAGCAACAAAGACCCAACGCAGCCAAAAATAAATAAATAAAATAAAGATAAAAAAATTTTGACTGCATATTTGATGATATTAAATCAACAACAATCAACACTGCTTATAAGAGATACGCCTTAAATGCAAGGATTCAGTAAAACTGAAAGAAGCACTAATCAGAAGAAAGTTGTACTAACATCAAAGGTTTTAAGGCAAGGAACAGTCCTAAAGATAAAGAAATGTTTTATAATAAAAAAGAGTCAGTCCACCAGAGGATATAGCAATTCCACATTTATATGCACCTAACACACACACACACACACACACACACACACACACAGAGCAAGGGCAAAAACTGACCAAACAAAAAAGAGAAAGACACAAATTTGCAATCACGTTGATAGATTTTTAACACAGAAAAATCTCAGTAACTGATAGGACAAGGAGGCAAAAAAATCAAGAAGGATTTAGAGGATCTGAACAACAGGATTAACTCCTATCTGTGTACAGAATGTTGAGTGAACATTTTTGTTTCCCTGAATCATCGCTATGGTCCCAACTGCAAACAACAAGCTACAGGAGATGGCCAAAAAAAGGAGCGTAATGCCTCCCCCAAGGCTTACTGAGAGGCGGCTCAACCACCCTACTTTCTGGGAGCAGCGTCCCTGCCCCCCACTCGGAGTCCCCAGACACCTATGTGAGAAAGCTAGAGAGAGAAGGAGACTGAGTCTTCCCAGTTGGAGCCCTCAGCCTTGGAAGGAGAGCAGTGCTATGGTGAGAGGGGAAATTTTCTCCTTTCTCTGCGGGGAGGGGAGGGCTGCTAATAAGTAACCCCTGCCGAGTGAGTGGGGATTCCAAGAGGACCTTTGGAAGATCCAGGTGCAATAGTTCTCATTCTCCTTTTGGGTGTCTGACAGTGCAGAGGCTGTATTGATCTGCCCTGGGCCCACCTGAGGGGGTTTGGAGGAAGGCAATGAGACAGGGCAGACAGTGGGGAAGTCTGTGTAGCAGACTGGACACCCCCCATTTGGGATGTCCTCACAGGTCCAATGGGCACAGGGAAGGTGGTTGGGCTTCAGCCTTCTTGCCAATATCTAAGCCAAGAGAAAGTCTGTGGGTGCACCCATGGAGGGTGTATCCCTAGAGTGGGGCTAAGGGAGGGTAAAAGCGTTTGAACTAGACCAGATTTCCCATATCAAGGAAGTGTGCAGTTTAGGTGGGGCACTGTTTGCACAGAATATACCAAAAACTCCATGTGTGATCGCTATGAGATAGCCAGCACTTGGACAGTCAGTGCTAAATGGAGAAGTGACAGCCAAAGGAAGAACTCTGAAACCTATCAGCCAGCTAAGTAAAAAGACACATGCCCTTTTCCTGCCTGCCCTCAGGGATGACCCCAACTCTGGAGGAGCTAGAAATGGACCTCACACCCCTCTCCACTTTCTAGGAGTCCTGAGCCTTGGGCTGACCTGGAAGGTGTCATGGATCCCCGTTCCTTCCCTTACTTATTAATCAGGCAGTTCCCTCCCGCATTCCTGCCTGCATCCTTCCTGGCAAGCCTTTGTGGTGTGGTGCCCCAGGTGGCTATTTTCAGCCTGGGAGACAGGAGAAGCTAGAGGGGAAGGATGGGGGAAGGGGGACTGGAGGGCTTTAAAAGTAGGGTTGGTAGCCTCCCTGCTGGATGGTTCTTTTTTTTTTTTATAAATTATATTTTTATGTATTGTTTTTGGCTGTGTTGGGTCTTCGTTGCTGTGCGCAGTCTTTCTCTAGTTGCAGTGAGCAGGGGCTACTCTTCTTCGCTGGGGTGTGCGGGCTTCTCATTGCGGTGGCTTCTCTTGTTGCAGAGCTCAGGCTCTAGGCGTGCAGGCTTCAGTAGTTGTGGCGCACGGGCTTAGTTGCTCCGCGGTTATGTGGGATCTTCCCAGACCAGGGCTCGAACCCGTGTCCCCTGCATTGGCAGGCAGATTCTTAACCACTGCACCACCAGGGAAGCCCTGCTGGATGGTTATTTAAAAATAAAGCTTTATCTGACACTTCAGGCCTACCCACACAGAAGGGTGGCTTTTAAATGAAAGACACGCCCCCCTCCCCTTCATTTTGTGATTAAGGGCTCTGGTTTCCCTGGGAAAGGCCTCAGCATATAGGGACTCAGCTGAGCCTGGACTGTTAGGATCCTCTGTCCATCTCTCTAGAAAGGCAAGGATGTTCCTCTGAAAGACGAGAGCCCGCAAAGGGTTATTTGGAGCAAACTGCTGGCTTTGGGCCTTATTATTATTATTATTACTATTATTGATAGCTGCTACTTATTGAGTTGGGTCTATGTGCTACAAACTGTATGCATTCCCTTATCTAAACGTGGTATTTTCCACATTTTAGAGAGTTGAGGACTTTGAAGCTGGGGAGGGTAAGGCACTTATTGAAGTGACATAGTCAGCAAGTGAGGGAGCCAGGAATCCACCCCAGGTCAGTTTAGCTTTGGAGCCAGCTCTTAACCTCAGCGTTACGTCCTCCCCTAGTGCTGAAGGAAAAAATATATTTGCAATTTGGTATTAGCTGAGAACTAGTAGTGTTCTGAAAGTGAGGTTCTCCCATAACAACATAATGCAAATAATTTAGAATCAGCCTTAATTTTCAAAATGTTCTTGGGTAGCCAAAATAACCTTTAACAAGTCAAATGAAAAAGTTGTGAAAAACCAAAATAGTAAGAGACCACTCAGGACTTCACAAAAGTTAAGGTTTAGGATACATTTTTTCACTGTCTTAAAAATATTTTACTTTGAAGGGGAGGAGAAAAATAGGCGAGGGAAAGTAGAGGTACAAACTTTCAGTTACAAAATAAACGAGTCAAGGTATGAAATGTACAATGTGGGAAATATAGTCAATAATTATTTAATATCCTTGTATGGTGCCAGATGACAACTAGACTTATCATGGTGATCATTTTGAAATGTATAGAAATATCGAATCACTATGTTGTATACCAGGAACTAACACAGTGTTGTAGGTCGCTTATTCTTCAAAAGTAAACAAATGAACAAACTCATAGAAAAAGAGATTAGATTTGAGGTTACCAGAGGGTGGGGAGGGGGAGAATCGAATGAAAGCGATCAAAAGGTACAGACTTCCAGTTATAAGATAAATAAGTACTGCAGAAGTAATGTACAACATAATAAAGATAATTAACACTGTTCTATGTTATAAATGAAAGCTGTTAAGAGTAACACTTCTCCAAAGTAACTCCTAAGAATTCTCATGACAAGGAAAAGAATTTTTTTTCTATTTCTTCAGTCTAACACTCTCCCAAGTGAGTTATTTCATCTGCCTATATGAGATGATGGATGTTCACTAAACCTACTGTGGTCATCTTTTCACGTACATAAGTCAAACCATTATGTTATACACCTTAAACTTATATTGTGCCATACGTCAATTATATCTCAATAAAGCGAAAACATATATTTTACTTCAATAATATCTTGTGGTGAGAATGGAATCTGGCAACAAGGGCAGACTCCAGAAGAGTTTTTTGAGTGGTTACCCTGGAAAGCGAGTTCGTGTGGGACGAAACGCTGAATAACACCTAGGAAGTTCATGGGCCAGAATGGGGGGAGTTTCCTGAGGGCTGATCCAGGCTGAGTTCTGACACCAGTACTTTTCCACTCATTAAAAACAAAAACAAAAACTAATAGTATCTTTGGACGAGTTAGTTGCATAGCCCCTTGCTATAAAAAAAGAAACGGAGATACCCTTTTTTATTCTGATGATACAGCTTTATATTTTTTTTGGAAAAGGAATGGTCTGTATACACAACAGTCTTTATTAGTAAACTATGGACAGAAAAGGGCTACAGATCAAAATTATTACCTAGGTATAGTCCCATGTTATTCCCAAGTTCATAAATGAGGAGACAACCATATTGTTCAAAATTTGATTCCCCAAATTTGCTGTACAAAATCCCTTTGTGGTTACTGCAAGTCCCTTTTCTGCTGTAAAGTGGGAATCAATGTACTAAGTGGGCCATGGGCTCTCTTACTCCACCTTGGTGAGCTGTGTTAAAAAAAGAGTTTGAAAGTCAACAGCCTCGGGTCTTACTTAGCCGCCAATAAAGAATGGCAGCTAAACTCCAGGTACTTGCCAAAGATTACAATTCCAAGTTCACTGTCACTAAATATTTATTAAAATGTCACCAAAGAGAAACTTGGAGTTGTTTAAAATCCATGCAGTCCACCTGAGCTCTCAGATATGACAAAATACATCCCTAGGTTAAACCATATTTACAGACAGCTAGGTATCTGAGCTGAACTATACTGCCTGCCCCCACTCCCTGCATTCCAGTAGAATTACTTTTACTACATATTGTGCTTTAGTGAGATGCCATCTTTTATATGGAAAAACATAACCCTCTATGTGCTGTTTGGCTTTATTATACAAATGTTTATATTATTTATGACACCACATATCATGTGGCCTATCCATGGTGGGAATGTAAGTGATCATGGTTTACTTTTTTGCTCTATTACTGAATCTGCTTTGTTATATCCTTGTATTCTATATTCCTTTGCCTCTACATTCAATTTATTTTCTCTTTGTAGTATTTTACATATCCTGGAAAACATTTCTACTAGGTATCCAGAGTCTAGCATGGGGCTTGGCACCTAGTAGGTATACAGTTAATATTTGTTGAGAGAATTAAAAGTGGAATACAAAAAAATTACAGAGTATAAATTAAATTACCTAAGTAGAGTATAAATAAATTAAGATGAAAACATTCATTTCTCCTTAACTTGGGTTCCCTCAGTACTCACGCACAGAGTTGGTGTTCATTCTGTGTACACTCATCAATATGAAGAAATTGCTCTTGTGCAAATTCATGGGAGTATAGTTTCTTTATCTTACTCCATTATTTTCTCCCTGAAGACAGAGAGTATAACATTTACTTCCTGTGTATTTTAAAGAGTGCTCTGTGCACAGTAGGTGTTCAATAAATGCAAATTAAATAAAGGACCCATGGTCTGGATGTGTGACCCACCTTTTGGGAAGTGAAAGGGTTACTACCCCATAGTCCAGCTGCCGTTATCTAAAGCCAATAGCACTTGGTGTTTTCATTTGCGTTTTATTAGCTTGCTTACTTTGGGTCATTGTGCCCACAGTGGGATGGTGCCCTAGCTTTTTCTTCTAGGCACTTATTGTAGGCATCTGTTGCTTTTGCCTGCCCAACATCCATTCCTCCCTTAATGCCATCAAGATTTTTCTTTGGAGAATGAATGTTCCCCCACTCCTAGTGCATATAGCTCAGATGGGGTATAAATATACAACACAGGCCTGGCCAATCAGAGCATTCCATCCCCTTGGCCACAGTGATTGGTCCAAGGATGAAGTCATGACCAAAGTCATGACCCAACGACTCAATGCCAGGACTTGTTGGAACTGTTGGACATAGAAATTCTCTTTTTCCTGCTAGATTTACCAAGACAATAGGATATAAACCTATAGCTGTCAAAACTACCATATTGGAAAAATGTAATTAAATGAACAAATATTGAGTATGTAAGAGCTAAGAGAAGAACACAAAATGAGCCTTGATGACAATGGGCACTGGATTCAGCTGTGCCTGAACACCAGTTTGAATTGAGTTTTCTGTAGGCACAATGAAAAGAATTCAAACCAACACAGGATTCTGTTCTCATTATATGGTCTCTTCGTAGGCCACGTTGAAGCTCCTAGGGCCATATCAGAGGCCTTGTGCTTGCACAGCAACACTGGGACTGGGAAGTAAAATATTTGTGTGAACTTATCCTGAGTCTACTATGGTTCAATTAAAAATAATTTAAAACTCCTAAGCCAATGGAAAGGTATAGAAGACTAAGCTGGGTGAAAGAAGTTCTAGACACAGATGTTTAAGCATGGCAGGCAGGGGTGTTAAGAGCTGTTCAAGGTGGCAAAGGGGTCAGTGCTATAGATGGTATGAACCATATCTTAATGGAATTGTGCTTTGGTATGATGCTATTGGCTTTCTTTAAGGCAAAGGGAGATAAAGACAGGAGACAGAGGGGTAGGGAAGCTAACTACAGGGAATGACTGAGGAATATCTAAGAATAGTCTTACTTCCTTTAGTTTAGGTGAGGTTTCCATTTCTTTCACCCATCGATAACCCATTCCTATTTGTCCAGCACAAGTAACATCTTATATTCTCACTCAGGCCCAGGAAAAAAAAAAACAGAAATAACCCTTGGGCCACTGTGGGAGTTCTTTTTTGGAGGAGGGCGAGGTGGGGTAAAGTAATCCTTCCTTAGGAACTGAGCACAGAGGAGATCTGCCAGTAAGCCCAGATGGATGCACAGGAGTTCTTCAGGACAAAGCCCAGAGGTTGTCTTCTTTAGGTCAATTCTTTCTTAGCTTTCCATCCTCCAGGTTTTGTCCAAAGATCTCTGCTGCTAGCCCTTGCAGCAAGGTTTATTTTGAATGGGTTCCAGTGGTGAGGTCACCCTCATGGAAGGTTTCCATATATGACATGCCTCTGCTGCTGTGCCCAAGAGCATTCCTAAGGCCCTTTCACTGATGCCGTCCAAGAATAAGGTCTTGGCTTGATTCCCACATTGAAGGGGCAGTGGAGCTTTGGTTTCTGAAAATAGTAGGCATTGTCCTTTCTGTCCAATATAAAAACGATTCATGTTCTCTGTAGAATATTTGGAAAACTCAAAAAAGTATAGAGGGAAAAAAAGAGAGCAATCATGCCATAATTCTATCACCTACAGAAAACTACTATTAATATTTCGGTGTATTTCTTTCCCATAGTTTTAATGAATGCATATATCTATACATATTTTAGGAAGGCAGTATTGCACCGTGGTTGAGTGTGGGTTGGAAAGTCTGACACCACTCATTTGCAGTTCTGTGGCCTTCGGCAACTCCAAAAAAAACCTCCCCCAGTGGCCCACGGGTTATTTCTGTTCTTTTTCCTAGGCCTGAGTGAGAATATAGGATGTTACTTGTGTTGGACAAATAGTAATGGGTTATTACTGGGTGAAAGAAGTGAAAACATCACCTAGACTAAAGAAAGTAAGACTATTCTTAGATATTTCTCATTCATTCCCTGTAGTTAGCTTCTCTACCCCTCTGTCTCCTCTCTTCACCTCACTTTGCCTTGAAAAAAGCCACTGGCATCATACCAACACCAAATTCCATCAAGATACGGTCCATGCTATCTACAGCATTGTCTTACCTCCTTGAACAATAAAGTTTGCTAATTCTTAACCTATTCTTCCACCAGTATGCTATCATTTTAACTTCTAAGTTTATAATAAGGATTACCTGGTAATAAAATTTCCCCCAACACTCTTCATCTTTCAATTTTGAAAAATGGTTATTTCACTTATTCCAGATTAATTTTATTTTTTTTAATTTTTAAAATCATTTATTTATTTTTATTTTATTTATTTATTTTGGTTGCCCTAGATCTTAGTTGCAGCAGCTGGGCTCCTTAGTTGTGGCTCACAGACTCCTTAATGGTGGCTTGTTGGCTCCTTAGTTGTGGCATGCAAACTCTTAGTTGCGGCATGCACATGGGATCTAGTTCCCTGACCAGGGATCAATCCCACGTCCCCTGCATTGGAAGGTGGATTCTTAACCACTGCGCCACCAGGGAAGTCCCAGTTCCAGATTAATTTTAGAATAATCTTTTCAAGTTAAAAAATAAAATTTTTGTAGACTTGCATTTAAATTTATGGTTTAATTAAAGAAGAATTAACATCTTTAAAGCATTAAATCTTCCCTTCATGGAATATAGAATATCTGTCTTTCCATTTATTTTCTTCATGTCCCTCTGTACAGCTTAGTTTTCTTTATGTAAGTCCTGAACATTTCCTTTTAATTTTGTTCCAAGTTATTTCATAGTTTTGGTTGCTAGGGTGAATGAGAATTTTTTTTTCCCAATCACAACTGGCTATTGGCTGTACTAGAAAGCTACAAAGAAGTTTTATATATATATATATATATATCTTTTAGTGGACAACTTTGCTGCTCTTATTAGGTCTAACCATTTTTAATGATTGATTATCCTTAGGTTTTTAGGTACTTAGTTTGCAGCCAAAAACTGAGTCTCTTTTCCAGTAGTATACTCTTTATTCTGTTTCAGTACATTGGCTAGATTATCCTTTCAGAACACTGTTAGATAACAGTAGTTAGAAAGGGTCTGTCTTGTCCCTAACAACATTATTTCTTTATTAAGAATGATGCTGGGTGTTGTTTCAGAAGATATATTTTATCATGTTAACAAAGCTTCTTTCTTTCCTAATTTATTAGGGGAGTTTGAAAAATAAAGAATAAATGTTGATTCTCATTGTCAAACACTTTATTATTATCTATGAAAGAGTCTTGGGTCTTTATTTTCTTTTGACCTTCTTCTGTGAGGTATTATATTAGTGGATTTCTTTTGTGGGGCCAACGTTACCTTCTCAACAAACTCATCAAATGCATCACGGGCTGCAAGGTTGGGCAGACCTGGGCTGCCATCCTAGCCCACCACTTACTAGCTGGGGTGTCATGTACAAGCTCTAAATGGGGATGCACAACAAATGCTGGCAGTTATGATACATTATTCCTTCACTATATTGATGAATTTATTAATGCTTTTATTTAGGAAATTTGCATCTATATTGTTGAGGTTGATGTGAAATATATGTGTATACGATTTATTAGGTTGTGTTCACAAAAATGAAATATGCTTGTTTTTTTATTTTCCTATGCTCTGCAGCAGTTAAAAACAGCAAGAGATATTTATATACCCATGTTCACAGAAGCACTGTTCACATTAGCTAAGAAGTAGAGGTAACCCAAGTGTCAACTGACAGATGAGTGGATAAACAAAATGTGGTATATACATACAATGGAATATTATTCAGCCTTAAAAAGGAAGGAAATTTTGACACATGCTACAACATGGATGAGCCTTGAGGACATTACGCTGAGTAAAATAAGCCAGTCACAAAAAGACAAATACTGTATGATTCCACTTATATAAGGTATCTAAAGAAGGCAAATTCATTGAGACAGAAAACAGAAGGGTGGTTGCCAGGGGCTGGGGGGAGGGGAAAAAGGAAAGTTGTGGTTTAATGGGTACAGAGTTCCAGCTTTGCAAGATGAAAAAGTTCTGGAGATCTGTTTCTTAACAATTTCATTGAGATGCAAATTCATTAGCCTAGTTATACATAGGACTTTCTTAAAATGTGCATTCGTTGTATCCCTTTGTTCACTTCTAATTTTGTATATATTTTTTTTCCTCTTTGTCTACTTTATTTTTTCAAAGAATAACATCGTGAATTTATCTACCAAGATTCCTATTTATTTATTTATTTATTATTTTTTTTTTTTTAAATTTTTATTTATTTATTTATTTATGGCTGTGTTGGGTCTTCGTTTCTGTGCGAGGGCTTTCTCCAGTTGTGGCAAGCGGGGGCCACTCTTCATCGCGGTGCGCGGGCCTCTCATTATCGCGGCCTCTCTTGTTGCAGAGCACAAGCTCCAGACGCGCAGGCTCAGTAATTGTGGCTCACGGGCCTAGTTGCTCCGCGGCATGTGGGATCTTCCCAGACCAGGGCTCGAACCTGTGTCCCCTGCATTGGCAGGCAGATTCTCAACCACTGCGCCACCAGGGAAGCCCTCCTATTTATAAATTCAGCAATATCTGCTATAATACTCCTTTCCTTCTTCCTGACTTTCTTAGCATATTTTGTTATTCTTTTTCCTAATTTGAGTCAAATGCTTATTTCATACCTTTTGATTCTTTCTTATTAAATATTAAAGCATTTAAGGTTCTAAATTTCCTTCTCTGTATAATTTGTAGAAAGTGCAGAAGTTTCAATTTGTGACACTGAATTATCACTCATCTCTAAATAAAGACAAATGGCTACATATGTAGTTTTTATTTTCTCAGATGCTTTTCTTCTTTTACCTTCTGAGAGGTAACCTTCTATAATCATAAAAGGTTAATTAAACAAATTAACTTTAATTTATTTAAAATAAATTAAATTTGTTAATTTTAAAATTAAATTTTAAATCTTTAAAATCATTATTCAAACTGTGTGCATATTTATTGCTCTGTTCCTTAAAAAACCAAAGCTTTCCCACTTATTAGCTGGGTGACTTTGGATAAGTCTGTGCATTTATTCCTATCTTATTGATTGTCAGGCACTGTCCTGGGAGCTGAGAATACAAGAGTGAACAGGACAAAAGTTGCTGTTTTCACAGAGTATACTCTCTCTCTCTCTCTCTCTCTCTCTCTCTCTCTCTCTATATATATATATATATATATATGCTAGAAATAAACAGGATGATTTTAGCTAATGACAGTATGCAGACAGTAAAGAAGATGTGGTAGAGTGATGGGGTGGAGACGGTTTTTTTGTTTTTGTTTTTAGATAGTCTTTTTTTTTTTAATTTGGCTGCATCAGATCTTAGTTGTGGCATGCGGGATCTTCATTGAGGCATGTGGGATCTTTTGTTGTGGCACGCGGGCTTCTCTCTAGTTGCGGTCCGTGGGCTCCAGAGCGTGTGGGCTGAGTAGTTACGGTGCACGGGCTTAGCTGCCCCGCGGCACGTGGGATATTAGTTCCCCGACCAGGGATCGAACCCGCGTCCCCTGCATTGGAAGGTGGATTCTTAACCACTGGACAACCAGGGAAGTCCCGGGGTGGAAGTGTTTTAGATGGGGTTGTCAGGGAAGACCTCTGTTAACTGCTAGATCCCATGGACTCATCTTGGTCCTTAGCCCAGAAAACCTCTCCTGAGCCATTTTGTACCACTCACCTCCCCCTTTTTTTTTTTTTTTTTTCCCCTTTTTTAAACTGCTGCTTTCCTTGGTTTCTGTGACGAGGTAGTAGTGACTTTGTCACCACTGTCTCTTGGTTTCCTCCTACGTCTCTGACCTCCGCCTTTCAGACTTTAGTGCAGGCACATCTTCCCCTGCCCACCCTGTTGGGCAGCACAATCATCTGTCCTGGCAGCTGGAAGAAGAGCTCAAATGCTGGCTCCCTCTTCTGAGAGCTCTTGCTTGTATTCAGACCTTTGGCACAAGATGACACTGGGGTGGCGGCACAGGCTCAGTATACAATGTCTGAGTCAAGGCAGTAAGATGGCTTCCCACAGGCGGAGGTTAGAGCACAAGTCCACCTGGCTTTCTAACACACGGCTCAACACCAAGGACATTATTTCAAGGAAGGGCTCAGCAAAAGAAAGTAAGGAAGTACTGTGCTGACTGAAAGGCACTCAACACAGCACTAGAAAGCAAACATGGTCCTATCCTTACATGACATGAGGTTACATGACAGTTCAGTGACCTAACTCACATAAAACAATAAGAAAACACTGCAAAACAGCAAAAAAAACCACATAACAAATTGTGGGAAACAAGCTATAAGTGCCACTGGAGCTCAAAGAAGGAAGCCCTCAGAGTGAATTTATCAGTTCAAGAAGATACTGACGTAGAACTTGAACCAAGCCCTCAGGGAAGCAGGTTTAATCACCAAAGGACACAAGAGCCCATGGTTATTCAGTGCGACAGGGCTGGATTCTGGATCCAACAGGCACAATGAATGATGCTGGGCTTATCCTGTAAGAGTAAGGCCCACTTCTAACCCCAAGTAGGCAAAGGTTAACAAAAAATTCAACCCTGGACTAAGGAATAAAGACTTCTGTGAAGAGGATCAAAGTTCTCTTCCTCTTCTTTCACCTCAAGAAATAGTTGGAACAACAGAAGTGGGAGGTTCAAACAAGAGTGGGATGGAACCAAGGGTTAAAAGATACGGTGCAATCTCTTTAGGTCCTGGCTCTGCTCTGGGTCTTAGGGGAAATGAGTAGAAATTTGGAATGTTTCTTCTGATTCTTGAGGTTCTCAGTTTTCCAGTTCAGAACATCAGGGCAGACCAAAAAGGTATTTGGAGCTGAGGCTCAGTTAGTGATAAAGAATGTGATCTACCTGAGGAGTCCTCTAGCTGGAAGTTTGAGGGGGTAGAGGTCTCGCAGGTGGAAGTAATGGCACCTCAACTCTAACACTTCCAGAGATACAAATAACATGTAGCTTAAATCTTTATATTGAATAGCATTTTTACAACTCTCATAGTTGCATATGGAGTTCATTCTATCCTCATTCGAGGTAGGTATATTAGACTGATCCCACTTTACAGAATTTTAAAGAAGTTTGGGAAGTTAAGTGACTTCCTGGTGAATGAACAGTTGGGCCTAGAAGCAAAGTCTTTAATGTTCAGTCTGGCACTTCCTCTCAAGAGGATAATGTTCCAGTGTTCCAAACAGGCCTTCTCAGTGCCTCAAGCAAAGCTCCTCACAAAAAGAAATGAGCCTTACCTCTGAAGTTCCACTCTGGGCTCACAGGCTTGAAAGATCCTTGGACAAACTGGTCTCCAAACCCAGGTGGGGTTAATATACTGAGATATAGTGGGGAGGGGTTGGGAGGCACAATACAAACTGGACTGTTTTCTAGGGAACAACATCTGGTCTGATCCAAAAACTGTTCTCAAAGTCCACTTGAAGCAGACCAAAGTCACAGGATTCACTGGGCCCTCATGTCATTAACGCTTTGCTCCTAGCAGTCTCCAGTCCTGTCAACCCCCACATGAAAAACTCCTTCCTCTGGGGTAACTGAAACCCAGAGGTGACCAAAGTCAAAGGGGATAGGCATTATGATTTTAAACTCTGGGGTGCCAAATGGAAGTGGAAACCCTTGCCTCTCAAACAACAAGTATCCACCATGACACTAGGGAATGCTTCCCCCCACTAGTGAATGCTCCCCACCATGCCTTTTAAGGTATCTGGTACCCAAGAGAGCATTATAAGGTTTAAGTGGTTTTTTTCTTCCTCTTTGGTGGTATTTAATTAGTACATGGAAGTAATCAGCTGAAAAAACCCAGGCCTGCCCTGACCCCCAGCAGAGTCTTCACCAGCGTCTCTGCACCTGGCCCATGGCACTTTGGAGGGTCTGTGCCTCTGAGGCCAGCTGGGATGCAATCAGATACTGCTTCTTTTTCCCCACTCAGTTCAGACCAGTAAGTATGGCACTTGTGTGGCTTGGGAGAGTGGAAAGGTTTTCAGGAGCCCAGAAGTCAGTCTCTTTACCGAGTAGTTGTTACCCTTTCAATACAAGCTTCTTTCCTCAGGTTTTGTGGTCTGACTCCCTTTTATTCACAATATTCCTTTCCTCCTTTCCCTACAGTTCTGGCTCCTTTTCTCTCACTGCCCTACCCAGTCTCCCTGCTTCCTTGTGAGCTGGCTTGATAGCATGTCTCTTCCACAGATGTAGGGTGAAGTGAGACACTAAAGCTGGCCTGTGCAAAGTACCGCTTTCGTGGCTAGACTGTAGCAGGTCTGAAGAGGACAACTGCAGACTGATTTCCCACACCCATCCATTTACTGAGATTTCTTGTGCACAGGTGCAGAGGCAAGAAAATGTGACGATCTGGTAAACAGTAAATGATCAATGTGGTTGCAATCTATGATACAGTTCACTTTGGTTCAACAAACATTTGCTGAATGTCTATGATGTGCAGAGATTGATGAATCAGTTCAAAACTCCCCGGTATAAATGACTAGTACAGTGGTTTTCAACCCTGGCTGCACTTGAGAATCCTAGCAGCTTAAAAGACAAAAACAGAAACAAACAATGTCTGGGGTCCCTCTCCAGAGATTTGGATTTCACTGGTTGGGGGTGGTGGAGTGTGAGTATCAGTACTTTTTAAAAAGCTCCCCAGGTGTTTAAATGTGCAGTCAGGGCTAAGAGCTTTATGTGACCATATGTAGAAAGTTTGGAATAAGGGCTAAATTTAGATTTTAAGCAGTGGAAAGCTATTGTAGGTTTTTGAGCAAGAGAGGAAACATGAGGATGGCTGTAATGTGGGAAACTTCTCCTGACTGTACTGGGCAGAAAAGACTGGAGTCAAGAAACACTAAAAACAAAGAGACCTGGTAAAAAGCCTATTGCAATATTTCAAGTAAGGGGTAATAAGATCCTAAACTAAGCAGTAGCCTTGAGAATGGAAAGAAGGGGTGAATTTCCCGGAAAGTGCAGGGCCAGGCAATTGTAGGACTGTTAAGGGCAAGGGAGAGCAGTCCAGGCTGCCTCTGGGGCTACGGCAGGAAAGGAGGACAGTGACCAAAGAGGTTCTCTTTCCCTTGCCCAGACCCACCTACCTCCACATTCCCACCGACTCTGAAACTACAGAAGAAAGAACTTCTAGTATCTTTGGAGTTAAGAACTCATGAGAAGAACAAGAATATAGACACTTGGCTTTCAGGGGAAAAGTTCAAGGGCTGCTAACCTAAGCAATAAAGACTGAATATATTTGGGACACAAAATTTAAAAATGAAGCAAAACTTCATACATTTGCAAATTTTCTTTACCACAGAATTTTGATACAAAAAGAAATCATTCTCCTATCCAAGGCATTTACTCTCCTGCCCTGACCAGAGAGGACACAAACAATACCACTAATTTCTGGGCAGCCTTATAACACTAGGCTCAGCTCATAGAAAAAATACAGAATCAACTGCAGCTTCAAACATCTTCCTAGATGTTGCCTAAGTCAGAAAGGAAGAGCCAACACAATAAAACTAGTGGGGTGGGGTGGCATGGGAATATAATCATTTATTTGGAGTATAACCTGGTACTCCAAACAAAGGCTCTATTATCCTCAGCTGAAAGCTTTTAGGGCATAAGGAGGAAGTGAATGGGATGACCGACTTGAGACAGCACCAAAAGAATAGAGATGACTTCACAGTCCTGGAAGATGGCAAAAGGCAGAGAGAAAAGACTGAACAATTAAAAGTGAACTGGGACATACCTTCGATGTTGGTACATCTCAAATTCCATTTTCCCCTCACCTTTCCCCAAATAACCAGACCATTTAGTTAACCTCTCTAGACAATGCTTGATCCAACAGATCATTCTAGAGCACAAAAAATATATATAGTTGTTATTTTATTGTAGAAGAAAAAATATCCCGAAATATTTGTTAAATAACAGTAACTCCTGACAAAATCATTTTTCAGGGTTCTTGGGCCTCACCATCTGGTCAAACGCAGTGAGCTCTCCCTCAGCCTTATGATAAGCTTCATTAATATTGCCATAAACCACAGAAAAACTCAAAGATTTTGTAAATGGCTTCCAAATTTCTGCATAGATGCCCTTAATTAGTCCAAAGGTAAACAATAAACAAGTTGGCAGAGAAGTTAGAAGGATCTCTGAGAGGGAAAAAATGTTAACAATTGGTGAATCTAGAACAAAGGGTATATAGGTGTTCATTACAACATTTTTTCAACTTAATTTTTTAGTTACAGGCAGACTGAAAAGTTGCTTTAGCATGATCATGCTATTTTCCAGATGTGCCTAAAAAACATTCAATTATTTCTTTTCAAACCAGAAATAGAAAATCAGTTCTCCCCCAGGTGATACGTTCTATTCTGTTTTAAAAAGCTTCCAGAGCTTTCTGGAAAGTTTAAATTAAGGGGCTACAGTACACTGATATGGTTTTATAGTTCTTGGGAAGTGTCTGAGTCAGACTCTCATCGAAGGTCTGTGATGGTCACTGCTCTGTCCACAACAGTCACATGGTTGCAGCTCTGCAATAGGGAAAAAGAAAGGGGAAGTCCTGGAAAATTCTGAAAAGTCATCTTTAAAACTCCTTACTTGTTGAAGTCATGGAAGATATCTTTTACTTAACTTCCTGTATGTTTTCTTATCTTTGAAAAGCAAGTTTAAAAGCTATTTACAATAAGCAATTCACTGCCTAACTTCTTATATCTTTTGTATATTGTCATGATACATAAATATATATGTTTAAAAAAAACCCAAACAAACAAACAAAACTCCTATTTACAATGCTTATTCTGGCTAGTGGTTCCCAGGCTGTCAGCCAGACTGCTACTTAAACGGCTGTTATGGTAAGGGGTCTGGGAATTATTACTTCCACCAACCCAGAATCAATAGGCTGTAGCCTGAATCAGTGTGGGCACATATACCTTCATTTATTTTTCAAATGTATGTATATTCTAGAGTCATTCATAAAATATACACTTATTTAAATAACTGCTGAATTCATTGCAGTTTTTTTGGTTATTATGTCAACCGGATAATAAAGTACACCTACTCTCACATAGGGAATACTCCCTCTTGGCATGCATAAGGGGTCATCCTAACTGAAAGCCCAGGCATTTCTGGGGGATTGTGTAGCCTCTGTTTCAACATCCTGGTACCTAGACATTTATTACATTCCAAGGCAGGCTGACCTATTTGTGAACAAGTCTGTCAGAAAGTTCTTTCCCATACTCAGCTGAAAACTGTCATCCCACAGGGTCTTAAGTTTTAGTTCTGGGAGTCACACCCAATACCTTTTTATACAACAATTCTTCTAACACTTACAGTCAGTTCTCAGATTCTCCCTGGGGTTCTCTCTTAAACATCCCCAGTTTCTTTTATGTGACAAGGGTCTGAGTCCCTTTTCCATGTTGCTCACTTTTCAGGGAACCCAGAAGAAATAGTAATACTCCATGGCCAGCATGGAGTGAAGCAATACTATCACATTGGATTTGAGGGGAAAAACTGAAACATACTTATCAGCAACTGAAACTTTTTACTCACAGAATACCACCTGGGGAAAAAAACTTTCTAAGAAGGTCATAAAAATCCCTGTTATCTAAAATCAAATTAAAAGCAAAATTCCAAAATTAAATATACTTTACTTAAGTGGCTTTTTCTTTTGAATTCAAATCTCTTATTGAAGTGCAGGCTTAGCAAGTGATGATGATGAAGGAAAAAACCTAACATTTAATAAGCAAGCTACTGCACTTGGTACTTTCTGTGCATCACTTCATTTAATCCTGTCAATAACCCTATTCAAGTATGTATTATTATTATCATCATCTCCATTTACAGATGAGAAAGCTGAGGCCCAGGAAGGTTAAGTAACTTGATCAAAGACACACAGTCCTTAAGTAGCAGAGCTGAGACTCAAAATCCTTCCTATCCCACACGACTTCCCATGTATGTTTTTATTAGGAAGATTTGGAAAAATAAGTGACAAGGCTGATCTTCTATGTGTGTCACAAAGGACAATGTGCCTCATCAGCTCTGACTGTCTTCCCTGGTTAAAGCACAGCTCCGATTTCTTCTACATAGATACATACACAGAAGAGAGGTGGATCCTTGCTGTGTGGATGAAATCCTTTCTGGCGACAGGAAGAAATCTCCTCTAGTCCGTGGTCAGTTAGTCTAAAGAATCCAGTTCTGAAATAAGAAAAAGCAGGTCTAGAATCAAGCAAAGGTGTCCCCTCAATCACACACACACACACACACACACACCACACACACACACACACAGAGCAGTGAAGAGCTCACTTTGAGACAGCTTCAAAAGTATGCTGGCTCATAGGTCTCTTCTCTGGTGAATGAATCAGAGTTAGAGAATGACTCATCACCACCACCACGCTAGTTTTACTGGGAGAATTCATAGTAAATAACAGGATTTAAAATGAAAAAGAAGTTAATTTTTGGAGATAATCTGTTGGATTTTGAAATTTTCTAATCTGATATCAATCTCTTGAAATTCCTACTGCTTCAAGTCAAACACTTCAAATTTTTTATGTCCTTTTCTTATAAAAGCACCTAGGTTGTTGCTTGGATACTTTTGTAAACAAGTCGAGTAGGTTTATCAGGATATAGGGCTTAAAAGGAAGCCTTTTTAAAAAGCCAATCAATACCACAATCTATGTATTTTATAGAGAACAAGGTCTTAAGAATGGAGAACGTTTCCTCTGAGGCTTTTCCCCAGCTATCTCCTTGCAAAACCCTGAACCGCACCCTAGGTACTTACTCCTGGAACTTGGGGGAACAAACAATGGCTATCGACTCTGGCAACATCATCTGGTAGGAGCAGTGAGTGTGTAGGTCAACACTGGAGAGGAAGGCAGTCTGCGTGGGATGAGTCTGAGAAGAGAAAAAAAGGCAGGGACCCCTTCAGCAAGAATACACAGTCAAGCCTGGCCCATGAGCGAAGGTAGAGCCAAGTAATTCTCAATAACTTGCCATGATCTCCTTACGTACAAAGCCATTAGCAGCCATGAGGAATATGCCTGAAGTTCATAATAAGTAATGAACTTCCTTCCCATCACTGTAAACGAGTATCGTGTAACATGAGTATGTGAAGAGACTCAGTTTCTAATTGACCATCAAGACTTATCTGGCTCCTCACAAGCTCTCTCGACACAATGGAGTCTCCCATACTGGAACAGACAGTACCTGCTGCCCAATACAACAACCTAGTAGAAGTCAAGGACTTAACAAAGCACAGTTAAATGAATGATTCTTCTTCCTGACGGAGGGGTTAAAAGGTCAAGCATGAGTCTGGGGCTCTATAGGCAAAAGTGGCAAAAGCTGTCCTGTGGTTAAAGCATATCTTTCAAGGATATGAGAGGCAGAGGGTTACTGGGATTTCAGAAGGGTAGTTAAATCACACAAAGGACCCTGTCTTATTTGAGAAAAAGACCAAGATATTGAATTTTGAGGGTAATCAGTTAAAGCACCATCTAAATTACATTCAGTTTATCTCATTTGTTTCCAGTTATTTAATGGTTTTTTGTTTTTTTTTTTTGGCCGCGCCTCGTGGCCTGCGGGGTCTTAGTTCCCCAACCAGGTATTGAACCTGGGCCACAGCAGTGAAAGCACTGAGTCCTAACCACTGGAATCCCCCAGTTATTTAATGTTTTATTGTGCATACTCTTTGTACACAAATGGACCATATAATGACTTAACGTTCATCTCAGAGGGGGTGTGAGATAACAAGGATGGAAAAAGAAAGACCCAATATGACTCAAAAAGACCACCAATCTTTACTGACAGAAAAGCACGGAAAATAAATATGTGCCCTTGACCAGTGTTTTCAACCCTGTTGTGCAAAAAATGAAGCTTCTGAGGAACTTGTCAAAAGCACAGGCTCCTGCACCCCACCCTGGAAATATCCATCCTGAGAAGGAAATTTTTTTCTTTAAAGCTCATTAAATGATTCTTATGTGCAGCCTCATCTGAGAAGCACAACTGCATAGAATGCTGTGACCAGCTCATTGTGGAAGAGGTCTGCAATACAGGAACATGTTAGCTGAGTGCTGACAGTAAATCTACACACAGGTCTGCATGGGGAAGGAAAGAACTTTCATGACCACAAGGGAGAAACAGATTCTAACTAATAAGAATATGATCCTATAGACTGTTAGGGACAAACGGCCTGTGCCAACACCCTACATCCCATGGTTACAGCCTGAAATTTTGACTGAGAACAAATAAGACCTACACAAGCTGATGAAGGCCTCCAATCTAAAGTTGGGTTAGTTAGAAAGATGATATACAGACACATAGCAGGGGCTCAATAAATAATTGTTAAACTAAACCAAAAAATCTTGTTTGAGCCTCTGCTCCCCACTAACTACTGCACCTTCTCTCCTTCCCTCTACAGTCACGTTTCTTGAAAAACCAGTTATGCTCACTGTGCCCACCATGCTGGAGACAGAGGCAGGCATTTTTATGAAGAGAAAACAATACACCAAAGGAGCAGAAATAAGTGAGGAGAGTGAATGCTCAGGGCAGCCTGGGTGCCTGGATGAGTAGAGCAACCACAGGAGAGCAATGCCAGCTAAGCCAAGGTGAAGGAGTGCCTTGAATTCTGAGTTGGGGGTTACACAATAGTTGGTGATAAACATGACCATACAAAGTTTTGGACCAGGGAACCTGATTGATAGCTGGCAAGGTACAGAAGGAAGAATTGACCTTTTGCCTTCTCCTCTTGCCAATTTTAGGATCTGAGCAAACGTTATGGTCTGCTTTTGTTTGCTTTTAATCCCAAGTTAGGAAGGAATGCTACAGAAATATCATGGGGAAAAAAAGCTGGAATACTATCAATTTAGGCTCTAAATTCCTTCCTAGCTAGGCCCTCACTGATATTAAAAATCCTTTTACTCATTTGTGGCTAAGATCTACCTGAAGTCTAAACAGAAATTATTCCAAACTTTCCCCCATCTTCTCCAGTTTTTAAACTTACCTGTCTCCTCCTGCTGGGCAGTGGATCTAGACTTCAACCTTGTTGATAGCAAGATCACCTAAAATGAGTTCCCTCAACCCCTCCAATTATAACCTCAAAAATCTCTCTGTATCTTTCTTTCTTCCTTCAATTCTGTCTCAGAGGAGTGAGTGTTTTCTCCCCCATATGAAGATGATTCCCTTTTTGTACTTTTTTTTTTTCTTTTTAATAAATTTATTTATTTATTTATTTATGGCTGTGTTGGGGCTTCGTTTCTGTGCGAGGGCTTTCTCTAGTTGCGGCAAGCGGGGGCCACTCTTCATCGCGGTGCGCGGGCCTCTAACTATCCCGGCCTCTCTTGCTGCCGAGCACAGGCTCCAGACGCGCAGGCTCAGTAGTTGTGACGCACGGGCTTAGTTGCTCCGCGGCATGTGGGATCTTCCCAGACCAGGGCTCGAACCCGTGTCCCCTGCATTGGCAGGCAGATTCTCAACCACTGCGCCACCAAGGAAGCCCCCTTTTTGTACTTTTGATTTAATACTTTCCTATCTTCACATTACCTTGTCTCTCCTGACCTCTGACATCTCCTGCACACGCTCCACTATACTCCACCAGCTCACTGGGCTTAAAAACATGTTCAGGGACTTCCCTGGTGGCGCAGTGGTTAAGAATCTGCCTGCCAATGCAGACGACACGGGTTTGAGCCCTGGTCCAGGAAGATCCCACATGCCACGGAGCAACTAGGCCCATGTACCACAACTACTGAGCCTGCGCATCTACAGCCCGTGCTCCGCAACAAGAGAAGCCACTGCAATAAGACCATGCACCGCAACGAAGAGTAGCCCCCGCTCGCTACAACTAGAGAAAGCCTGCACTCAGCAATGAAGACCCAACGCAGCCAAAAATAAATAAATAAATAAATATATTAAAAAAAAACAAAACAAAACATGTTCAGACAACTATACACAAGAATGCAGATGAACCTTAAAAACTGAGCAAAAGAAGCCAAGCACAAAAGAATACATATTATATAATTCTATTTACATAAAGTTCAAAACCAGGCAAAACTAAACTATCGAGTTTAGGGATACACACTTAGGTGGTAAAGCTATAAAGAAAAGCAAAGAACTTCCAGAAATGTCAAGTGAGGGACTATCTATACCAGAGAGGAAGGGTGACTGGGCAGGACACGGAGGTGGGAGTGTGCTTCTGGCCACGCTCTATTTCTTGACCTAGGTAATGTGTGCACACAGATGTTTGTTTAATGATTCATTAAAGTGCACATTTATTTTATGTACTTTCTTATATATATTTCAAATATAAAGGCTTAAAAAAAAACCAAAATAAAAACAGAACACATTTTCACACTAAACCATAAATCAAGCAAACTCTCTCAACCTGGCTATTCCTTAAGCCACCATTCCATCTCTTTCCTATCCTTTAGTCAGTGCTAAGCTCTTCAAAAAATCAGTATATATTTCACTATCACCACAACCTCAATACCCATTACTTCTTAAACCTTTTTAATCTGCCTAAAACCCACTAAATTGAGGTCATCAATGACCTCATCAAATCCAAAGGGCTCATAGAAGTCTTCATCTCTCTGCAGCATGTGACATAGTTAACATCCTGAAGCTTCTTCTTAAGACGTTCCTCCTCCTTTGGCATCTGTGCCCTAACACTCCCCTCACCTTTCTCTGACATCTCCTCGCTTCATGACTGACTACTCCCTATGCTCCCCTAAGTGGCCTGTCCTTCAAGCTGCCAGTGAATCTCTTCTTGCTCTCCACCCTCCTCCAGTTCCAAGGCTTCCAAGGTCAGCTCTACGCCGAGGTCTCCCGGTTCTCTTTCCCACCTAGACCTTGTTCCCAAGTTCCAACTGCCTGATAATTACCTCCACCAATATAATGTCAAATACTCAGAACTGAAGACACCATTTGCCCCACTTCCAAGTAAGTTCTCCTGCTGGAGCCTGTTTCTGCTTATGAGATGATTAATCATTGCCACCCCCATGAGTCGGGCCTGAAATCTCTAAGTCATCACTTTTACTCATCATCCTCTCTTACTCATTCCCCACATCCTCTGAAATCCTACTTTTATCTCTTCCTTCCCAAATGCACTGCCGTCACCGTAGCTCTCATCATTATTAGATTTTATCATCACGTTAACCTCTTAAATGATCTCCCTGCCTCAACTTCCTCACTGAAAAGCAGAACTATCCTGCCTGTCCACCCAAAACCCTCCAGAACACTGCTCCTAATGTATCATGTGAAAGCTTACCTACCACTGTTTCCTGATATGAACCATAAGCCCCAGAAAACTGGACCACTCAATGCTCCAGGATCACAGTCTGCCTATTCCAATGTTGTCCCCTCCGTATGGAACTCTCCCTTGGCTCACCTTGTCAAAATTCTAGAAAATCACCCCAGGTGTGATCCTTCCCTCTGAATTCCACAGGGCTGTTTGCACCTCTTTAGGCACTTGGCACATTCTGCCTCACATGAAGAGTTATGACTTGTCTATATGTCAGTCTCCTTTATGAGACTAAAATCATATCTTACTCAAATTTGTATCGCCTGGCGGATAAGGTACAAGTTTTCTACTCCCCATGTACTATAACGGGGGATACACAATAAAAGGCAAATATTTATGAAAGGACAGAGGCACACTGACTGCCTCACAGGTCAGTATTTCCCAAATTCTAACATACAAGTGTGTACAATCTTCCCAAATCCAGAAATGAGCTGCCTTGTTTGTATGTAACCCTGTCACACAACATGGAAAACAGCTTGGTCTATGAGAATGAGGGGTTGAAAAGGAATAGAAAGAAAAATTAAGAAGAAATCTTTAGGGATGGAATTATATTTTACCTGAATATGACCAGAAGACTGTTAAGACATGCAGACAGTTGAAAATCTCCTATATTGGTGGCCCTTCTGATTTACGTAAAAGTGTAGGCTGCTTTAAGAAAGACCAAATGGAGGCATCTGAATTAACTTCCTTGGCTCATTTAAAATATTTTGATTTATATACCTTTCAGGAACTTCATTTGTACGAAGTAAGGCATAGCCTCTACCGTCAAGGTCCACATATACTCTAGGCTAGCATCCTATCACTGTTCATGCTCACAGGGGAATTGGGACTTTAGGGAAACAAGTTCATTTCCATTAAAAAATTTTAAGTTAAAAAGCCCTAAGTAATGCCCAGAAATCAATACTGTGGTGCAAGCAGTTAAGTATGCTAGGGAAGTCAAGTCTGCATCCAACAGAGGGAAATACAACCATCTAAATAGTCTGGATACAATTCACTCTGCTCCAAGAAAAAAAATAAGCAGTGTGTTTATAACATCATGTGAGAAGAGGAGACGAACCCCTGGAGAGGTCGGAATTGCTTACGTGAATCCAGCCCAGTGTGATGAGACCCTGCTGATCCTGTATGAGGAAAAGCTCTTCTTCGTTCTCAGTGTTGCAATAATCAGACCCAGCACTTTGCTTGGGGATGAGGACGTGGGTAATGGTAAACTCATTCCTCATCTGTCAAATGAGAAAACAGCCTGTCACAATTCCCTGGCACTTAGGCAACCCCACTCTGTCACGGCAGTGGAAAGTTAAACATCTGTACAAGCGAAGGCCCTTCCTCCCAGCATGAGCCTTCTTCGTGAGGTGAGTCCCTTATGTCAGTCATGTTCACAACCCTGACTGCTCAAGTACATTGCTTGGGGCCCTCTGCAAAGCCACAGATGCCCACAGCCCTGTGGGAATTCCCTGCTGCAGCCAAACAGGTCTACTCATGCCTCTTAAGAAGCTCTGGGTATAGTACCATTTCTCTTCCTTTGTTCATGTCTAGAGTAGCTTCCTTTTACTATTTCTCTAAGCCCTTCCCATCCTTTAAAGCTCAGTTTAAGTCTATTCCACCTTATGTGTTTATTTATTCAGCAGTTAGTAATGGGTTCTTTAAGCACCTCCATTTAATGATCCTTCTTTCCTCATAATTCCTAGTGCTTTTATTGTACATAGTAGTCAGCATACTATCTATCTTTTGGTGTATATCTCCCATCTCTCCAAAGTGCTTGGGTACTTTTTGCGGACACATGCTCTGTGCCTTACATATTTCATATTCCCAGGTCCTGCCATAAAGTCGGTGTTCAAAAGCTGATATACAGGATCTTCCTACCAAGTTTGGAATTAGGTATTTCTTACCACTGGCATTAAAATAATCAGTTCAGTTCAAGGAACTTTGAAAATCAATCAAATACAGGGTCACTAAAATCAAGGTGACATTGCATTATGCTGCCCATGGCTCTTTGGCAGAAGGACTGGCACAAAGAGTAACTGACCCTGGATATCTTCTCTGAGAGTCACAGGAGGCCAAGGGGGAAGAAACAGTCTCAGCTCAGGAAAGCATTTGTCTTTTACCAGTTTTCCACAGAGAATTCCACATGTCTCTACTCCCCGGGCAGTGTTGGCAATGGCCAACTGGAGAAACTGTGGGCAGAGCTTCCCAGGCACCACCACGTGGCGCAGTCCATCGATTGTAGGAGCTGTAATGGAGAAAGAAGAAACGTCTGAGATCATGGGGCACAGCCTCCCCAAGCAGACCTCAGAGTTGGCAGACCTGGGAGAGCAATGCTAAATCACTGGGGTCCTGCAACTGTAGGCAGTGCGTGGGGATCTCATCCTTATGGCAGAAGAAAAAGGGCTGTAAACTCTCTTCTCCAACCTCTTGCCACAGCCATTGGGAGTATGTTATTTCAAGGAAAGAAAAGAGGCTTTAATCATTCAAGTTAACACAAGGGTAAACTACTGCTTAAAAGAAGTTTCTGAGCTATTCAGGAATAATAGTGAGAGACAATCCTGCCGAGTACATGCGGAGAAACCCTGAAGGCCAGGCTTCAAGAGTCCAGCACCCCTTGCCCACTCTTACCTTGTCTTTTTAAGTGGATCTTCTGCGAAGTTGAATTCCTTACATGACTACTTGAAAGACAATTCCCAACAAAAAGATCTATTCTAATAATCAAGGCATACTCATCATTTTGCCGCTATTGTTATTTTCTCAGATAGCCATACATTGGTGAGGGGAGGAAAGACTCAATAGTTTTTATGGCTAGACTGAATTATCACTGACTACATACAATATTTACCTTGACTAAACTCCTTACCAATTAGGAACATTTGCAGGGCAAGCACAATTCAGCAGCTCTTTTTTATTATTTAAAGGTCAGTGGTTGAATTGTAAGGTGGTACTATAAGTCTCAAATTTCCTTTACAAAAGGTCAACAGTGGTCTCTAGTTCACTGAACATTTCAAATCTCTGTATAACCCTTAAAAGCTGAGGGTCTGACTTTCAAGGATGTTATTAGCTCTTCAGAAAATCGACCTGGCGCAGGTAAACTATATGTCTTAAGCAAAGTCCACTTTATAATATAGCTGTGATAGAACACAGTATAGTAATACTAATCAAATGGATTTCTGTGACCAGAGCCTAATGAGTGGGATCATGGAGGGAGTCGTAGTTGAATCTCCTGGAATGACACCCTGTTTGGCTGCAGCTGAGATAGAAGAGGACGCAAGCAAATGAATTCACTACCTTCCGAGTTGCTCAATGCTCCAGGTTTCAAGGATCTATCCACTACAGGTGGCTTGGCAGGCCTTACAGTTGTATTACAGTCCGAAGGCTGTGTGTATGTAACAGGTGCCGTGGGGATCACATCTAGGGAGGGCTTCTCTAAGTCAGGTACCAGTGGGCCGTCCAGGCCAGGGTCCACTTTCCCAAACTCCTGTACAATTTTCAGTCGTTCTTTTTCTAGTTCCTGGTTCCGGATCATCTCCTCGAAGGCATGGAACTGTTCCTGCTCCAACTGCTGCTGCTTCTGTTGTGCCACCCTCTGTCTTTCCTTTTCCAGTTCTTGCTGGATGGCTACGTTTCGGGCAAATTCTTCCTCTTCCTTCTTCTACAAAGAATGAATAGGAGTTAGGCTAACACTTTACACTCAAGTGACTTCACATCTTAGGAGGACAAGGCTTTTCAGCAGGAAGATTGCCCCAAATGTACTTCTGCTCTAGCGTGAGTTCCCAACACGGAATTCATGCTTCCCTTAGTACCTCTACACCCGTGGAACAGCTGCTGCTCCTGTCTATCTAACCACCATACACCTATTCTTCAAAAACAGTTAAAGTCCTGATCCTCTCGGTACCCTTCCCAATGACTTTAACTAATGCATTCTCTTTTTTACCAAAATCTCAAGGCAACTTATTGTCTGCACCTCATAATCTGTATCATACAATTTTAGCCTCTGGTGTGCCATGTATACATTCTGTATTCCAAGTAAGGCTGTGAAACAGAACCAAATCCAAACTTACAACTGCCATGTTGCGGGTCTCTACTGAATTTTAACCCTGAATGAAGCCTCTGAAATTTTTCTGGTGATTGGTCCAATATAGAGTGACATTTTAAACTGCTAAGAAACATCAAGTAACAATCTCCTTCATGAAGGTTTTCACTCACTGCGTACCTTAGAAATACATAGCTGTTCACCTCTCCTCTGATTTTCAACACCAGAGTCCAGAACAGAATTCAGTAGAGTGTACAAAAGAATGTGGAAGTGCTTGCAGTGTGTGTTCTCACCTGACACAGACCAATGACACTGTCGCAGAGCTTCTCATGTGTTTTAACTGACTCTTCCTAACAAGAATCATTTGAAAATAGCTTGAAAAAAAACCCCAATTATTTTAAACAGGTATATCCTATGTTGGATATAATCAAATGTGTATCAAATACCCCAAATTCTCTGATCTAAAAACCCTATACTTTAGTGCGATTTTCATTGTTCTTAGTTAGGTTCTAGCTCTAGACATAGCAGACAAGCAATAGATATTCTGTCCCTCAAGTCATCCTCTTAGATAAGCAGGCTAAATCTGTATTAGAATCCTCAGCCTAAACACCTTTTTTGAGTTTCTGGTCTTTGCCAATAAAGTAAAATATCACATTAAAATCACAAGATCTGCTGAAATATCTATTAGAATCCTAGGTCACAGCCTAAGAAACCAAAATAATTTCCCTTTTCTTTTTTTTTTGCTATTACATACTCACTTTTTCTTCATTATAGTCTATATATTCTTTGGTATATCGTTTTAACAGTTCTGCTTTCAGCTCTTCTGCTTTGGGAAATGCAATCTCCTTTAATTTCTGAGACACAAAATCAAAAACTGGGAGTTAGAACAATTGCCAGCTAATTAAGGTGAGAAGTAAAAAGACTGAAGTCAAGTTGGCAATGGCAACAATGTTTCTAAAAACATTTAAATAATAATTTAAATTTAAATAATTTAATTTAACATACCCCCTACCATACCATACCTGATATTTCGTAACTGATCTAGTGAAATGGCCTTATCTCCTATTTGCAGGATATGATGCTCAGATGCAGACACTGCTACTTATATTTCGGAGTGAGTCTGTGCTTCTCTGAAGCTTTTAGATGGGCAACAGTTAAAGTGAAGACCCACCTTTACTGTGTCTTTCTTTTCAGGAATGACAGCCGACTTGTAATCTCGATGCTTTGGTAGTTTCTCAATAAAGAGCCTAAGGGAACAGATCAGATTGACTGTGATGCAAAGAAGATGTCCAAATGTCCAAAAGACTCTGAAGCAATGCAACTCCCTTACCCTGCAGAGACTACCTGATGGGTTCCCAGGCATGCAGGGGTAACAGGCACACCCTGACAGGCCATGTTCCCCACTCATCTCTAGCCCTGTAAAGAGCAACAGAGTGCTTCCCTCTTCTCCCAAATCACATGTGCAGCAGCACCAGACTCCTACAACAAAAACGATGGGGAGGAAAAAGCCTATCCTGTGCCCCAAAATACACCTCCAAAGAGATTCTCTTCTTGTTGTGACAGTAACAGGCTTCCAAAGGAAAAGGCCTCTCACAAATCATTCTTCAGAGAACAGTTTGGCAGCCAAGGGCAGGAGGCTAAGAGAAAACCCACATTCTATTATTCTATTAGTTAGAAGTACTCTGTGTGACCTTTAATGCTGGCTTTTCTTCTTTGGGATTCATGTTCCTTCAAAGAAGAATATTCCTTGCACCAGATTAAGCACTGAGATGCTTAGACAGTTCATGTGTTATATGCGTGTAATATGTGCACATTACATGTGTAACGTGCATTATGATCTCTGATGAAAAGTGCTTAGAGAAACATAAGTGCTAGATTTCCTTTTTCAGTTCTTGTCCTTGGCTGTAAAGCTCAGTGGGAAAAATAAACTGAATCAATTCATAGACCTCTAACACTTATGATGTCTACTTGGGGACGGTGAAAATAAATAGAAGTTCAGTAACTTGTCATAGCCAAAATGGAGGGTTCAGAATTCAATGCCAGCAGGCCGGTTCCAGAGTCTACTCTTTCAACCACTATATCGTACTGCCTCCTCATGGCTCCTGGAATGTCCAGAACTGTTGGAGGGGTTCTGAACAAAGATGTCTTTCAATAGAATTAGGTTGTAATAAACACAAGCTGAGACCCAAAACAAATAAATTGAGGGTAGCTTGCCCACAGCCACAAAACACTGTTACGTAGTTGGGATTAACTGACTCTTTTTCACTTTCTGCCCATGGGTAGGAGGAAACAAAGGAGGAAGACTCAGTAAAGGGAAAAGAAGACGATCCCCACCAAAACACACCCTCTATAGATGAGTCGTCCTCCTTCTGTTCTAATTAGGCACATGAAAATTTCATTTCAATACAATTTCACAAGACCCCTCAGGCAGGGATGAATTCCAAAAACAAAACAATTCTAAAAATTGTCCTTTGGGTTCATGAAAAATGAATTAAAAGTTTCCTTGAAGTCTATACTTAAAACAAGCACAGATTCATTTTTCAACCATAAAGTCCTGAAGAGGATATTAGGATAAATAAGGCATAGATCTTGTGCTCAAGAGACCTATTATTCAGTAACTCGAAAGACCAAGGTACATGTTCACTACCTTCAGCAGGCTGAGTGTGCTTTGTATTGAGGCCTCAATCAGTCAAGAAAGTAACATGTCATATAAACACCACACTTTATTTTCATTTATGCTCTCAGCCTGAAGGACTGTAAAGTCTCTGAGGCCAGAGATTTCTGTGTTTCATGCTTCTTTGTATATTCCTCTAAAGCCAGCACAGTGCCTTGTATAAAGAGGCACTGAAAAAATATCTGATGAATAAAATTGTCTTAAAACCTTTGGATGAGCTGAGTGAATAAACAAAGTGCAAAAAAGTATATATAACATGCTACCTTATATGTAAGAAAGGGGAAAATTATATATAGGCACACCTCAGAGATACTGTGGGTTCGGTTCCAGACTACCGCAATAAAGCAAATGTTGCAATAAAGCGAATCAAATAGTTTTTTCATTTCTCAGTGTATAAAAAAGTTATGTTTACACTACAGTGTACTCTATTAAGTGTGCAATAGCATTAGGTCTAAAAACATATACACTTTAATTTAAAATACTTTATTGCTAAAAAATGCTAAGAATCATCTGACAATGCAGGGTTGCCACAAACCTTCAATTTATAAAAAATGCAGTATCTGCAAAGTGTAATAAAACAAGGTATGCCTGTGTGCATGTATATATATTCATTTATTTTGTTTATAAGTATATAAAGTAACACAGGAAGTATATACAGAAACTAGCAAAAATAGAGGACAGGGGAAATAGAGTGGATGAGACAAGAGTGGGAGTGAAAATTTTCACTATATACCTTTTGTTTTATTATTTCGATATTGAACCATGTAATAAAAACTAGCTTATAAGATAAAACTCCCAGACCTGAACATGAATACCTTTCTCTTGTTTCAGTAACTGTAGTCAATTTTCTGAATGGGGACATATGGGCAGAAGCATCTCCTGAAAACAGAATGGGCAGCATAACCCACTGCCCACACTGGAGGCAACAGAGCTTGGTGGTTAGGAGGGCAGGCTCTGGAGCCACCCTGCTTAGGTTCAAATCCTGGCTTTAAGCACTTACTAGCTGTGTGACCTCCAGCACCATCCCTCAGTTTCTATATAAATTATATATACAGAGACAAACTAGTACTACCTGATAGGGCTGCTATGACATTAAAATAGATTTTTAAAAATAAATAAAATGCTGAGCACAGTGCCTAGCACATAGCCAACATCTGCTATATGTTTATATGCTTGTTTTTACTAATAAATAAAAATGTGAGCAAGAAGAAGAGATGAAGATGTTAACACCAGGGTTAGAAATTTTCTAGGCAGAGAATAGCTGTGGCCCAGATGTATACTGTTCTCCGGGTTATATCTGGTTGCAGCCTACAGACAGGAAATGTACCAAAGCAAACAAAGATGCATTGGCAAAACACAAGCAAAACAACCTAATGGAACAACAGAAAAAAAGAGATACACAGAAAAGTAAATAAAAAGGTAAATAATTATATAAAATGGTACTCAACTTTACTTATATATGAAAGAAATTCAAATTAAGATGAGATATCATTTTCATCTATCAGATTGGCAAAGGCTTAAAAGTTGATTACAATCAGTGTAGGCAAGGGCATAGAGAAATGGGTATCCTTACCCACTCTTAGCAGGACTGTAATTTGATAATACCTTTTTCCTTAGGGGAGGAAGGGGAGTGGGAGACAAGTATTCAAAATTTAGAATGTGTATATCCTTTAAACTCACAGTTCCACCTCTATGAATTTATCCTATAATAATACAAAAATATATGTATAAGACTGTTCAACACAGCATTGTTCATAAAAGTAGGGCAACCTGAAAACCTAAATGACCATCAGTAGGGGATTATTTAATAAATTATGGTGTACCCAAATGTGGAAAAACAACATAACCATTCACTCTTTCCTTCAACAAATATTTACTGAGCATCTACTATGGGGTCAGGAATTATTATAAAGGCTGGCGATTTGGCAGTGAATGTCGCAGTCACAAATTCCTCCCCACCATAGAGTGTACATTACAGTGGGGGAACAGACAATAGACAAAATATAAAATATTATAGATAATCAGTGCTAGGAAAAAGTCATTAATAGGGAAGGGGAATAGAAGTGACAGGGAAGGGATTGAGCTTTTAGATAGGGCAGCTAAGGAAGGCATCACTGAGAAAGTAGCAGTTAAGTAAGGACTGGAAGAGTAAGCCATGACGATATCTGGGATAAGACTGTTCCAGGCAGAAGAAACAGCCCTAAGGCAGAATGAGATGCTGGATCAATGTGTCCTGATACGGAAAGATATGACTGTTAAGAAAGCAAATTGTAGAAAAGAAAATATTGTATGATCTCGTTCAGGCTTTAAGAAAAAAGGATAAAGACATGAGCCCATGTGTTTGCATGGGCATATTTTCTTAACAAACACATAAACACACAAGAAACATAACAGTGATTACCTCTGGCGAATGGGAATTTTCTTTTCACTTTAATATTTCCCTTGCTGTATGGCTTGAAAAAAATTTGCTTTAATCATGAACAAATATTACTTTTGTGTAAAAATAATTTAAAAAGTCAAGCAGAAATTCTATAACATGGATGTATTAAGGGCTCTAATTTCTTCCAATCTTAAAAGTTAGTCATCAAAGTGAGCATGAGCACAAATGAAAACCCTCTTCAGTCCATAAGCCCCAATCCTGGTGGTAAACATTTTCAACACAGGTGACAGGCCATTTTCAGAAAGCAGGTCTGTGTTGTAGGGGGCTCACACAGCAGACAGGAATTGCCTAAGTCCTCTGTAACTCTCTTCTATGCAGCCTAGTCGATGACCATAAAAAGCTGTGAAAGAATCCACCGCCTGGATTACTGTCTGTGCTCACCATGAAAATATGTACTGATTTAATATGTTGAAGATCCTTCTTCTATACTGGGGTCTGCAAAAGGCAAAGCATTCCTACAGTAGGGGAAACCTCTGAGGGGGGAGAAATGTGCTTGAGATCATTAAGACGCCTGAACTGCTCAAGAGAAAAGAACAAACATGCCCTTTAAAATCCTGAGTTAAAGTATGCAAAAAGGTCTAGAACAATGACTCAATAGTGGGGGGGAGGCAGAAGAGTGGTGAGGTAGAGGCCTACCCTCTTCCCTCCTCTCTCCTCAGTGTAATAACTGCCAAAGTGAGCCGTTGTTAACTGAAGGAATATACCAAGTAAACTGCGGTAGAAAAACTGACCAAGAATACTGAGCTAGAAGTTTTTTTGCAACTCCTAGGGCTTGTCAGTTCACAGAATCAGAGTTAGGGCCTTGAAGATATCTGCAGGAAAAATGAAGGTAGCTACATTTATTGATCCAGGTCTAGCCAATCCAACAAAGTCCCAAATTAAACCCCAAATCTAACAAGTTAAGTAATACATTCTACCCTCCTCTCACTCACCTCTCCTCTAGGCCTCGTTCCTCATGTTAAATGGCCCTATAAGCAGAACACCACATACAGGAACAGACTCCCCGAATCGGTCTTGCTGTTAACACTGATATTCATATCACTCAAAGTAACACCAAATCACAGAAAAAAAATCAACTTCTTAAGCATCCGTGTACCGTTAATCCTACTCCCTCTTGCTTATATAAGAGTTTATTTCTACACTGAAACTCTCTTTTCTGTACCGTTAGCCTCTCCTTCTCCACAGTATCCTTTCCATCAGCAAAAAATAAGCTCTAGAATCTCCCATCTTAAAACACATGCGGGGCTTCCCTGGTGGCACAGTGGTTAAGAATCCGCCTGCCAATGCATGGGACACAGGTTCGAGCCCTGGTCCGGGAAGATCCCACGTGCCACGGAGCAACTAAGCCCGTGTGCCACAACTACTGAGCCTGCGCTCTAGAGCCTGTGAGCCACAACTACTGAGCCCACGTGCCACAACTACTGAAGCCCGCACGCCTAGAGCCCGTGCTCCACAACAAGAGAAGCCACTGCAATGAGAAGCCAGAGCACTGCAACAAAGAGTAGCCCCCGCTCAATGCAACTAGAGAAAGCCTGCGCACAGCAATGAAGACGCAATGCAGCCAATAAATAAATAAATTAATTAATTAAAAAACAAACAAACAAAAAAATAAATAAAATTGCCTTAAAAAAAAACCACACACACGCACATTCATGTACTCCTTGTCCCCTTCAATTACTTCCTCAGTTTTCCACTTTACTTCCTATCCAACTTCTCCAAAGAGCTGTCTATGCCAGGGCTTGGCAAACTACGGCTAGTGGGTCAAATCTAGCTCGCCATCTGTTTTTATAAACAAAGTTTCATTGGAGCACAGCCTCACCCATTCATTCGTGTATTATCTACGGCTTGCCTTCACACTACAAAGCAGAGGCTGCAACAGAGATCAAATTGCCTGCAAAGCCAAAAATATTTACTGGTGTTGGGTGCAGCCACTTTGCCCTAGGAACTCTGGTCTGAAGTGCTGGGGGCAAGACCTCTACACGGGGCACCCTGTGAGCAAATGAAACTAGATTAAGCACGAAGGAAAAGAAAAAAAAGGATCGCTGACTGAAAAACTACTGACAGGGAGGACCTTCAAGATGGCGGAGGAGTAAGACGTGGAGATCACCTTCCTCCCCACAAATACATCAAAAATACATCTACACGTGGACCAACTCCTACAGAACACCTACTGAACGCTGGCAGAAGACCGCAGACCTCCCAAAAGGCAAGAAACTCCCCATGTACCTGGTTAGGGCAAAAGAGAAAAGAAAAAACAGAGACAAGAATAGGGACGGGACCTGCACCTCTGGGAGGGAGCTATGAAGGAGGAAAGGTTTCCACACACTAGGAAGCCCCTTCACTGGAGGAGACAGGGGTGGGCGGAGGGAAGCTTCAGAGCCACGGAAGAGAGCGCAGCAACAGGGGTGCGAAGGGCAAAGCAGAGAGATTCCCGCACAGAGGATCGGTGCCGACCAGCACTCACCAGCCTGAGAGGCTTGTCTGCTCACCCGCCGGGGTGGGCAGGGGCTGGGAGCTGAGGCTCGGGCTTCGGTCGGATCGCAGGGAGAGGACTGGGGTTGGCGGCGTGAACACAGCCTGAAGGGGGCTAGTGCACCACCGGTAGCTGGGAGGGAGCCCAGGAAAAAGTCTGGAACTGCCTAAGAGTCAAGAGACCATTGTTTCGGGGTACGCGAGGAGAGGGGATTCAGAGCACCGCCTAAACGAGCTCCAGAGATGGGCGCGAGCCGCCGCTATCAGCGCGGACCCCAGAGACGGGCATGAAACGCTAAGGCTGCTACTGGCGCCACCAAGAAGCCTGTGTGCGAGCACAGGTCACTGTCCACACCTCCGCTCCCGGGAGCCTGTGCAGCCCGCCACTGCCAGGGTCCCGTGATCCAGGACAACTTCCCCAGGAGAAAGCACGGTGCGCCTCAGGCTGGTGCAACGTCACGCCGGCCTCTGCCACCACAGGCTCGCCCTGCATTCTGTACCCCTCCCTCCCCCTAGTCTGAGTGAGCCAGAACCCCCTAATCAGCCGCTCCTTTAACCCCCTCCTGTCTGGGTGAAGAACAGACGCCAGAGGGCGACCTACACACAGAGGCGGGGCCAAATCCAAAGCTGAACCCTGGGAGGGACCTGTGCGAACAAAGAAGAGAAAGGGAAATCACTCCATGTAGCCTCAGGAGCAGCAGACTAAATCTCCACAATCAACCTGATGTACCCTGCATCTGTGGAATACCTGAATAGACAACAAATCATCCTAAAACTGAGGCCGTGGACTTTGGGAGCAACTGTAGACTTTGGGGTTTGCTGTATGCAACAGACTAGTTTCTGATTTTTATGTTTATCTTAGTATAGTTTTTAGCCCTTGTTATCATTGGTGGATTTGTTTATTGGTTTGGTTGCTCTCTTTTATTACTTATTATATTTTTTTATTTTAATAATATTTTTTAAAATTATTTTTTATTTTATTTTTTTATTTTTTTTCTCCCTTTTCTTCTGAGCCGTGTGGCTGACAGGGTCTTGGTGGTCCAGCCGGGTGTCAGACCTGAGCCTCTGAGGTGGGAGAGCTGAGTTCAGGACATTGGACTACCAGAGACCTCCCTGCCCCATGTAATATCAATCAGCGAGAGTTCTCCCAGAGATCTCCATCTCAACGCTAAGACCCAGCTCCACTCAATGACCAGCAAGCTCCAGTTCTGGACACCCCATGCCAAACAACTAGCAAGACAGGAACACAACCCCACCCATTAGCAGAGAGGCTGCCTAAAATCATAATAAGTTCACAGACACCCCAAAACACACCACCGGACGCAGTCTTGCCCACCAGAAAGACAAGATCCAGCCTCATCCACCAGAACACAGGCACTAGTCCCCTCCACCAGGAAGCCTACACAACCCACTGAACCAACCTTACCCACTGGGGGCAGATACCAAAAACAGTGGGAACTACGAACCTGCACCCTGCGAAAAGGAGACCCCAAACACAGTAAGTTAGGCAAAATGAAAAGACAGAGAAACACACAGCAGATGAAGAAGCAAAGCAAAAACCCACCAGACCAAACAAATGAAGAGGAAATAGGCAGTCTACCTGAAAAAGAATTCAGAGTAATGATAGTAAAGATGATCCAAAATCTTGGAAATAGAATGGAGAAAATACAAGAAACGTTTAACAAGGACCTAGAAGAACTAAAGAGCAAACAAACAATGATGAACAACACAATAAATGAAATTTAAAATTCTCTAGAAGGAATCAATAGCAGAATAACTGAGGCAGAAGAACGGATAAGTGCCCTGGAAGATAAAATAGTGGAAATAACTACTGCAGAGCAGAATAAAGAAAAAAGAATGAAAAGAATTGAGGACAGTCTCAGAGACCTCTGGGACAACATTAAACACACCAACATTCGAATTATAGGGGTCCCAGAAGAAGAAGAGAAAAAGAAAGGGACTGAGAAAATATTTGAAGAGATTATACTTGAAAACTTCCCTAATATGGGAAAGGAAATAGTCAATCAAGTCCAGGAAGCACAGAGAGTCCCATTCAGGATAAATCCAAGGAGAAACATGCCAAGACACATATTAATCAAACTATCAAAAATTAAATACAAAGAAAAAATATTAAAAGCAGCAAGGGAAAAGCAACAAATAACATACAAGGAAATCCCCATAACGTTAACAGCTGATCTTTCAGCAGAATCTCTGCAAACCAGAAGGGAGCGGCAGGACATATTTAAAATGATGAAAGGGAAAAACCTACAACCAAGATTACTCTACCCAGCAAGAATCTCATTCAGATTTGAAGGAGAAATTAAAACCTTTACAGACAAGCATAAGTCAAGAGAATTCAGCACCACCAAACCAGCTTTACAACAAACGCTAAAGGAACTTCTCTAGGCAGGAAACACAAGAGAAGGAAAAGACCTACAATAACAAACCCAAAACAATTAAGAAAATGGTAATAGGAACATACATATCGATAACTACCTTAAATGTAAATGGACTAAATTCTCCAACCAAAGGCCAGGTAATGTTAACAAAGATCCTGGGAGTCTCTGCTTCTGACAGGATCACTGTATTCCCGTGTAGGGAGCACCAGAAGCCTGGGAGCCACCAGGGCCTGCACTGCTCAGTGCACCTCTCAGGGCAGCAATGCCAGGCTCCCACCTCACTGCTCCATTCAGCTGCAACCCTCCCCACTGGGTCCCATCATGCCTTTTTAAAAAGATTCTGTATAATGAGTGGAGAGCAGAGAGGTATATTTAGTGGCCTCACTCAGCACTCCAGAATCATCAATATGGAGCCTCTGGATCTCTCCCAGATGCCAGCTCCCACCAACACCTGCACTCGTTCTTCTGTTACAGTTAGAATTAGGGTCAGGATGGGGGGTTGTTAGGAGGGAGAGCATTCTGACAGAGCGTGGGTAAGGTCCCATAGTGAGATGCAATATGTATAGAACTGAAGGAAGGCCCAAGTGGCTAGAGCACAGAAAGCAAAGAGCTGAGTGCACAAGCTGAGGCTAAAGAGCCTGGTAGGGGCTACCCTACAGAGAACGCTATGCACCAGAAAAAAAGAGGTTCACATTCTTAACCTAAAATCAGTAGGAAGATCTGCAAAGATTTTTCAGCTGACTGTTGACATGATTGCATTTGAAAAAGACCTCTGGCTACTTGGTGAAGAAAAGATTGCAGGGTTTCTCAACCTCAGCACTATTGACACTTTGCGATGGGTAATTCTTTGTTGTGGGGGGCTGTCCTATAGGATGCTGCTAATTATAGGATGCATCCATTATAGGATGTTTAGCAGCATCCTTGGCATCTCCATGCTAGATGTATCCACACATGGAGTTGAGACAACCAAAGTCTCCAGACATTGCCAAATGTCCCCAAGGGGCAAAATCAACCCTCATTGAGAATCACTGAATTAAGGAAGAGCAAGAGAGAATGACGGAGACAACTGGTAGTTTCACCGTAGCCCAGGTAGCAATTATGGTAGCTTAGAATTGAGGAGGTGGAAAAGGAAGGAAGTGAACTGATTAGGGTTAGGATTAGGGATTAGGGAGACATTTAGGAAGTAAAGTCAATGATATAGGTTGCTTGGTTGAAATGGAAGGAGAAAGTGAGAGGAATTAAGGAGAATGAGTGGTTCTGGCCTAAGCATACAGGGAGGTGCTTAGTACCATGAGCTAAGATTCCAGGTAGATCCTAGATTTTGAGCCAATGTAAAAGTGGAACAAGACTTTTGGAAGTATTAGGATATGTGAGTATAATTGTACATGAAGGAGGAACATAAATCATTAGAGACCAAAGGGCAAACTGTAGTATTCAATTACATTGGTAGCCCCCAGTGAACCATGCCTCCTGGCATTCATGACCGTGAGTAGTCCCTCCTCTTGAATCTAGGCTGGCTCTGTGACCTTTAACTAATGGAATATGGCAAGAAAAACATTCTGAGACTTCTGAGCCCAGGTATTAAGAAGGCCTGGCAGCTCCCACATTTGTGCCCTAGGTTGGTCATTTAAGAAGTTAGTGGCCATTTAAGAAGTCTAAGTACACTGAGACCACCATGCTGTGAGAGGCCCAACCTTGCTATTTGGAGAGGCCACATGGAAGATAAGTGAAGCCCCTTGCCAGTGGTCCCAGCTAAGCTTCCAGTTTACAGCACCAACTTGCCAACCATATTTATGAGGCCACCTTGGAAGTGCATCCTTCAGCTCCAGTCAAGCCATCCATGTGAGCCAATGTGCTGGCCCCATCAAGCCCTGTCCAAATTTCAGAATTATGAGCAAATAAGTTGTTGTTTTAGGTCGGTAACTTTGAGATGCTTTGTTACACAGCAATAGATAACTGAAACAGCCTCTCTAAGGCTCACTTTTGCCTACTGTAAATTAGAAATAATAATAATACCTACCTCAGATTTGTTGTAAGGGTAAGTTAAATAATGTCTGGCACTAGAAGTACTCAAATATTGCTATTTTTATTCTTGTAGGCACCAAAAAGAGTGCTTAATAGTTGATAATTTTATTGCACAATATTGATTAATACTGTTAATATTAACAGAGCAATTGTCACCTTCTCTGACTGCCCTATATTGAACAGAACCTCTCAGTCACTCTGCTCCCTTCTTTGCTTCACAGCACTTATCACCACTTGAAAAATATATTTTTATTATCTGTCTTCAACACTAGAATAAAAACTCCATGAGAGTTAAGACTTTGTTTTGTTCACTGTGATATCCCAAGTGTCCTGTCACATATATGGTCAAAAAATATTTGTTGAATGAGTAAAAAAAAAAATCTCCAACCAAAAGACATAGACTGGTTGAATGGATACAAAAACAAGACCCGTATATATGCTGTCTACAAGAGACCCACTTCAGACCTAGGGACACATACAGACTGAAAGTGAGGAAAAAGATATTCCATGCAAATGGAAATCAAAAGAAAGCTGGAGCAGCAATTCTCATATCAGACAAAATAGACTTTAAAATAAAGACTACTACAAGAAACAAAGAAGGACACTACATAATGATCAAGGGATCAATCCAAGAAGAAGATATAACAATTGTAAATATTTATGAACCCAACATAGGAGCACCTCAGTACATAAGGCAAAGGCCATAAAAGGGGAAAATCGACAGTAACACAATAATAGTAGGGGACTTTAACACCACACTTTCACCAATGGACAGATCATCCAAAATGAAAATAAATAAGGAAACACAAGCTTTAAATGATATATCAAACAAGATGGACTTAATTGATATTTATAGGATATTCCATCCAAAAACAATAGAATACACTTTCTTCTCAAGTGCTAATGGAACATTCTCCAGGATACATCATATATTGGGTCACAAATCAAGCCTTGGTAAATTTAAGAAAATTGAAATCGTATCAAGTATCTTTTCTGACAACAATGCTATGAGACCAGATATCAATTACAGGAAAAACACTGTAAAAAATACAAACATATGGAGGCTAAACAATACACTACTAAAAACCAAGAGATCACTGAAGAAATCAAAGAGGAAATCAAAAAATACCTAGAAACAAATGACAATGATAACACGATGACCCAAAACCTATGGTATGCAGCAAAAGCAGTTCTAAGAGGGAAGTTTATAGCAATACAATCTTACCTCAGAAACAAGAAAAATCTCAAATGAACAACCTAACCTTACACCTAGAGCAATTAGAGAAAGAAGAACAAAAAAACCCCAAAGTTAGCAGAAGGAAAGAAATCATAAAGATCAGATCAGAAATAAATGAAAAAGAAATGAAGGAAACAACAGCAAAGATCAATAAAACTAAAAGCTGGCTCTTGGAGAAGATAAACAAAATTGATAAACCATTAGCCAGACTCATCAAGAAAAAAAGGGAGAAGACTCAAATCAATAGAATTAGAAATGAAAAAGGAGAAGTAACAACTGACACTGCAGAAATACAAAGGATCATGAGAGATTATTACAAGCAACTATATATGCCAATAAAATGGACAACCTGGAAGAAATGGACAAATTCTTAGAAAAGAACAACCTTCTGAGACTGAACCAGGAAGAAATAGAAAATATGAACAGACCAATCACAAGCACTGAAATTGAAACTGTGATTAACAATCTTCCAACAAACAAAAGCCCAGGACCAGATGGCTTCACAGGAGAATTCTATCAAACATTTAGAGAAGAGCTAACACCTATCCTTCTCAAACTCTTCCAAAATATTGCAGAGGGAGGACCACTCCCCAAATCATTCTACAAGGCCACCATCACCCTGATACCAAAACCAGACAAAGATGTCACAAAGAAAGAAAACTACAGGCCAATATCACTGATGAACATAAATGCAAAAACCCTCAACAGAATACTAGCAAACAGAATCCAACAGCACATTAAAAGGATCATACACCATGATCAAGTGGGGTTTACCCCAGGAATGCAAGGATTCTTCAATATATGCAAATCAATCAATGTGATACACCATATTAACAAACTGAAGGATAAAAACCGTATGATCATCTCAATAGATGCAGAAAAAACTTTTGACAAAATTCAACACCCATTTATGATAAAAACTCTCCAGAAAGTAGGCATAGAGGGAACTTACCTCAACATAATAAAGGCCATATGTGACAAACCCACAGCCAACATCGTTCTCAATTGTGAAAAAAGTGAAACCATTTCCACTAAGATCAGGAACAAGACAAGGTTGCCCACTCTCACCACTATTATTCAACATAGTTTTGGAAGTTTTAGTGACAGCAATTAGAGAAGAAAAAGAAATAAAAGGAATCCAAATAGGAAAAGTAGAAGTAAAGCTGTCATTGTTTTCAGGAGACATGATACTATACATAGAGAATCCTAAAGATGCTACCAGAAAACTACTAGAGCTAATCAATGAATTTGGTAAAGTAGCAGGATACAAAATTAATGTACAGAAATCTCTTGCATTCCTATACACTAGTGATGAAACATCTGAAAGAGAAATTAAGGAAACACTCCCATTTACCATTGCAACAAAAAGAATAAAATACCTAGGAATAAACCTACCTAAGGAGACAAAAGACCTGTATGCAGAAAACTATAAGACACTGATGAAAGAAATTAAAGATGATACAAACAGATGGAGAGATATTCTATGTTCTTGGATTGGAAGAATCAACACTGTGAAAATGACTCTACTACCCAAAGCAATCTACAGATTCAGTGCAATCCCTATCAAACTACCAATGGCATTTTTCACAGAACTAGAACAAAAATTTCACAATTTGTATGGAAACACAAAAGACCCCGAATAGCCAAAGCAATCTTGAGAAAGAAAAACGGAGCTGGAGGAATCAGGCTCCTTGACTTCAGACTATAATAGAAAGCTACAGTAATCAAGACAGTATGGTACTGGCACAAAAACAGAAATATAGATCAATGGAACAGGATAGAAAGCCCAGAGATAAACCCACGCACATATGGTCACCTTATCTTTGATAAAGGAGGCAAGCATATACAGTGGAGAAAAGACAGCCTCTTCAATAAGTGGTGCTGGGAAAACTGGACAGCTACAGGTAAAAGAATGAAATCAGAACACTCTCTAACACCATACACAAAAATAAACTCAAAATGGATTAAAGACATAAATGTAAGGCCAGACACTATCAAACTCTTAGAGGAAAACATAGGCAGAACACTATTTGACATAAATCACAGCAAGATCCTTTTTGACCCAGCTCCTAGAGAAATGGAAATAAAAACAAAAATAAACAAATGGGACCTAATGAAGCTTAAAAGCTTTTGCACAGCAAAGGAAACCATAAACAAGACAAAAAGACAACCCTCAGAATGGGAGAAAATATTTGCAAATGAAACAACTGACAAAGGATTAATCTCCAAAATATACAAGCAGCTCATGCAGCTCAATATCAAAAAAACAAACAACCCAATCCAAAAATGGGCAGAAGACCTAAATAGACATTTCTCCAAAGAAGATATACAGATTGCCAACAAACACATGAAAGGATGCTCAACATCACTAATCATTAGAGAAATGCAAATCAAAACTACAGTGAGGTACCACCTCACACCAGTCAGAATGGCCATCATCAAAAAACCTACAAACAATAAATGCTGGAGAAGGTGTGCAGAAAAGGGAACCCTCTTGCACTGTTGGTGGGAATGTAAATTTATACAGCCACTATGGAGAACAGTATGGAGGTTCCTTAAAAAACTAAAAATAGAATTACCATATGACCCAGCAATCCCACTACAGGGCATATACCCTGAGAAAACCATAATTCAAAGAGTCATGTACCACAATGTTCATTGCAGCTCTATTTACAATAGCCAGGACATGGAAGCAACCTAAGTGTACACCGACAGATGAATGGATAAAGAAGATGTGGCACATGTATACAATGGAATATTACTCAGCCATAAAAAGAAACGAAATTGAGTTATTTGTACTGAGGTGGATGGACCTAGAGTCTGTCATACAGAGTGAAGTAAGTCAGAAAGAGAAAAACAAATACAGTATGCTAACACATATATATGGAATCTTAAAAAAAAAAATGGTCCTGAAGAACTAGGGGCAGGACATGAATAAAAAAGTTTGAACTTTTTTTTTATTGATAAACATTTTTATTCTAATATTATAGTAATAATTCAAGTGCAATTCTCTTTGAAAAGTCAACTCTGTTAAAACAAAGCTTGTTAAATACCTTTCATCAAACATAAGCATATTCTTTTCAATCCCCCACAGCAGTCAGAGCCATGTAGCAGAGGTAAGATTTTTTTTTAAAGCCTACTACATTTTGTTATTGCTAAAAAATCTGAATCAGTTGTCAAGGTCTCAGAAGCAGTGATTAATTGACTTTTGAAAGCTCTACCAGATATTCTGACATAAAATCATGAATCCAGACATCTGTGTCTGGCAGCGATGTGTCCATTAAATAGACCACTACTTTCCGGTCCCAAGGGTTAGTCTCTACCTAGACGTAAAGAATGGACTTGAGGACACGGGGAGGGGGAAGGGTAAGCTGGGACGAAGTGAGAGAGTGGCATGGACATATATACACTACCAAATGTAAAATAGATAGCTAGTGGGAAGCAGTTGGAGATCAGCTTGGTGCTTTGTGACCACCTAGAGGGGTGGGATAAGGAGAGCGGGAGGGAGACGCAAGAGGGAGGCGATATGGGGATATATGTATATGTATAGCTGATTCACCTTGTTATACAGCAGAAACTAACACAACATTGTAAAGCAATTATACTCCAATAAAGATGATAAAAAAAAATTTAGTATCTGGCCCTTTTACAGAAAAAGTTCTCCGATCTCTGGACTATACTCACAGTCTCTACTCTCTTACTGTCCATTCACCTTTCAACCCACTCCAATCTTTAATCCTTCCAGTGAAATTGCTTACCAAGATTACTGATCACGTCATGACATCAAACCCAAATCCTTGCCCATCTGACACAGCTGGCCACTGTCCTGTAAATACTGACCTCTTTTGGCTCCCATGACAAAGTGATGGATTTCCTAGATTTCCTCCTACCTCTCGAACCTTCCTTCAAGGAAAGGTTTCTTGATACTTTAATACGCCATGGATCCTTCTGGCATCTCATAAATCCTATGAACCCTTCTCAGAATAATTTTTTAAAGATATAATATAAATTATGAAACATTACAAAAAGCCCAATTCTACTGTAATGCAGTTTTCAAAATATTAAAAATTTGTGATATGTGCTTACTTAATGTAAGCACATTAATGTATTGTTAATACATTAAAAAACAGGATGTAGCTGTGGGTTTAATAACTCTGTACTGTAATTCTGAAGTAGTGATAAGTATAAATGTTATTTTGAGATATCAGCAACAATCATAATTTAATACGAAAATATCTTGATTTCTACTGGTGACAAAACTACAAATATTAATAATACTGTGGTTTGACGCCTATATTCAAAATTAAAGGAAGTGCTAAATTTTAGTTAGAGATTAGTAAAAACAAGAAAAGTTTTTCCCAACCAAGTTCATGGACCCTGAATTTTATCAATGAATCCCTGTGGGTTCCTGGACCCCAGATTAATAACCACTGCACTACAAGGTCTCAGCAGTTTTCATGGCTTCAGAACCAACTATATGTTGAGTACTCCTGGGCTTGAATCTGCAACCCAGACCTCTCCTCTGAGTTCAGACTGCTACATCCAACCTACTACTGGACATCTCTACTTGGATATCTCACAGATAACTTAAACTTTACACCTTAACACGTCAAAAAACCAGGCCTGAACTCTTGAGTCGTCCCACTACCCAACCCCTTTTCAATACCACTCTCCCCATCTCAATAAATGGACCAGCAAATCCTAAGTTACTCAAGGCAGAAACTGAGGTCAGTCTTGATACCATCTTCTTTACCAAATTATCAGTAAGTTCCATGGACTCTATCTCCAGAACACCACATCCATCTGCTCCTTTCCAGTCCACCATGTTCCTTCAACCTACCAGCCTCTCTCTTGACACTCCCTCCACCAGTTACCACATAGCAGCCAAAATTTATATTTTTAAAATATAAGTAAGATTAGGTCACAACCTCACTTAAAACTTTTCAATGGCTTTCTATTGCTCTCAAGATAAAATGTAAACTCCTCACTGTGGCCTATAAGATCCTGCGTGATTTGGCCCCGCCTGCCTCTCCAACTTCATCTGCAGTCATTCTCCCTCTTCACTTGCTACACTCCAAACACAATGATCTTTCAATCCTCAGAACACACTAAGGTCTTTCTTACCTGAGAGCTTCTGAATACACAGCTGTATCTGTTTTAAATGCTCTGCTTTATGCTTTTGGAATGACCAACTCTATGGCATCCTTCAAGTCTCAAGTTTAAATCTTACGTTCTCAGATAGATGTTACTCTATTTAATTAGATACCCTTGGTTATTCCCTGTCCCAGCACTCTCTGTTGCTTCCACAGCATTTTCCCTATTTTGTGAACTGTATATTTATTTGCTTACCTGTATACTGTCTTCTTCCATAAGTAGAATAAGGACAGGGGCCATTTTACTTACTACGTATTCAGGACCTACTGCACTGTCAAGTAGACAGTGGTATATGCAATATATATTTGTTGAATGAATATGGTCCTCACCCTCAAAGCACTTTCTACGTGGGACAAGAAGACCCAGAGGGCCCTTCAGAAAATACCTGGTAGAGTGATTCCATGATTCTACTGAACTTTCTCAACTGTGATTTCCCAAAAGAATTGTGCCCCTCGGGGATTAACCAAGATGGTGGAGTAGAAGGACGTGCTCTCACTCCCTCTTGCGAGAGCACCAGAATCACAACTGGCTGCTGGACAATCATTGACAGGAAGACCCTGGACTTCACCAAGGAGGATACCCCACGTCCAAGGACAGAGGAGAAGCCACAGTGAGACGGTAGGAGGGGCGCAATCAGAGTAAAATCTAATCCCATAACTGCTGGGTGGGTGACTCACAGACTGTCGAACACTTATACCACAGAAGTCCACCCACTGGAGTGAAGGTTCTGAGCCCCACGTCAGGCTTCCCAACCTGGGGGTCCGGCAACGGGAGGAGGAATTCCTAGAGAATCAGACTTTGAAGCCTAGTGGGAATTGATTGCAGGACTTCGACAGGACTGGGGGAAACTGAGACCCCACTCTTGGAGGGCACACACAAAGTAGTGTGCGCATCGGGACCCAGGGGAAGGAGCAGTGACCCTGGGGGAGACTGAACCAGACCTACCTGCTGGTGTTGGGGGGTCTCCTGCAGAGGCGGGGGGTGGCTCTGTTTCACTGTGGGGACAAGGACACTGGCAGCGGAGGTTCTGGGAAGTGCTCCTTGGCGTAAGCCCTCCCAGAGTCTGCCATTAACTCCACCAAAGAGCCCAGGTAGGCTCCAGTGTTGGGTTGCCTCAGGCAAAACAACCAACAGGGAGGGAACCCAGCCCCACCCATCAACAGTCAAGTGCATTGAAGTTTTACTGAGCTCTGACCGCCACAGCAACAGTCAGCTCTACCCACCACCAGAGCCTCCCATCAAGCCTCTTAGATACCCTCAACCACCAGAGGGCAGACAGCAGAAGCAAGAAAAACTACAATCCTGCAGCCTGTGGACCAAAAACCACAGTTACAGAAAGATAGACAAGATGAAAAGGCAGAGGGCTATGTACCAGATGAAGGAACAAGAAAAAACCCCAGAAAAACAACTAAATGAAGTGGAGATAGACAACCTTCCAGAAAAAGAATTCAGAATAATGATAGTGAACATGATCCAGGACCTCGGAATAAGAATGGAGGCAAAGATTGAGAAGATGCAAGAAATGATTAACAAAGACCTAGAAGAATTAAAGAACAAACAAACAGAGATGACCAATACAATAACTGAAATGAAAACTACACTAGAAGGAATCAATAGCAGAATAACTGAGGCAGAAGAACGGATAAGTGACCTGGAAGACAGAATGGTGGAATTCACTGCTGCGGAACAGACTAAAGAAAAAAGAATGAAAAGAAATGAAGACAGCCTAAGAGACCTCTGGGACAACATTAAATGCAACAACATTCGCATTATAAGGGTCCCAGAAGGTGAAGAGAGAGAGAAAGGACCAGAGAAAATATTTGAAGAGATTATAGTCGAAAACTTCCCTAACATGGGAAAGGAAATAGCCACCCAAGTCCAGGAAGCACAGAGAGTCCCATACAGGATAAACCCAAGGAGAAACACGCCGAGACACATAGTAATCAAAGTGGCAAAAATTAAAGACAAAGAAAAATTATTGAAAGCAGCAAGGGAAAAACGACAAATAACATACAAGGGAACTCCCATAAGGTTAACAGCTGGTTTCTCAGCAGAAACTCTGCAAGCCAGAAGGGAGTGGCATGATATACTTAAAGTGATGAAAGGGAAGAACCTACAACCAAGATTACTCTACCCGGCAAGGATCTCATTTAGATTTGATGGAGAAATCAAAAGCTTTACAGACAAGCAAAAGCTAAGAGAATTCAGCACCACCAAACCAGCTCTACAACAAATGCTAAAGGAACTTCTCTAAGTGGGAAACACAGAGAAGAAAAGGACCTACAAAAACAAACCCAAAACAATTAAGAAAATGGTCATAGGAACATACATATCGATAATTACCTTAAACGTGAATGGATTAAATGCCCCAACCAAAAGACATAGACTGGCTGAATGGATACAAAAACAAGACCCATATATATGCTGTCTACAAGAGACCCACTTTAGACCTAGGGACACATACAGACTGAAAGTGAGGGGATGGAAAAAGATATTCCATGCAAATGGAAATCAAAAGAAAGCTGGAGTATCTATACTCATATCAGATAAAATAGACTTTAAAATAAAGAATGTTACAAGAGACAAGGAAGGACACTACATAATGATCAAGGGATCAATCCAAGAAGAAGATATAACAATTATAAATATATATGCACCCAACATAGGAGCACCTCAATACATAAGGCAACTGCTAACAGCTATAAAAGAGGAAATTGACAGTAACACAATCATAGTGGGGGACTTTAACACCTCACTTACACCAATGGACAGATCATCCAAAATGAAAATAAATAAGGAAACAGAAGCTTTAAATGACACAATAGACCAGATAGATTTAATTGATATATATATAGGACATTCCATCCAAAAACAGCAGATGACACGTTCTTCTCAAGTGCGCACGGAACATTCTCCAGGATAGATCACATCTTGGGTCACAAATCAAGCCTCAGTAAATTTAAGAAAATTGAAATCATATCAAGCATCTTTTCTGACCACAACGCTATGAGATTAGAAATGAATTACAGGGAAAAAAACGTAAAAAAGACAAACGCATGGAGGCTAAACAATACGTTAGTAAATAACCAAGAGATCACTGAAGAAATCAAAGAGGAAATCAAAAAATACCTAGAGACAAATGACAATGAAAACACGACGACCCAAAACCTATGGGATGCAGCGAAAGCAGTTCTAAGAGGGAAGTTTATAGCTATACAAGCCTACCTAAAGAAACAAGAAAAATCTCAAGTAAACAATCTAACCTTACACCTAAAGAAACTAGAGAAAGAAGAACAAACAAAACCCAAAGTTAGCAGAAGGAAAGAAATCATAAAGATCAGAGCAGAAATAAATGAAATAGAAACAAAGAAAACAATAGCAAAGATCAATAAAACTAAAAGTTGGTTCTTTGAGAAGATAAACAAAATTGATAAGCCATTAGCCAGACTCATCAAGAAGAAGAGGGAGAGGACTCAAATCAATAAAATCAGAAATGAAAAAGGAGAAGTTACAACAGACACCGCAGAAATACAAAGCATCCTAAGAGACTACTACAAGCAACTTTATGCCAATAAAATGGAAAACCTGGAAGAAATGGAAAAATTTTTAGAAAGGTATAACCTTCCAAGACTGAACCAGGAAGAAACAGAAAATATGAACAGACCAATCACAAGTAATGAAATTGAAACTGTGATTAAAAATCTTCCAACAAACAAAAGTCCAGGACCAGATGGCTTCACAGGTGAATTCTATCAAACATTTAGAGAAGAGCTAACACCTATCCTTCTCAAACTCTTCCAAAATATTGCAGAGGAAGGAACACTCCCAACCTCATTCTATGAGGCCACCATCACCCTGATACCAAAACCAGACAAAGACACTACAAAAAAAGAAAATTACAGACCAATATCACTGATGAATACAGATGCAAAAATCCTCAACAAAATACTAGCAAACAGAATCCAACAACACATTAAAAGGATCATACACCACGATCAAGTGGGATTTATCCCAGGGATGCAAGGATTCTTCAATATACGCAAATCAATCAATGTGATACACCATATTAACAAATTGAAGAATAAAAACCATATGATCATCTCAATAGATGCAGAAAAAGCTTTTGACAAAATTCAACACCCATTTATGATAAAAACTCTCCAGAACGTGGGCGTAGAGGGAACCTACCTCAACATAATAAAGGCCATATATGACAAACCCACAGCAAACATCATTCTCAATGGTGAAAAACTGAAAGCATTTCCTCTAAGATCAGGAACGAGACAAGGATGTCCACTCTCATCACTATTAGTCAACATAGTTCTGGAAGTCCTAGCCACGGCAATCAGAGAAGAAAACGAAATAAAAGGAATACAAATTGGAAAAGAAGAAGTAAAACTGTCACTGTTTGCGGATGACATGATACTATACATAGAGAATCCTAAAACTGCCACCAGAAAACTGCTAGAGCTAATTAATGAATATGGTAAAGTTGCAGGATACAAAATTAATGCACAGAAATCTCTTGCATTCCTATACACTAATGATGAAAAATCTGAAAGAGAAATTATGGAAACACTCCCATTTACCATTGCAACAAAAAGAATAAAATACCTAGGAATAAACCTACCTAGGGAGACAAAAGACCTGTATGCAGAAAACTATAAGACACTGATGAAAGAAATTAAAGATGATACCAACAGATGGAGAGATATGCCATGTTCTTGGATTGGAAGAATCAACACTGTGAAAATGACTCTACTACCCAAAGCAATCTACAGATTCAATGCAATCCCTATCAAATTACCAATGGCATTTTTTACGGAGGTAGAACAAATCATCTTAAAATTTGTATGGAGACACAAAAGACCCCGAATAGCCAAAGCAGTTTTGAGGCAAAAAAATGGAGCTGGAGGAATCAGACTCCCTGACTTCAGACTACACTACAAAGCTACAGTAATCAAGACAATATGGTACAGGCACAAAAACAGAAACATAGATCAATGGAACAAGATAGAAAGCCCAGAGATTAACCCACGCACCTATGGTCAACTAATCTATGACAAAGGAGGCAAAGATATACAATGGAGAAAAGACAGTCTCTTCAATAAGCGGTGCTGGGAAAACTGGACAGCTACATGTAAAAGAATGAAATTAGAATACTCCCTACCACCATACACAAAAATAAACTCAAAATGGATTAGAGACCTAAATATAAGACTGGACACTATAAAACTCTTAGAGGAAAACATAGGAAGAACACTCTTTGACATAAATCACAGCAAGATCTTTTTTGATCCACCTCCTAGAGTAATGGAAATAAAAACCAAAATAAACAAATGGGACCTAATGAAACTTCAAAGCTTTTGCACAGCAAAGGAAACCATAAACAAGAGGAAAAGACAACCCTCAGAATGGGAGAAAATATTTGCAAACGAATCAACGGACAAAGGATTAATCTCCAAAATATATAAACAGCTCATTCAGCTCAATATTAAAGAAACAAACACCCCAATCCAAAAATGGGCAGAAGACCTGAATAGACATTTCTCCAAAGAAGACATACAGACGGCCACGAAGCACATGAAAAGATGCTCAACATCACTAATTATTAGAGAAATGCAAATCAAAACTACAATGAGGTATCACCTCACTCCTGTTAGAATGGGCATCATCAGAAAATCTACAAACAACAAATGCTGGAGAGGGTGTGGAGAAAAGGGAACCCTCTTGCAGTGTTGGTGGGAATGTAAATTGATACAGCCACTATGGAGAACAATATGGAGGTTCCTTAAAAAACTAAAAATAGAATTACCATACGACCCAGCAATCCCACTACTGGGCATATACCCAGAGAAGACCGTAATTCAAAAAGACACATGCACCCCAATGTTCATTGCAGCACTATTTACAATAGCCAGGTCATGGAAGCAACCTAAATGCCCATCAACAGACGAATGGATAAAGAAGATGTGGTACATATATACAATGGAATATTACTCAGCCATAAAAAGGAACGAAATTGAGTCATTTGTTGAGAAGTGGATGGATCTAGAGACTGTCATACAGAGTGAAGTAAGTCAGAAAGAGAAAAACAAATATCGTATATTAATGCATGTATGTGGAACCTAGAAAAATGGTACAGATGAGCCGGTTTGAAGGGCAGAAGTTGAGACACAGATGTAGAGAATGGACATATGGACACCAAGGGGGGAAAACTGCGGTGGGGTGGGGATGGTGGTGTGCTGAATTGGGCGATTGGGATTGACATGTATACACTGATGTGTATAAAATTGATGCCTAATAAGAACCTGCAGTATAAACAAACAAACAAACAAAACAACTAATACTAAACTTTCATTGGGTTATTTGTATGGAAATATGTTAATATAAATGTTTCAGACATTACATGAAATTTCTAAACATCTTATATTTGAATTTGTGTGCAAATATGTATGGAAATATGTTAATATAAATGTTTCAGACATTACATGAAATTTCTAAAAATCTTATATTTGTATTTGTATGGAAATATGTATGGAAATATGTTAATATAAATGTTTCAGACATTACATGAAATTTCTAAAAATCTTATATGTTCTGGTATAATGTTATAAGTAATAATCTTAGTTATTACTTTAAAATGTATATCTCAGAAATAACTAATTTTCTTGTCAACTGCATTATTATGAACTTTCATCAAATCTTTAACAGTGGTCATTTTTAAGTCTTTTGTCATTTACAGACAGTTCTGGGTGTACTCTGATGCTTTTGCAAATATGTTCCTATAAAAGGGTTTCATCTTCAAGAAATTCATGGAAAAGACTCTGACAAGTACAGGTTTCTGGTAACTGACTGTAATGCTGAACTGAATGAATAAGCATTTTCAGAACTCTAATGAAAAACTGATGAACTCATAAAAGTGCTAACAAAAGATCAAGATGAAAAAAAAAATCAATTGCATGGGACTGAGTGAACTGATGAGGATGAGTATAATTTTTGTGACTTTCTGTCTGAATTAAAAAAAAAAAAAATCCCACAAGGACTCAGAGGCAAAGAATATACAAATCAATTTTCACTGCAAAGTAAAGGAGCTGTTACAGTGGAGGATTGCTGGACTGAATGTCAATATTATGACATAGTATGAGTGTGTTTCATGTTTGGTAATTGCAATCATTGTTGCTTTTGTTGTGGTCATCCATGTACAATGCTTGGTGTCAGTCTATTTATCTCTTGTAAAAATAAAATACAGTGTGTGTGTGTGAAAAAAAAATTAAAAAAAAAAAAAACACAAATGCAAGGATACGATTATTAAGACTTTCAAGACAGTGACTGCAGAGCATTAAACTCCAAGCATGGGATACCCCTGAGCAAGGGACCCTGTGTGACTGCATAGGTTGCACAACTTGAAGCTGGCTCTGCCTATAGATTAAAAACAATTTAAGAGCCTCCTCAATTAATTGCAACATATGAATTTTAACTGAGGCCTGATTTGAACAACCAAGCTGGATAGACCACAGGGGTAATTTGAATACTCACTGGATTTTTGATATTAAGATGTACTGTTAATTCTTTAGGTATTGTAATTGTACTCTGTTTGTGTTTAATAAAAAAAGAGTTCTTATATTGATATTTAGAGCTACATACTAAATATTTACAGATGAAATAGCAGGATGGCTGGGATTTGCCTTAAAATAATCTGAGGGAGGGACTAGTGGGTAAGGGCATGGATGAAAAAAATGATTGGCCAGAAGTGGAAAATAGTTGAAGCTGGCTGTTGTGTAGGAGAGTTCATCACAATAGTCTCTATATAGTCACGTACTCTTTTTTTTTAATTAAAAAAATATATTATTATCATTCTTTAAAAAAAAAAAAAAAAAGAATTGTGCCCCTCATTCTGAGAGAACTACCTACAAGATTACTGGAAATATACAAGAATACTAATTCTACCAGCAGCAGAGTATATGAAGAGAGGGACAATAGCCAAAGAAACTTCTCAGGAAAATAAATTTTGTGCCCATTGTGCCTAGGAATGAAAAATCATAAAAGCAAAGAGAGGCAGAAATATAATTATAATTCTACGAAACTTTATCAACATTGAGGCCACATAACAGGACATTATGGTATGGATGGACGCAAGATCTCTGAGGAAACAGACACTATTTCTAAACTTAAAAAAAAAACAATAGCAGTCCCTTTTCTCCATTCTAAAATTACAATATGAATTCTAGGCAATCCACTCTTACACCTACTCTTCTTTAGAGTACTGGTTCTCAACTGGGTCAGTTTTGCCTCTTAAAAAGCATTAGTTGATGTCTGGAGACATTTTGGGTTGTCACAACTTGGGGGTAAAGGGTTCTACTGGCATCTAGTGAGCAGAGAGACCAAAGATGCTGCTAAATATGCTACAATGCACAGAACACTCCCCACAACAAAGAATTATTCAACCCCAAATGTCATTAACACCAAAGCTGACAGACTCTGCTTTAGAGTAGCATGTGATCAAAAACTTAGTATCATATAATTGATAGGCATACATCATCTCTGGAAGAACATATAAGAAACTAATAAGAGTGATTGTCTCTGGGGAGGGGAGCTAAAGGTTTGGGGGAAAAGAAGAGTGGTAGGGAGATTTAGTTTTTAAATATACACCCTTTTGTCCCTTCTGAATTCTGTACTACACGTACATGTTACCTATTCAAAAACAATAAAAAATAACCAAAAATTAGTGTGGCTCAAGACTACGATCTCAAAAGACTACCTTCAATTCATGAAACATTACCAAAAAGAAAACAAAAAGAACAGGACTTATGTTGTAGAATGAATCCTGAATTAAGAGTTAAGAAAATCCAGGTTTTGTCACTCCAAACTGTGGAACAAAGTCTACCGCTAAACCCGGAGGGTGTCTCCTCATATGCAGAATGGGAGGATGATGCGCCTTACTCAATGTGCGCAGAACTGTGAAGATCAAGTGAAATAATGCAGGTGAAATATTCTATAAACTATTTAAGAGCCATACAAATACACTGTAATTATTATTGTTTTAAGATCCTGGTATCATGAAAGAACAAAACTAGAAATTATAAATGAGACCCTTTAACATTATTCCCTTCCTAAATTAGACATCTTTTCCAATATCACTGGGGCTTTAGCAATTGTTCCTGTTAACTGAACTGAAATCTTCAATTTATGCTGCAAGAGGCTAAGCAACTCAAGGGAAAGGTCTTATGATGAGCTATACAAACTGTAGGTGATCAATACTTATTTGATGATTTTTATGCTTATGATTAAGGTTAAGAAAAAAACTTTTTCCTGAGTCATTCAATTTGCTACAAAATAAGTAGAGGTGAGGAATTTTGGCTCTGTTAAACCTCAACAATAATTCTCTGATTGGCTCTCTTAATAGAGAGAGGACAGCGAAAAACATTCATCAATACAAAACATGTATAGTTTAAACACCAACTCTCTTGCCTAACAGCTGGGCCATGTGGGCACAAGCCAAAGAGCTAGGTCTCTTACTCATGAAATTACTGAGTCATGAAAACAACACTTTCAGTATTCATGTCTTTGAATGTCAAGGACAGCCAATATGTAGGAGCTGCTAGCAAAAATGATTAATGATAATGATGCTGTAAAGTTCTCTAGTTTTAGCAATTCTGAGCTGAAATAAACGAGCACAAGGACAGAATGAGTGAGGCATCAGTCACCGGAAAAGAAAAAGGAAACTGGAGGCGTCTTACGTGATATACTTGTTATAGAGGATGAACGCATGTTCAATGTTGCCTTCCTCAGAGTAAATAGATGCCATTCGGATAATCTCCACTCCAGAGCGGAAGTACCGACGGGGTGGAATGTCTTCGTTTATCTCCACTGCGCTACCCATCTGGGAGAGAGCCCTCACCCGGTCTTCGGGTGGGAGGCTCACATCTCCATGGTCAGACATCAGGACCAAGAAGTTCTGAAACAGAAAAAAAAAAAAGATGGCATCAACACCAAGGCCCCCATCAGCCGAGCACAGCCTAGTACACTGTGTTTTTCCCACAAACCTCTACCTTACAAAGAAATTAAGAGAAAAATACCACATGCTGTAGCTCATATCAAATAAGGTCTCTTTCCCACAAGAAGCCTGAGACCCTCAAGGAAGCCTATATCACAAGGACGAACGGATTGGCAGACTCAAAAACCCATAAACCCTGCACCATAATTACGTGGTACAAAGAGTATAACTATAATGAGCCACGAGGGGTTCAATTCTCTCTTCATGCTAATCATTCCATGTCATTAGGTAGTCCTGCCCTTGGCATCATAAAAACAGGGACAGTATCTTATATTTTTTCCATTATCTGTCCTCCCAGCTACCCACTTCCATCCACCCCAGTACCTGGCAGAGTATACTCAATCAACTTTCATGATGATAACTGACTTCAAGCTGATCATTTAACCTGAGGGTAACTGACTTGAGCATACGGTTAGTTAGAGGAAATGGTGTGGGAATGAATGCTCATAATCCTAACTCTGCTCATGAAACCACTATTCCAGTCAATCTACAACATCATTCACCATTTCAGGGCAAGGAACTTAGATCTAGAAAACAATTTATTCAAATCTATCTTCAAAGACTAAGTACTCTTTGAATAACAAAAGGACACAAAGGTAACTTGAAATGCAAAAGACAAACCAACAAAAAACCCTGGAAGTTTTCCCTCCTTGGGTGTCAGACTGCAGTCATTCTATAATCTTTCTTGATATTGTTGCCGTTAGAATCAGACTCCAACTTCCAATCAGATGTCACTCTATGATCATTTCCAAAAAGATTCTGGTAATTGGATACATACTGAATTACAGCACATCCTAACCAGCATGCTGTAAAATATACAAGCTACAGTAGATTTTGGAATTCAAGGCCCTGTGTCAACTGGCCTCATTTTGTCCTTTCAATCTTAAACCTTACTCATTCCCAACAGAGATCTTTTGCTTCAGTCAGGATTCTTATCTGCCCAGAAATCCTGACATTTCAGTTTCATTTGTCTATCCACTGTTTTTGTTTTCCATTCCAACCCCTCCCTCAGAGATGGTCTTCTCCGGGCCAATTCTATCTCTAGGTCACACTTCCTCGACCAACCTTCTTCTCAAACACCCTAATAGTACAAAAGTTGTGGGGACTACCAGGGATGTAGAGGTATTCCGTCTCCTGTGCGAGCTTTTTTAGGGGCTCAGAAGGCTACTAGCAAATCTAAAAACTCCCAAAGTTGTCTAATTAGTAAACTCAGGGCAAAGCCCATCAAAGCTAACTGAAGCATAGCAAGCTTGTTGCTCTTCAGTCCCTCTCGGTAGAGGATCTTTTGGTAGAGAATGGAACCCCCTCCCGAGGCCAGGAAGTGGTGCCCAGAGCTCCAAGGCTCAGCAACACTCCAGGGAGGAGATGCAGTATCCGTAAATAAGTGGGGAAGGTGGCGTAAAGAACCGAGGGGGAAAAATGCGGAGGCGAAAGGAAGTAGCAGGAATGAGCGAAGGGGGCGTATACAGTGGAGAGGGACCTCCTGACAACTGCGTGAGGCCCCCTTCTCGAAGGCACTCAAGCCCAAGTTGTCAACACCCGGCAAAATCAGCCAAGGTTTTCGGGTCTTTTGCGTGCGGTAGGAGGGGACGCGCTGGGCCCGGCTGGGGACCAGAGCCGTCAGGGGCCTGGCGCGCGGCAGGCCGGGCAGGGGGCGCGGGGAGAAGGCTGAGGGCCCCACACTCACGGTGGCCGCTCCCCGCCAGAGTCCGACCACGCTCAGCGGCCCGGCCCCACCATACTCCCGGGACCCTTCCCCACCTGTCCCCGCGGACGACACTCGGCGCTTCCGGAAACGTCACATCCGGCGCCCACCCCGCCCCCTCCCTCTGGTCTATCGGTTAATTCTCAAGAACTTAGGGCAAGGGGCGGCGACTGGTGGGCGGGGCTAGAGCTGCCACCTGCGGAAAAACCCACCAATGAGGAGAGAGCGGGGCGGTGGCCACTTTGGTAAAACAAAACCAACGGGGAAGAAAGGGGAAACAAATAGTTAAAGGACCCAATGACCAAGCTAACTTTTATTTTTAGGTTAGCGCAGTAGATGTCTGCTCTAACCTAAAATGTCTGCACTAACCACCGATGCATTCCACCATGTGAAAGGCTACACAAGTTGTAATACAACATCCCTTAGAAAAGCTTAGAAAGTATGGAATCAGATAAAATCTATTACATAAATCATACATTTATTGGAACTAGACTGGCAACTTTCATGCTTACCCCATACCTTCATGTCCTTCACATTTGTGAGATATGTTAAATGATTATGTCAGTCCTAAAAAGCTACCTTGTCCCAGTTCTCTGGAGAAAACTGTATGAGCTTTATCAGAATTGATTGGGTGTTGAACACTATCCCACCAGCCTATCAATGCCCTATATATACTACTAAGTCATTGGAAAACCAGGAGATGAGCTGTGTTTTTACTTTTATTTTTATTGCTAAATACATATCCTCGGGTCTTCTCTATGTGGAAATTTGCTTTCTCTGAATTTCCATTCCCTTATTTTTTAGAAATTACTCAAGTCTCAGCTCTTGATTTCACCTTAATTTTGTTCATTGCCACATTCAGAAACTCAATGTCCAGTTCTGTTTTAAATCTTTGTGGCCAGAGAGGTAGGTCACATTAGACTAATTGGCTGTTAAGGTCCATCCTTGTTAGTGGCAAGGTTTCCAGAGGAAGAGTATTTGGGGAGCAATCATTCTAGTGGTTTCCACTAGTAGGATCTAAAAGTAAATTTCATTTTGTAAACTTTAGCACACCACTTTAGCCCCTCACGTTCTTTTTTGAATACTGGTTAAATCATTAATTTTTTAAGCACATGTTACAAAAAATTTTACCCGTAAATTTGAAAAGCATATCTTCTACAACTATTTCCTTTTCAAACCGAAAACCTTTCAAAGCTTCATTAAGAAAAGACTTCATCAGCTTGTTACTAGAAATTTCTCTCTATGTTTTCATGGATTAACGGATTCTCTTGATGGGGTTACCCTCACATAAGAAGCAGGTGCACATTTGTTTTAGTTTAGCAATATTAGTTCTTGGTCATCATAATATTCATTAAATGTTTTAATATTTAAAGCTGTTTCAATTTCTAGTCTGAATTTTGTTAAATATTACATTTGAATTTGTCCCTGCTTCAGTGTATAGTATTCAGCTTTATAAATTTTAAAAAATATTAGTAGACCAAAGAACAAAGTTTAATATTTAAGATTGTCTAGAAATACTATATCAATATACATTTGTTCTTGACCACTATATAATACCAATGAATTTGCTTGCTTTGGACCACTGCAAAATTGTCAAGTACTTTTCTATTTATCTACACATACTATTTCATAAATGGGTGTGCTTAACAAGTACTAAACGCTTTAAAACTGAAATAGAAACCCATTTGCTTTGGAGTCTGATTGTATTACCCAGTAATTGAATTGCTTTGTCCTACTGCTGTCCAGAAGAATACCCACAATTTCTTTAAACTCTAAAAATAGTTGCTATAATAAAAAAGATCTTCTGCCTCATTGTCTTATTAACTTAAAATTTTGAATCTTATGAAAGAACTACTATTTTGATTTTGAGTAGGATTTTCCTGCCAGATAGCCCCTCTATCACACCCACATAAAGCCAACATTCAAGGAGGGATTGCTGATCTGAAAACCTGGCTAAACTTACCAGGGTTTCTAAATCAGGGAAAAGAAAGCTCTTTCTGAAAATTTCAGTTTGTTTATGTTACTTTCTACACAAAATTGTTGGCCTGAGGTATTAGACCACTGTTTTTTGCCTAGCAAAGGACATAAGACTAACTTTTTAATGTCACAACGCCGATAAAATTGTATTGAAAATGAGTGTTTAATCTCTAAGGGTGACTGTGCAAAGCAATGGGGACAAAAATATATGTATGACACATGTGTATATTATAAATGCATGGAAATTATGTTCCTTTTCAGTTGGAGTTGGAATTACCTTATGAAGAAGTTGTTCCTTGGGAAGGCTACAGTAAAACTAGTAACATAGAGGTGAATCTGAGGTTTGGGGCTCCACCTGCAGTTTGTTTTGAAGAATACTGTCTCCTGTCACCAAGAAAAATATCTAGTTGGGAAAATGAGGTTTTGGGGGTTTTTTTTGTTTGTTTTTATTTTTTAACGTCTTTATTGGAGTATAATTGCTTTACAATGGTGTGTTAGTTTCTGCTTTATAACAAAGTGAATCAGTTACACATATACATATGTTCCCATATCTCTTCCCTCTTGCATCTCCCTCCCTCCCACCCTCCCTATCACACCCCTCTAGGTGGGCACAAAGCACCGAGCTGATCTCCCTGTGCTGTGCAGTTGCTTCCCACTAGCTATCTATTTTACATTTGGTAGTGTATATATATCCATGCCACTCTCTCACTTTGTCACAGCTTACCCTTCCCCCTCCCCATATCCTCAAGTCCATTCTCTAGTAGGTCTGTGTCTTTATTCCCGTCTCGCCACTAGGTTCTTCATGACCTTTTTTTTTTTTTTCTCTTAGATTCCATATATATGTGTTAGCATACTGTATTTGTTTTTCTCTTTCTGACTTACTTCACTCTGTATGACAGACTCTGACTCCATCCACCTCACTACAAATAACTCCATTTCGTTTCTTTTTATGGCTGAGTAATATTCCATTGTATATATGTGCCACATCTTCTTTATCCATTCACCTGATGATGGACACTTAGATTGCTTCCATGTCCTGGCTACTGTAAATAGAGCTGCAATGAACATTTTGGTACATGACTCTTTTGGAATTATGGCTTTCTCAGGGTATACGCCCTGTAGTGGGATTGCTGGGTCATATGCTAGTTCTATTTTTAGTTTTTTAAGGAACCTCCATACTGTACTCCATAGTGGCTGTATCAATTTACATTCCCACCAACAGTGCAAGAGTGTTCCGTTTTCTCCACACCCTGTCCAGCATTTATTGTTTCTAGATTTTTTGATGATGGCCATTCTGACCGGTGTGAGATGATATCTCATTGTAGTTTTGATTTGCATTTCTCTAATGATTAATGATGTTGAGCATTCTTTCATGTGTCTGTAGGCCATCTGTATATCTTCTTTGGAGAAATGTCTATTTAGGTCTTCGGCCCATTTTTGGATTGGGTTGTTTGTTTTTTTGTTATTGAGCTGCATGAGCTGCTTGTAAATTTTGGAGATTAATCCTTTGTCAGTTGTTTCATTTGCAAATATTTTCTCCCATTCTGAGGGTTGTCTTTTCGTCTTGTTTATGGTTTCCTTTGCTGTGCAAAAGCTTTTAAGTTTCATTAGGTCCCATTTATTTATTTGTGTTTTTATTTCCATTTCTCTAGGAGCTGGGTCAAAAAGGATCTTGCTGTGATTTATGTCATAGAGTGTTCTGCCTATGTTTTCCTCTAAGAGTTTGATAGTGTCTGGCCCTACATTTAGGTCTTTAATCCATTTTGAGTTTATTTTTGTGTATGGTGTTAGGGAGTGTTCTAATTTCATACTTTTGCGTGTAGCTGTCCAGTTTTCCCAGCACCACTTATTGAAGAGGCTGTCTTTTCTCCACTGTATATGCTTGCCTCCTTTATCAAAGATAAGGTGACCATATGTGTGTGGGTTTATCTCTGGGCTTTCTATCCTGTTCCACTGATCTACGTTTCTGTTTTTGTGCCAGTACCATGCTGTCTTGATTACTGTAGCTTTGTAGTATAGTCTGAAGTCAGGGAGCCTGATTCCTCCAGCTCCATTTTTCTTTCTCAAGATTGCTTTGGCTATTCAGGGTCTTTTGTGTTTCCATACAAATTGTGAAATTTTTTGTTCTAGTTCTGTGAAAAATGCCAGTGGTAGTTTGATAGGGATTGCATTGAATCTGTAGATTGCTTTAGGTAATAGAGTCATTTTCACAATGTTGATTCTTCCAATCCAAGAACATGGTATATCTCTCCATCTATTTGTATCATCTTTAATTTCTTTCATCAGTGTTGTATAATTTTCTGCATACAGATCTTTTGTCTCCTTAGGTAGGTTTATTCCTAGATATCTTATTGTTTTTGTTGCAATGGTAAATGGGAGTGTTTTCTTAATTTCACTTTCAGGTTTTTCATCATTAGTGTATAGGAATGCAAGAGATTTCTGTGCATTAATTTTGTATCCTGCTACTTTACCAAATTCATTGATTAGCTCTAGGAGTTTTCTGGTAGCGTCTTTAGGATTCTCTATGTATAGTATCATATCATCTGCAAACAGTGACAGCTTTACTTCTTCTTTTCCGATTTGGATTCCTTTTATTTCTTTTTCTTCTCTGATTGCTGTGGCTAACACTTCCAAAACTATGTTGAATAATAGTGGTGAGAGTGGGCAACCTTGTCTTGTTCCTGATCTTAGTGGAAATGGTTTCAGTTTTCACCATTGAGGACGATGTTGGCTGTTGGTTTGTCATATATGGCCTTTATTATGTTGAGGAAAGTTCCCTCTATGCCTACTTTCTGCAGGGCTTTTATCATAAACGGGTGTTGAATTTTGTCAAAAGCTTTCTCTGCATCTATTGAGATGATCATATGGTTTTTCTCCTTCAATTTGTTAATATGGTGTATCACGTTGATTGATTTGCGTATATTGAAGAATCCTTGCATTCCTGGAATAAACCCCACTTGATCATGGTGTATGATCCTTTCAATGTGCTGTTGGATTCTGTTTGCTAGTATTTTGTTGAGGATTTTTGCATCTATGTTCATCAGTGATATTGGCCTGTAGTGTTCTTTCTTTGTGACATCTTTGTCTGATTTTGGTATCAGGGTGATGGTGGCCTTGTAGAATGATTTGGGGAGTGGTCCTCCCTCTGCAATATTTTGGAAGAGTTTGAGAAGGACAGGTGTTAGCTGTTCTCTGTATGTTTGATAGAATTCTCCTGTGAAGCCATCTGGTCCTGGGCTTTTGTTTGTTGGAAGATTGTTAATCACAGTTTCAATTTCAGTGCTTGTGATTGGTCTATTCATATTTTCTATTTCTTCCTGGTTCAGTCTCAGCAGGTTGTGCATTTCTAAGAATTTGTCCATTTCTTCCAGGTTGTCCATTTTATTGGCATAGAGTTGCTTGTAGTAATCTCTCATGATTCTTTGTATTTCTGCAGTGTCAGTTGTTACTTCTCCTTTTTTCATTTCTAATTCTATTGATTTGAGTGTTCTCCCTTTTTTTCTTGATGAGTCTGGCTAATGGTTTATTAATTTTGTTTATCTTCTCAAAGAACCAGCTTTTAGTTTTATTGATCTTTGCTATTGTTTCCTTCATTTCTTTTTCATTTATTTCTGATCTGATCTTTATGATTTCTTTCCTTCTGCTAACTTTGGGGTTTTTTGTTCTTCTTTCTCTAATTGCTTTAGGTGCAAGGTTAGGTTGTTTATACGAGATGTTTCCTGTTTCTTGAGGTAGGCTTGTATTGCTATAAACTTCCCTCTTAGAACTGCTTTTGCTGCATCCCATAGGTTTTGGATCATAGTGTCTCCATTGTCATTTGTTTCTAGATATTTTTTGATTTCCCCTTTGATTTCTTCAGTGATCACTTCATTATTAAGTAGTGTATTGGGTAGCCTCCATGTGTTTGTATTTTTTACAGATCTTTTCCTGTAATTGATATCTAGTCTCATAGCGTTGTGGTTGGAAAAGATACTTGATACGATTTCAATTTTCTTAAATTTACCAAGGCTTCATTTGTGACCCAAGATATGATCTATCCTGGAGAATGTTCCATGAGCACTTGAGAAAAATGTGTATTCTGTTGTTTTTGGGTGGAATGTCCTATAAATATCAATTAAGTCCATCTTGTTCGATGTATCATTTAAAGCTTGTGTTTCCTTATTTATTTTCATTTTGGATGATCTGTCCATTGGTGAAAGTGGGGTGTTTAAGTCCCCTACTATGATTGTGTTACTGTCTATTTCCCCTTTTATGGCTGTTAGTATTTGCCTTATGTATTGAGGTGCTCCTATGTTGGGTGCATAAATATTTACAATTGTTATATCTTCTTCTTGAATCGATCCCTTGATCATTATATAGTGTCCTTCTTTGTCTCTTGTAATAGTCTTTATTTTAAAGTCATTTTGTCTGATATGAGAATTGCTACTCCAGCTTTCTTTTGATTTCCATTTGCATGGAATATCTTTTTCCATCCCCTCACTTTCAGTCTGTATGTGTCCCTAGGTCTGAAGTGGGTCTCTTGTAGACAGCATATATACGGGTCTTGTTTTTGTATCCATTCAGCCAGTCTGTGTCTTTTGGTGGGAGCATTTAATCCATTTACATTTAAGGGAATTATCGATATGTATGTTCCTATTCCCATTTTCTTAAATGTTTTGGGTTTGTTATTGTAGGTGTTTTCCTTCTCTTGTGTTTCTTGCCTAGAGAAGTTCCTTTAGCATTTGTTGTAAAGCTGGTTTGGTGGTGCTGAATTCTCTTGACTTTTGCTTGTCTGTAAAGGTTTTAATTTCTCCATCAAATCTGAATGAGATCCTTGCTGGGTAGAGTAATCTTGGTTGTAGGTTTTTCTCCTTCATCACTTTAAGTATATCCTGCCACTCCCTTCTGGCTTGCAGAGTTTCTGCTGAAAAATCAGCTGTTAACCTTATGGGGATTCCCTTGTGTGTTATTTGTTGTTTTTCCCTTGCTGCTTTTAATATGTTTTCTTTATATTTAATTTTTGATAGTTTGATTAATATGTCTTGGCATGTTTCTCCTTGGATTTATCCTGTATGGGACTCTCTGTGCTTCCAGGACTTGATTAACGTTTTCCTTTCCCATATTAGGGAAGTTTTCAAGTATAATCTCTTCAAATATTTTCTCAGTCCCTTTCTTTTTCTCTTTTTCTTCTGGGACCCCTATAATACGAATGTTGGTGCATTTAATGTTGTCCCAGAGGTCTCTGAGACTGTCCTCAGTTCTTTTCATTCTTTATTCTTTATTCTGCTCTGCAGTAGTTATTTCCACTATTTTATCTTCCAGGTCACTTATCCGTTCTTCTGCCTCAGTTATTCTGCTATTGATCCCTTCTAGAGTATTTTTAACTTCATTTATTGTGTTGTTCATTGTTGCTTGGTTCCTCTTTAGTTCTTCTACATCCTTGTTAAATGTTTCTTGCATTTTCTCTATTCTATTTCCAAGATTTTGGATCATCTTTACTATCATTATTCTGAATTCTTTTTCAGGTAGACTGCCTACTTCCTCTTCATTTGTTAGGTGTGGTGGGTTTTTACCTTGCTCCTTCATCTGCTGTGTGTTTTTCTGTCTTCTCATTTTGCTTACCTTACTGTGTTTGGGGTCTCCTTTCCACAGGCTGCAGGTTCATAGTTCCTGTTGTTTCTGGTATCTGTCCACAGTGGCTAAGGTTGGTTCAGTGGGCTGTGTAGGCTTCCTGGTGGAGGGGACTAGTGCCTGTGTTCTGGTGGATGAGGCTGGATCTTGTCTTTCTGGTGGGCAGGTCCACGTCTGGTGGTGTGTTTTGGGGTGTCTGTGTCCTTATTATGATTTTAGGCAGCCTCTCTGCTAATGGATGGGGCTGTGTTCCTGTCTTGCTAGTTGTTTGGCATAGGGTGTCCAGCACTGTAGCTTGCTGGTCATTGAGTGAAGCTGGGTCTTGGTCTTGAGATGGAGATCTCTGGGAGATTTTCGCTGTTTGGTATTACGTGGAGCTGGGAGGTCTCTTGTGGACCAGTGTCCTGAAGTTGGCTCTCCCACCTCAGAGGCACAACCCTGATGCCTGTCTGAAGCACCAAGAGCCTTTCATCCACACGGCTCTTATAGAGCTTACATTCTGGTGTGGTGAGACAAACAATAAAAAGTAAACATAGTCTGTTAGAAGGAGGTCGGTGCTGGGTAGTTTTCCTGTTCCTCTCCTGCTCTCCAGACCTGTGCTGTCCAAAATGCTGGCCACAAGTCACCTGTGCACCTTTTTTCTTTCCTCAGTGCTTCGTCTCGTTTCACTTGCTCATAGGGTGCCACGTGCAGAGGCCTCGCTGCCAGCGCTTCAGACCAGAGTTCCTCTTGTGAAACGGCTGCGCCCAACACTCTGTTTTGTTTTTTAAAGATATATCATGCGAGCACAATATTTATTTATTTATTTATTTATTTATTTATTTATTGGCTGCACTGGTTCTTCGTTGTGGCGTGCGGGCTTCTCTAGTTGTGATGCGTCCGCTCCAGAGCATGTGGGCTCAGTAGTTGAGGTGGGGGTTTAGTTGCTCCGCAGCATGTGGGATCTTAGTTCCCTGACCAGGGATCGAACCTGTGTCCCCTGCATTGGAAGGCAGATTCTTAACCACTGGACCACCAGGGAAGTCCCAGGAAAATGAGTTTTTTATGTATGCTTGTAAAGGTTTTAAATGTGTGTGTATTATTACAATTAATGCTTAAATTTGTACATAAGCAGTCAATTTTATTTTAGACGTATTTTCTTCCTTTGTTACCTGCTAGTTAGCTGTGAGTTATATGATTTATTCCTAACAGCTGAGAGCCTTTCTTTTTAGGTAAGAGTGCCATTCTCAAGGTTGAAAATTTCAACAAGAGTTAAATGAGAAAAGAAACTTTAAGACTATTTGAGTTGTACAGTTTGGGTTGAGGGATTTTATCATTTTATATTTGGTTTACATATTTATTTGCAAGAATATTGCTGTATGAGTAACCACTATAACTTTGATTGCAAGATAAAGAATTGCATACCGCTGTATTTATACTCCTTGAAAAACATTCATTCATTCATTCATTTATTCAATCAACAACTATTTATTGAGTACCTACTTTGTGCCAAACACTGTTCAAGGCATTGGGCATATATTAGCCAACAAAACAGACAAAAAACCCCACAACTCTGCCCTCAAGGATCTTATATTCTAGTAATGGGTGAGGGAATGATGGATTACAAGGAATTATGTGATAAATAAGTAAATTACATAGTATATTAGAAGATTCTAAATACCATGGGAGAAGTGGGCTCTGTAAAGGGAATCAGATTGAAGGAAAGGAGAAGTGCAGGGGGGCAGTTGTAATTTCAGGTAGTGTAGTCAGGTAAACCCTCATTGGAAAGATTTGAGTAAAGATTTGGAGATAACAGCAGGCAGGGAACGGCAAGTACAAAGGTCCTGAGCCAGGAGCTTTCTGGTGTATTTAAGGACCAGCAAGGGCTGAGCTTGATGGGAGTGGAATGAGTGACAGGGAACATAGCAGTAGATCATGTACAGCAGGGCTCAGCAAACTACTTGTCTTTGCAAATGAAGTTTTATTGGAACACAGCAATGCCCATTCATTTACATATTTTCTATGGCTGCTTTCATGCTACCACTACAGAGTTGAATAGTTGAGACAAAGACAATCTGGCCCACAGAGACTAACATTTTTACTGTCTGGCTGTTTATTTGTTGACCCCCGATGTAGGTAGGGCCACGTAGGCCATTGCAGGGACATTGGCTTTGACACTGAGAAAAATGAGAAGCCGTGGGAGGGTTCAAGCAGAAGAAGGACAGGATCTGACTAATGTTTTGAAAGGATCATTACAGTGGCTGTGTTGACAAATTTTAGGCAGGCAAGGGTGGGAATAGGAAAGCCAGTCAGGACTGTGGTTCACAAGGTACACTGGGGCGCCCCCCAGGACACCACATAAATTCACCAGCCTGTAGCAGGATATTTAAACTTTTTGAAGGATTCACAGCAATATTTGACATCTGTTAGATACCATGTGAGCTTCTAGCTGGTAGGTAGTTCACAGTTTCAACATTAGGTCGTGCTATATTCCTTTCAATGCCGTCATATGATTGTGAACCTGGGATTTTGGCAGTAGTTGTAACAAAAGGCAAGTACTACTTGAAGATCAGTGTGGAGCAGGAAATGAGGCTGGCAGCATCCAATTTAATTCTAAGGTTTGAGATGTTGTACAGTGCCCAACAGTCCCCCACATTCCATTAGCAAGTAATTGTGGTTATTTCAGAGTGAAATAAAAATATTTTTCTTTTAATTCACATGTATTATTTTTCAAATGTCTACCTAGTTGTTGGAGCATTGTATTATTGTGCAATGGAGCATTTTTCCTGTGGCTGCTCTAACAAATCACCACAACTGGTGGCTTTAAAAAGCAGAAATTTATTTTTTCACAGTTCTGGAGGCCAGAAGTCTGAAATCAATAACACTGGGACAAAATTAAGGTGTCAGTAGGATTTACACTCCCTTCAGAGTCTCTTGAGGGAGCTTTCATTCCTTGCTTCTGCCAGCCTCTGGTGGTTGCTGGCATTGCAACACTCCAGTCTTTGCTTCCATGGTCACTTTGCCTTTCCGTCTTCTGTCTCTATCAAATTTCTTTCTGCCTCCATTTTGTAAGACGCATATGATTACATTTAGGGCTCACCCTGATAATCCAGGATAACCTCCCCATCCTAACGAGGGTAGTGCAAATGAGGCTCTGCTTCGGGAAACTGAAAATTACAGGGCCCCCACATTTCAAATAATTATGGCAAATGATGGAGCAGAATTTCAGAAAGATGGAGGCAGTTGCACAGTTTTTGAATCTCACCAAACCATCTCATGGAACTAGATCAACCAAAACAAAGTGCCCATGGGTAGCACTTATCGAGAAACTAGAAACCCCAAAACAAAAGGGTGTGTCAGACCACCACCAACACAGACCTGCCTGGTCCCAGCATCTGCACCAAAGGAAGTGGCAGACAGGAGCAAGCATCCGATGGACATGAAGACAGGAGTCCTTCAAAATGCCAGCAGGTATTCATTGGAAAGCACTGTGGGCCAATTTGAGAACAGCAGCTGACTGGGAGAGATTTTACCAAACTCTAATGTGAGTAAGGACCCGGGGCCCAGAAGAATCTGAAGGGCTGGAGCAGTCTAGCCCTTCTACATCTTCAAACTGAGCAGCCAGAGCTCCTTTCCAGGATGTGACCCACACAGAAGAGAAACTTCTGGGAGGAAAAACAGGCACAGAGGGAAATGTCTTGATAAAAGTCAGGGATGGCAGCAGAGCCAGGAAACCTCCGAAAGTAAGCCACTATGTTTTTGAATACTACACTAAAAAAACAGACAAACAGAAATTCTGTGAAGTTAGAAAAGCGATTCTCAATCACACCTCCTTTTTCTTTTTTTAATATATTTTTTAAAAAATTTATTTATTTATTTGGTTGTGCTGGGTCTTAGTTGCAGCAGGCAGGCTCCTAAGTTGCAGCTCCTTAGTTGTGGCACGTGAACTCTTAGTTGCGGCATGCATGTGAGATCTAGTTCCCTGACCAGGGATCGAACCCGGGGCACCCTGCTTTGGGAGCGTGGAGTCTTATCCACTGCACCACTAAGGAACTCCCTTTTTCTTTCTTCCTTCCTTCTTTCCTTCTTTCCTTCCTTCCTTCCTTCCTTCCTTTAAAGCTCCAGTCATTTAAAATACATGACTTCTTACTGAAAATCTCCAGTTCATATAACCAAGGGGTTTATAACTTCTCCTTTAAAAGTTATATTCCTGGGACTTCCCTGGGGGCCCAGTGGTTGAGACTCTGCGCTTCCAATGCAGTAGGCATGGGTTCAGTCCCTGGTTGGGGAGCTAAGATCCCACATGCTGCGCAGCCAAAGAAAGTGTTTTCAAAAGTTATATTCCTGTATTATTGAATTTAGTGGTTTAGATTTTGTTTTAATGTTTAGAAGATTTCAATTTCTTTACCAGGAACAAACAAAACATAATGTAAAACTAGTTTTCCAGAAACTATTTCCATCATTCTCTTCTTCCCTTTCTCCTGCAGACTGGTGTTTTATCTTTACAAGTTCTCTGTCATTCCATAAGAAAGCTGCTCGTCTTCTGGTTTCATAAGAGATGGTGAACAGTGGTAAAATATCCAGTTGACCAAAATTTCTGGAGTACACTTCAGGGAGCAAATGATGGGGTGGGATGTTGGGGCAGAGTGAGAGATACAGATTCTGGTGAGAGTGAGAGTCATGCACAAAAATTACTGGGCTGTGGTGAAGGGAGAACAAAACTAAATCAGGTTCCTGCTGGTGGACAGGAAGCCAAAATGAAGAAGAATGGTGCGTAGCTGGGCAGTGTAATTAGGCCCCTAAGTGCTGTGTCTTCTGATAGTAATTATGAACAGAAACCAAATAACAGTTACTAATAACATGGAGGTGACCAATCCTTGAGAGCTGAGGCAGAGAGAAGAAAAGATGGCATTATATCTTGTCTCTGGTTCCTTGAGTTTCCCAGGCTGGTTTGTGACCAATCTTGGGTGAAATCATAACTAAATCGTTTCTGCTAAGGTGATCAGCTTTCGTGGGGTCCTTTCTCTGCACTCTGTCCAATGATAAAGCCCACTGGTTTATGCTTCCTGGAAAACAGTTATTCCAAAGCAGTATAAGTGAAGCATTGATGAAACAGCCATGAAGAACATGTTTCCACATGGCCTCGCACCACCTTTTCAAAGTGCTGTAAAACTTTTTTCATCCAAAAATCAGTAACAGAAAAGGATTGGGATCAAATCTCGTACAGAGGTAGTGTAAGAAAAAAGAGAATAAGGAGCAGAATAGCATGTCTTCAGACAATAAAATCAAGTTGGAAAAGACAGGTCCACAAAACAGATCAAAACTGTAACCTATTATTTCAAAGTAGGCTAAAAGATGTTAGGAAAAACAATGCGAAAGATGAAAGAACATGGATCGAGGAGGGAATGGGAAGTTATTGTTTAGTGGCTATAGAGTCTCTGTTTGGGATGGTGAAAAAGTTCTGGAAATGGTAAATGCTGATAAATGCCACCTATGGGTGTTTGGTTTTAGTTGATCTTCTTCCATGAAAGGGTTTGGAGAGATTCAGAAACTATGCTGCTGCCTCCATCTTTCTGATGTCCTGCTCAATCTTTTGACATAATTATTTTGAATTTGCACAGTGGTGATGGTTGCACAGCATTGTGGATGTATTTAATGTCACTGAATTGTATACTTGAAAATGGTTGAAATAATAAATTTTGTTTTATGTATATTTTACCATAATAAAAAAAAAGATGAAAGAACAGCATAAACCAGAATTAGGTAAGATGATAGAACTCAGGACAGAATCCAAAATAAAAGAAAAAAATTTCAGAAATGAAGACTAAGTTTAAAATAGTACAAGAGTGGGGACTTCCCTGGTTGTCCAGTGGTTAAGAATCCGCCTTCCAATGCAGGAGATGCAGGTTCGGTCCCTGGTTGGGGAACTGAGATCCCACATGCTGCAGGGCAACTAAGCCCGCACGCCGCAACTACTGAGACCACGTGCTCTGAAGCCCACGCGCCACAACTAGAGAGCCCAGGAGCCGCAAGGAAGAGCCCACGCACTGCTGCAACTAATACCCAACACCGCCAAAAATAAATAAATTAATTAATTAAATAAATTAAATAAAATAATACAAGTGAATGAACATAATGGATAATGCCTTAAGAGAAACAAACAAGAAAAGGAAAAAAATTTTAAATCAAAAAGAAGATAAAAAGAATTTTAGAGAAATGGCAAAAATAAAAGATAGGCAAAGAAGAGTCATGACAGCTCTGAAAAGAGTAATATAAATACGCATAGGAATCTCTTATACCATAAAAGTGACATTTCAAATCAGTGGGACAGATTAGTCAATAAATTGTGATACATAAACGTTGGGGTGTAAATATTTCTCTGGAAGGATCCACAGCACGGCCAAAGCAGACGTCTCTGAGGAGGGAAATGTGTGGCTGGGGAACGTGGGGAAAAGGGTTACTTTTCTTTGAATACCCTTGTGTACCTTTTCTAGTGTTCTGTCATGTGAATCTATTACCTCTGAAGTTTGCCTGAGTTCAAACCCCAGTTCCCCCAATTGCTAGCTCTTAATCTTGGGCAAACTCTTCACACTCTCCAAGCCTCTTTATCTGTGAAATAAGGTCAGTAACTTAGCCTGGTGCTGCCTGTCACAGAATAAACTCTCAAAAAATGGGCATTATTAGTGAAAAAAACCCAAATGCCCATCAATGGATGAATGGATTTTTTAAATGTGGTGTATATGTGAAATATTATACAGTCATAAAAAGGAATGAAGTACTGACACATGCTACGACATGGACGAACTTGAAAACATTATGCTAAGTGAAAGAAGCCAGACACAGTGGTCACATTTGTATTATTTCATGAAATGTCCAGAAAAGGCAAAACCATAGCGACAGAAAGCAAGTTAATGGTTACAGCGACTGAAGGAGGAGGGGATGAAGAGTGCCTGCTGATGCTTAAGGGGGCTTCTTTTTGGGTGATGAAAATGTGATGTGTTAGATGACGGTGATGGTTGCATAGGCTTGTGAATGTATGAAATGACACTGAATTTTCAGTTTCAAAAGGTGAATTTTATGGCATGTGAATGACATCTCAAAAAAATAATTTTGAAAATGAAAATTGCCAGTTTTCCCATAGTGACTATCCACTGTCTCCATCTCTCCCTTCTCCCCACTGCATTCCTTTTCATGCCCACCCCTGCCGCTCTCTCCCATCGTCACTCCCTCGAGCTGCCCCACGAGGCCTCCCCAGGGAGCCTCTGAACCCCTGGGCGCCTGCGTCCTGTGGCTGTTGGAGCTGCTGCCCAGTGCGCGTGCCCCCACCACTCTCACCCGTGAGAGTGGACGCTTCCGTCGGATTTTTCTCGTGTGTTTCAGTTGATGGTGATGTTCACAGAAGGCGGCACGCGCCCTGGTCAATGGAGGAAGCCCCTCAAGTTAATATTTAGGCGCGTGCAGAAGTTTGATCTCGTCCACCAGTAACCTCAGGATGCTGTGCTCTGAAAGCCAAGTTGGCCGCCTACGGGCATCTGCAAATACAGAGGATTTCAGAGGCATTTGGGCCTCAAATTGAGGCCTTGTACCTCCACATGGGATGTGACCTCAGCCCTTTGCTGCACCTCTGTAAATGAAGTGGCACAGGAATACTGGCCTTGCCTGTCATTGCCAGGATTAACTGAATAGTGCATTGGCTGCCCTCGAGCTTAGGTGTTGAATACATGGTGATTTACATACCAGGCCCTATTCGTGGGCCTCCTGATGCAGCAGTTCCCTTGGCTCTGCCCCTGTTGTCAGCTGCCCCTAGGATAACTCTGAGCCCTAGCCACTTCTCTGGTAGATTTCCCTTTTCCCCCACTATAATCACACCTGAATAAGGCAACTCAAACCTTTCAGAGATGTGTCCTGAACCTCTTGTTTTCTGAAATACCTATCTGGTGGTTGTGAGACTTAAGGCCAACCTCCCCAAGAGACTTTTTCTATTTCTCCTAGTAAACCTAGACTCATCTTCTGTCATCTTCAACTCTACTCCAATTGTGTTCTTTCAACCCAGACCTCTGACCCTGCTTTTTACTTCTGCCATTTCATCCTCACTCCTGCTTCCTTTCCTAAATCCATACATCTCTTTTGGCCTTCCTAGCCCTGGGCCAAGTTCCTTCCTCTTTCCTCAGTTTTTACCCCTTTCCTTCATTCTCCCATCCAACTTTCAGTCCTTCCTTTCTCACGCCCCAGTTAGCAGCATCTCAAAATTCTTAAGGTTTATTACTCATCTATTAATTCTATTCCATTTACTTATTCAGTTCTATACCTATCTTACCTATGTATGGAAGAACAGCTGGTAGCCAAGGTGGCACCAAGAATCCTAGCAGCTCTCACTTGACATATCCATAGTAGTCAGCAATTTCCATTTCTTTGTCCCTCTGGGTGAAAAATTGCAGCTTCCCCGAAGAGGTGTATCTGGCAGCATTCTCCCGTTGTTGTTGAGCCCGCCTCTTCATGGCCTCTCGCTCTGGCCTCTGCTCTTGTTCGATGGGCTTTGACATGACTGGCTCAGGCACGTTGGGTTCCCTCCATGGAACTCGTTGCTTGCTGAAGTCTTGGAGTAGAAGTTGGGTTTGGAGCTTGGGTGGGGACTGGCGCTTAGTCACAGCAGGGGGAACAGGCTCACGCTGGAGAGAAGCGCCAGATGAAGTTTTGTAGGGTGCAGGCCTAGGAGCAGCAGGCTGAGGGACACGAGGCTGGGTATGGTTGGTCCAAGCCGGTTGGGTTGGGTTGGCCACAGTTGGCTGAGCTGGTTTGGCGGGACCTGGCAAAGAGGCAGGAGCTGGCTGGGATGAATTGACTGCAGCAGGTTGAGCTGAGTCAGTAGAACCAGGCTGGGCACGGTAAGCCACAGCAGGCCGATGTGAGGCCAGAGACTGTGGCCTCCGAGGAGCGGGTCGAGCTTGAGGCTTGTCCCAGGCAGAAAAAGGCAGAGGTATCAACTTGACCTTCCCAGGAGGAGGCCGCTCACACTGGGATGGAGATGGACACTCTGTTTCAGCACTGCTGTCTGGTTTCTGGGCTTGGACTTGCGTTTTCTCAGGCCTCTTACCCTCACGTGGGGTATGCCGCCGTGGCTGGATCGCTGGGGGTGGCTGGGGGTCTTTGGGGTTGCTTGAATTTCCCAAGAGCCGACAGGAAGAGAGCCCAGTTTTCGTCTCATTCTTCTTCCCCAGCGCATGAAGAACCTTCACAGACTCCAGCATGCGCACGCCAAGGGAGGTTCGAGGCTTTTGAAAGCTCTCTTGGCGAAGCTCAGTTTGGTGTTCCTTTCGCTTCGTGTTGGGGATTGCTGGCTTGTCTTCTGCCTTGACTTTGTTCCCTGACTGCTTGTTCTCTTCAGCCTTGTTTCTTCCTCTGGTCCTTTTGGTCTTTTCCTGCCCATGGCTCTCAGTTTTGCTGATCTTTCCGGATGCAGCTTTCTGAGGTTTGCCTTGAGAGTGCTTGGCCGTGTTCGCAGGAGCCCTGTCACTGACTGCAGCAGTGCATATAACCGCTTCTCCCCCTAACAGGCACTCTGGATCCTTTGGCTGGATTTTGGCCTTGGGAGCACCACTGATAGGCTCAGAGGCTTTCTGTTTGTTCTTCCTGGGTTGATCAGAGGGAACCTTTACGACACTTGGCTTTTCCTGCACCTGATTCACCTTAATGGCTCTGGTGTCTTCAGCTTTGATCACGTTGGGACCTTGGGATCGATCAAGATCTTTCCAAGAATTAAAGAGCTGGGGAAGGTGAATATCCTCCGCCAGTGTAGTAATGTCTGCAAGACCACTGCTAGGTTCAGTCCCATTTTCAAGTGTCCCTAGGTCCTGACGACTCAGGCTGTTCTCTCCCAGATCAGCATTTTCAGAACCAGGCTGCTCCTCTTGGCTGAGGGGATCGGTGCAGGCCAGCGGCTGGGGAATATCAGGGATTCCTAAAGGGAGTAGTGGAGGATCTTGGTTTTCTATTGGGATCTGGTAGGCCTCCAGAGGCTTTGACAGCTTGGTTTTGATATCCTCCACGTTCTTACTCTCTGTTTGTCCCTGGCTTGGAGCTGGAGGCAGGGCCAGGAGACGCCTGGCACTCTGGACTGGAGCTGTCACTGAAATGTCCCCAAGTTCAGATGGTGGGTTACTCTCAAGTATGTGACTGTTTCTGCTACTGCAGGACTTGGGGAGTTCTTGAGTTTGTGTCACACAAAACGTCTGGCTTGGAGGTTGCAATCCCAGGGAATTTTTCATCACCAGGGAAGTCTCCATCACTACAAAGGGATCAAGGTTGAAGTCAGTCCCGGGTAAGTGAGATGCTCCCCCTAAACACCAACACAGCAGTCATGTACCTTTCAAGGGGTTCAGGGGCAAGATGGGCAAGGCATTTCTACTAACTCTTCTTAAGGATCATGGACAGTGCCCTATGCTACGAGGTAAGCGGTGACTGTTGTAATGCTTAACTGGTGATCATTTCATGTCACTGATCCTTGGCTCTCTTTGTATCTCATAGGACTGTTGTAAGTCCAATACAAAATGAGTCTTCTTTTTAAAAAACTGAAATGTTTTACAAAGCCTAGCCTTCTCATATAGAGTCCTTTCAATTCTCCCCACTTTCCCGAGAGGCTAAGAACACTTCACACCATGAACTAGGAGGGGGGTAGAGCCCTTTCTGATGAAATACAGAAACAAAGACAGAGTCTTAGCCTGCTTGCTCTCTGGACAGGCTCTCGGACCACAAGGGCTTAAATCCTGGTATAAATTAAGGAAGTGAGGACAGTTCAACTGGCACTCTCATAACAAGAGTTCTGAAACACCTTCCAAAGAGACTGTAGCAGTAGACGAGGGAAGGGAGTGCTACAGTGTGGTAGTACAGGGGGAATGCTCGGCTACAGCAGTGAAAAATGTGGTACCTATTGGTGTGCTCTTGGGGTTCTTGTACATGTAGCATAGATGACCTTTACAGTGTCCCTGCCACCTTCCCACCTGCATTAGGTCCTCTTTGTTTTTAAATTTATGTTTATTTATTTATTGTTTGAACTTATTTATTCTACGTATTTATTTTTTTGGCTGCACTGGGTCTTCATTGCTGTGCACGGGCTTTCTCTAGTTGCGGTAGTGGGGGCTACTCTTGGTTGCGGTGTGCGGGCTTCTCATTGCGGTAGCTTCTCTTGTTGTGGAGCATGGGCTTTAGGCGCGTGGGCTTCAGTAGTTGCGGCTCACGGGCTCTAGAATGCAGGCTCAGTAGTTGTGTCATATGGGCTTAGTTGCTCCACGGCATGTGGGATCTTCCCAGACCAAGGCTCGGACCCGTGTCCCCTGCATTGGCAGGCGGATTCTTAACCACTGCGCCACCAGGGAAGCCCTAGTTGTTCTTATATAGAGTCTGAAAACAGAGAGCACTGAGCAAAGGTAGTGGATATTGAAGGCTCAGGATCTAAATTCTACCTGTCTCTACACCACTTCCCAGCTGTAGATTTGACCCCATTTTTGAATGATGACCTCATTCTTCAGCTTTCTTGATGTTTGTACTCACCTTGAAAACTCGTTTCTGGGATGGGTTGAGCAGACACTGGGTAGTAGATTCTAGAGGTGGAAGCTGGTGGTAGGATATTTGTGGGCTGAATCTCCTTTAGTCCCATTCCCATTTCTGGTTGCACAGAGGCCCTACTTCCTGTGTATGACACAGAGCCATAGGATTGCGGGCAGGAGCCAAGTTCTCCATACAGTAAAGACCCCAGTGTGCCTTGGTTATAGTAATATACCTGGCTTCCTTCCTGGTAGGGAAGTGACAGGCTATGTACCTGATTTGGAATGTGAGGTGGTGTTCCCTGAGCAAGGCTGGCAGAAAGTGATGGATATAGACGGACCATCTTATTGGTGTCTGAAGTTTTATCATACTGGGCTGCCATAAACATGGAGGAAGCAACTGTGTGCCGGTCAGTGACTGCCAGAGTAAAGTCTCCAAGTGAAGAAGAATTCTTTTCATTGCTTCCTATGATGTCCCACTCAAGAATACCTGAATAGGAAGGAGCTGAAGTGGAGATCTGGCTGTGGTCAGTAACTCCATATAACATAGTCGTGCTAGAATGTTGGTAAAGGTAGGCACTACCCATGAGTGTCTGGAAAGAGGTACCGGTAGCCGATGCCGAACTGACGGCAGGAGCAGAGACTCTGGAGAAGTTGCAGACACTTCGTGTTAGGGAAGTTGCATTGCTCACTACAGGAAGAGAATGCTGCAGAGTATTTAGAGTTCCAAGTAGAGGTGGATTTTGGAAATTTTCTGTAAGAACAAGAGGGTTATGAAAAACTCAGGGAGGTTGAGAAATTCTCACTTTGTTTGAGGAACAGCATTATCTTAAGGTTCTTGCTATCAGGACACCTCTACTATCAATACTTACTGAGAAACCCAAAATCAGACAGTTAATGATGGCTGTAAGGACTGAGCAGTTTTCCACTCTTCTGTATTAACTGCCTGTGCTCCCATCTTGGGCACAGATGGGCAGAAGAGCCAAGTGGTATGGTTCAGACATTGTTCTCTAGGTTGGAAGCAACCTTTTTCCTGCCCTGTTTTTCCCTTCAGCCTGCACTAATATTGACTTCTATGCCATTTCCTAGACTAGAATCATTTTAGAACTAGGAGGTCCTTAGAGATCTTCTATTTTCACAGTGTCATTTCATGAGTAAGGAAACTGAGGCTCAGAGAGGTCGGGTTGACTTGTTCAAGTTCTCTCATTATGTTAGTATCATTACCAGGTTTCAGAACCTAAGTATCCTGACTTCCTTGCCAGGACTCTACTCTGAGCATGATACTGCCAGAAAGCAGGAGAAATAGAACTTATAATATATGCATTTTTTTGGTCCATTAGAAAACAGTACAGCTATTACCATCGTAATCTTCAGTGTCTCCCTTTGTTTGTGCAGCTCCCACGCTATTACCTAGAGTTCACATATAGCTCAGTCCAACTGGTAAATTTAAAGAGTCATTTTTACCCTCTTAGAGCCTGGCTTCTCATCCTACCTCAAAATGATTACCCGAAAGTGAATTTCTTCCTTTTTTTTTTTTTAACATCTTTATTGGAGTATAATTGCTTTACAATGGTGTGTTAGCTTCCGCCCCATAACAAAGTGAATCAGCTATATATATACATATGTTCCCATATCTCTTCCCTCTTGCGTCCCCCTCCCTCCCACCCTCCCTATTCCACCCCTCTAGGTGGTCACAAACCGCCGAGCTGATCTGATCTCCCTGTGCAATGCGGCTGCTTCCCACTAGCTATCTATTTTACGTTTGGTAGTGTAAAGTGAGAGAGTGGCATGGACATATATACACAACGAAAGTGAATTTCTTAAGTTCTTTTGGAAAGAAAAGAGTTATCTGTTTACTTCAGATTACTCATCTATAAAATGGTTATAACACTACCACCAATAATAATAGCAGTAATAATTAATACATGAATAAACTGATATATTGCATATGATTTATATGGAGGAAGATACAATAAGTTCTAGAAAAACAAAGCAAAATCATGAAAAACATATTACATAACGAAAAAGAAATCCATTGATATTAATGAAAACTGGGGTATGTGGCAAGTATCAAAGCATAATGAATTTACTAACAAATGACATTCTGTACCATACATGCAATATTATGAAGTGAATTTTGCCCACTCTATTTTAGTGGATACTATTAACCAAAAAACACGGTAGAAGGTGATTTTGAATGAATTCCTAGCCAATACATACAGACAGAGAAGATATATCAATAAAAAGCATAACAAGCAACAGAATGCAATAAATGTGAATGTATAGGTAGCCACGATATATATAGACAAGTGTTTCAATGAAAACTGGTACAAAGCAGACAGCAAAATAATAAGTGTAAAAGAATTTCATTATTGTGCTCATTCATGAGCACATCATGCTCATTCATGTTTTTACCCAGCAAGTAACAGGTATTAAGCCTAGTAGAAATATATATTTCAAAGAATTTAACTATATGATAAGCAGAAAGGAAGCTTAAAAAGTATCAAGAAGGTTTTTGTATTTATCCTAGAACTTAGATTAGAATCATCTTCAACATCCAAGAAGATGACATCGCAAAACCTAAAAACACCGTCATCCCTAGAATCCAATTTAAAAAGATCTTCAAATGTAAGAAAATCCAAAGGACTGCACAATATTGTTTTAGATAAATGTGGATTTTTTTTTTTTTTTTTTTTTTGCTGCGCCGCGTGGCCCTGGCCGTGAAAGCACCGAGTCCTAAGCGCTGGACCGCCAGGGAATTCCCTAAATGGGGAATTAGAGATGTGGGGCTTGACTTTTTCTTTTTCTTCTTCGGTAGCTAAGATCTACAAGCGAACGATGGCTGTTGATCAATGTGCTCTCTGTGTTACGAAGGAAATAACTGTAAAAATGAAAAGCAACCTTGCCTTAGAAGCTACATATCACACAAAGGAAATAGTCCTTCTGATTCAGTTTAGAAGATATCATTTAAAATTTTTAATTGGTAAAATGTCTACATAGTTTGAAAATTAGAAAGAATAAAACATTGAAAAGCAGCCCCCTAGATAACCACTTTGGTTTCTTGTTTATAGGAAGCATCATTTCTAAAACGTATTTCTAAAATGTTTATATTCAAAACTGTCAAGTGCCAACTGTATTCAGAGAGGCAATAAAAGAAAGAAAACGGAGTATGACTTTTCTGATAAGCTGCCTTTCCTGGTGATCCCCTGTTCCGGCCTTACTTTCCTTCTTAGTCTGTTAATGTAAGGATTTGTTACCATCAGCTTTGTTTTGCCCTGCTCTGAGCAGATTTCCCTCTGTGCTGTTTCTGCTTTAATTTAAAATCTTTGGTTCCCATCAACATTCCATTGCAAAGTACATTTTTCTTGAGAGCTCCTCTATGCTTTCCCTCTTCATTCTTATATTTTTTCCCATCTCTTGGTTCCTGTTGGCCTGTGCTAATGAAAACAATCCTAAACTTGCTTACGTTTGACTCTGTGCCTCCCTATATAGCCCAGTACTCTCCATCCTCTCTCCCTATTCTCTCTTTTCAACTAGTCGAAATACTAGTGGAGGGAGACCATTAGAGATGAAACATCTTGGTATATATTGCTAGTTTTCTATGTCACCTGCCTCTTCTATGTTTCTGTTGAAACACTCTTGAGAAGTCTCTGATTTCATTTTCTACATGGGTACCCTTTAAGGCTCAATATTAGAAAAGAAACAGATCAGAGTGATCAACCAATGTGGTATCCTAACGTAACAGATAAGGAAAACAACAGGCTTTGTGAGACAGTCAGTGATTTGTCCAAAGTCACACAGATAGTAAACGTCAAAGTCAAAACTGAAATTAGGTCTCCAGACTTCTAGTTCAATACTTTCCCTCATTATTCCATGCTATTTTGAATCTCCTACTCAATTTAGGGGCAAAAGAAATCTAACGCAAAACTTTCAAAAGTTTCTTTTCTTACCTGACATGGTCAGAGAAGAAAAGGAAACATCAACTGCAGGTACAAGGGCTGAGGAGACAACACTAGAGGATGTCTGAGTGGCTGCAGCTGAACAGCGCACGTGTCCAGTACAAAGGTCACTGGTTACTGGTCCAAACGGCTCCACGGAAACCCCAAGACCTCTACCAAGTGGTAGTAGGTTTGGTAGGAGAGTGATGTCACAAAGCAGGCAGTTGAAAGGTATGAGATAGCCAATAGGGAGGTCCGATCCCCAACAGGAAGGCGGGCTTGGGTGAAGAGAGCGTAGGAGAGCTAAAACAACCCCTCAATTTCTGAGCTCTGGGGAGGAAATCCTAGAAGACAGATTTACCTCCCCCAGGCTCTTCCATTAGGGAAATCATTGCAACATTTCTTACAGACGTTCATTAATATAATTAACTAACAGTTACTTATATTCTACAGAGTATTCTATTTTATGTATCATATACTTAGAGCTATATAGATGTTATTTAATTAATAATCCTTAGGAAGGAAAGAGCCATCTAGTTTGAACTATTGCAGTTGTTCTGAAATCATATGTGTCTAATGAGTGAACTGATAGCAGCTTTTAAGGAGCAAAAGTAGGGATTAAGAAGCTCTTTTTGTAACTTGGTTCAAGAGTAGGGTGAAGTTTGTTGAGTGTACCTTGTGGAGAATGTTGTGGTCCAAGGCTCTTCTCTTTTAGTTTCTTCTCCTTGACTCCTACCTTCCTTGGGCTGGGCTAGGCTGGGGGCCAGGTTGGACTTGCGACTTAACATTTCTCTTCTGCTTTCTTTTTTTTTTTTTTTTCTTCCATTATGGGCATTGCTTCTAGGACAAGCCTTGATCTTGCTTTGGATGTTACTTCCTGTCAACTTCCAGCAGCAGGAGTCTTCTTTTCAGTGCTTGATGCTTCACGAAATAGACTCTGCCCGTTGGCAGCAAATACCAGAGAGCTAGGAGACAGAGCTGGTTGCAGACCTTTCCTCTTCCAGCCTTTGGTTGCAATTGTTTTGCCCATAATTTGCTAGCTCTAGTTCCTTGGGCCACACAGGTATCCTGCCATCCAGCTCTTTTTATATGTGAGAGACATTCTGAACACTGTCCCTTTTTCTTTGCACAGAAGTATATACAGTGTGGCAGTTACTGTAATCTCCTCCCCCTTGCAAACAGCCACTCTAGAATCTTGGACCTCTAGGATTCTCTGTCTTGTATGTTTGGGTGCAAGGCCAAGCACAATGAAGAGGAGAATAATTAGAGAAAGAGGAGGACATTGGTGGAGAATTGGGAGCAGGTAAGGTGAAAGGGCACAGGAGAAAAGAGATTCATGTAGATTTTTTGGTTTCTGTGGGAAACAAGTTGACACACTTGGACCTCATTTTGTATTAACAGAACAGAGAGTTGTAGATATAAGTAGCTAGATCGTGCAGCAACTGCCATGAAGTCTGTACACTGAAGAGAACAGTCTCACATCTAGTTTTCATTTTGTTTTATGTCATATTACCTTATTTATAGCATTCACTGGTATGTTTGTAGAATACAGATGTTTTCAAATGCTCTGGTTTTGTCTACATGGTTATTTCCTTGTCCTATTTGTAAGGAATCCAACATTGCAAGACATATTGCATGTTTTCTCTTGACGATTGTTTATCTTGAAGCATCATGAACTAACTTGAGCTGTTGGATTTTGTGGAGAAACTTTAAAAAGGGTCTGTGAAAAAGGCATTGTGGTGAGTCGCATTATGCACCCAAGCGTAAGGAGCAGATATCTGCCATCAGCCCAAGTTGGCCTGGATTGCCTCTGTTTTAGTTCCCCTGGTTAGTGCTTTTCTCCCTAACCACTCTTGTGACTGTGATAATGTGAGTAAGGGCTGAGTTGCTAATGATTTATGTGTGAGGTAAGCTGGTTTGAGGGAGGAAATCTATGGACCTAGTCATTTTCCTTGGTGGTAAGCTTTCAGGGGTGCAAAGATCGATCTTCCTGGGGACTTTTCTGGTACCAGGAAGATATCGCATAGATGGGACCTCCAAAGACACACATTGAATCTTTAGGCCTGTTTTTCCTATTATGAGATATGAGTTTCTTCACTGATGGGGATGATGCTTATCTGAGAAGAAATTGTGAAAGGTGGTGTAGTATAGAGGTGTGGCTTAAGCTTTTAAGTTTTCTTCAAGGTTTTTCCCCTAAGCTTCATACTTCAGACGGCCTACTTACATGAGACTAGTATGTGATGTCAGGCTAACAACTTCCTAAATACCTGCAAGCCAGATCAGTGTCTCTTTTCTCTATATTTCCATGGAAATCAAGGGACCCATAGTTACTGCAGGTTAGGGTGGGTGGTGTGAGATTGGGGGAAGTATGGTAAGACAAGTTTTGGTATCAGTAAAATGTTTACGTATTAAAATATTCAGTTCCAACATTCAATTCTATTTAGGCAAACCCTTAGTTAGGCTTTTCCTGGTGCCGAGCCTATGTAACTTACTTTCTCTCCCTAGTTCCAGCCATTTAACTTCAGCTTGCAGGCTCAGCATCATCTTAACTTCTAAAAGTATCTTACATGTAGGAGGAAGAAACTAAAGAGCTCTATTTCAACACTTAGGAACATCAAGCCCTACCCTGACCTTCAACCTTTATTCTTATATTTAGGGTATTGTCTTGTCCTATATACCCACTTCCTGCATTTTGAAGCCATCAGGTTAACTGAGACATGTCTTTGTGTAACATACCCAGTTCATCTACCCCTGAGGCTCTCCTTAATTCTTCCCATTGTCACATTTTGATTTAATTCAATACTGGAATCCCTGAAACCCTTGCATGGTACCTGAGGCCCTATCAGATACTGGTAGATTTTGTTAGTGTCAAATACTTAGCTCTCTGATTCTCCAAATATCTCTTGCTCCTATATTTTCCATCCCAGCCTACTACATACCCATTAAGGCATTGTTTTATCTCATGTTGGACCCCACTCCCATCCAGAGGCCTACTCTTTGCTAGTTGCCATACTTTCTGGAAACCCTGTTATGGCCAGGTCTGGATTTTTTTGTGTTCCCACCCAAAGCCTGTATCTTTTAGCCAGCTGGAACTATAAGACGAACATACGTTTTCTAGTTTCTGATAGATTTATGTCACAATTTGTACACTGTCATGTCTATAGATATTTGTATCATTTGTACTTTTTGGCCATTCCATGCCTATTGGATATTTTTCATAAATTGCCAAAGAATATTTTATGATTTAGCACCAAATTGAATGTGCCTAATTTTAAGTTTGTAAACTATGTTGTGCTAACTTGTATCTTTTCTTTATCCAAATAGTAATTTACTAATATTGTCCCATTTTTAATTATGTGGAAGTTTTCAGAATTGTAAATACATGCTTGTGGATTTAAACTTGGTTAGACTATGATTGTCCCAGATATGTTAAAGCTAGTGATCTTTTTACTCATTCATTCATTCATTCATTCAATAATTCTGACCTTCAGACTATATTACAAAGCTTCAGTAATCAAGACAGTTTGGTACTGGCACAAAAACAGAAATATAGATCAATGGAACAGGATAGAAAGCCCAGAGATAAACCCACACACATATGGTCACCTTATCTTTGATAAAGGAGGCAACCATATACAGTGGAGAAAAGACAGCCTCTTCAATAAGTGGTGCTGGTAAAATTGGACAGGTACATGTAAAAGTATGAAATTAGAACACTCCCTGACACCATGCACAAAAATAAACTCAAAATGGATTAAAGACCTAAGTGTAAGGGCAGACACTATCAAACTCTTAGAGGAAAACATAGGCAGAACACTCTATGACATACATCACAGCAAGATTCTTTTTGACCCAGCTCCCAGAGAAATGGAAATAAGAACACAAATAAACAAATGGGACCTAATGAAACTTAAAAGCTTTTGCACAGCAAAGGAAACCATAAACAAGACCAAAAGACAACCCTCAGAATGGGAGAAAATATTTGCAAATGAAACAACTGACAAAGGATTAATCTCCAAGATTTACAAGCAGCTCATGCAGCTCAATAACAAAAAAACGAACAACCCAATCCAAAAATGGGCCGAAGACCTAAATAGACATTTCTCCAAAGAAGATATACAGATGGCCTACAGACACATGAAAGAATGCTCAACATCATTAATCATTAGAGAAATGCAAATCAAAACTACAATGAGATATCATCTCACACCGGTCAGAATGGCCATCATCAAAAAATCTAGAAACAATAAATGCTGGAGAGGGTGTGGAGGAAAGGCAACACTCTTGCACTGTTGGTGGGAATGTAAATTGATACAGCCACTATGGAGAACAGTATGGAGGTTCCTTAAAAAACTACAAATAGAACTACCATACGACCCAGCAATCCCACTACTGGGCATATACCCTGAGAAAACCATAGGTCAAAAAGAGTCATGCACCAAAATGTTCATTGCAGCTCTATTTACAATAGCCAGGACATGGAAGCAACCTAAATGTCCATCGACAGATGAATGGATAAAGAAGATGTGGCACATATATACAATGGAATATTACTCAGCCATAAAAAGAAATGAAATGGAGGTATTTGTAATGAGGTGGATGGAGTTAGAGTCTGTCATACAGAGTGAAGTAAGTCAGAAAGAGAAAAACAAATACAGTATGCTAACACATATATACGGAATCTAAGGGAAAAAACAAAAAAAAGGCCATGAAGAACCTAGTGGCAAGATGGGAATAAAGACACAGACCTACTAGAGAATGGACTTGAGGATATGGGGAGGGGGTGGGGTGAGATGTGACAGGGTAAGAGAGTGTCATGGACATATATACACTACCAAATGTAAAATGGATAACTAGTGGGAAGCAGCCGCATAGCACAGGGAGATCAGCTTGGTGCTTTGTGACCACCTAGAGGGGTGGGATGGGGAGGGTGGGAGGGAGGGAGATGCAAGAGGGAAGAGAAATGGGAACATATTGTATATGTATAACTGATTCACTTTGTTATAAAGCAGAAACTAACACACCATTGTAAGGCAATTATACTTCAATAAAGATGTTAAAAAATAAATAAATAAACATAATCTTATCATATGAAAAAAAAAAAATTCTGACCTTCCTGACTCAGTTTACCCAGCTCAAATTGTTGTGAAGATTACTAAGAGTGTATGTAAGATACTTTCAGAAATTAGAAACTAAAAAGTAAAACTAACAAAAAACATTTGTTATTATAAATAACAATGGAATTTAGTATGCTGTTATACCCTCAGACCTACTGTAGAACATGCTGTTCTTTGCTGTTTCACTTGTGGCAGGATTCATAGTTTTTCTAACAGGTACAGATCCCTATGCCTGATCCTGGGAGGAAATGTTATACTTGCGCTCCACTCTTATCTCTCTCAGGCATTTTTTGGTATTGTCTAAAATGTAAATACATACTGTGAACCTCCAGAATGATACCAGGCACATAATAGAAACCCAATAAATGTTTCACTGTGAGTGGAGTATAAGTTGATAGAATATTTTTGAAGGTTGATTAGGCAGATTAGACTGATTGAAAATCTTTCACTATTTTAAGTTTGCATTTCTTTCATTCCAGAAATTCTATGTCTAGAAATTTATATATAGCTATATACGTGTATAAAGATGTTCACATTGCAGCCTATCTGTAACAGAGGACAAAAACAAAAAACAAACAAAAAACCCCCAAGCTGAAAACAAGTAAAAGTGCACCAGTATTGGACTGGTCATGTAAATTATGTAATGTTATGCAGCTATTAAAGAGCATAGAATGGATGTACGCAAAAACTGACTGGGAAAATCACTATCCAAGACAGATTGTAGACTATGTATATGGTATGCTGCTCTTATATAAAATACAGGATATCCACTACGTACAAATACTTCCATAGAAGATACAACAAGTGTGAATGTAAGCACTTGGGAAATATCTGAAAGAACCGCACAAGAAACTGGAAGAGTGGGACAACTTTCCACGTCCCGTATTATTGGAATTCTGAAGGTTACACCCACGAACTAATGGACCTCTGCTACCACCCTCCGGCTAAGGAGGGAATTGCAGCCATCAGAGTCCTCTTTACTAATCAAGCGTCCCAGTCGGCCGGCGTGACGACGTCATCTCGACGGGCGGTAGCGCGTGCGCAGTAGAAGGAGGTCCGCGATCTGCGTGGGCTGGTGTCTAGGCGCCTGTGGTTCGGGGCCTTGTGCTGGCACCGGGGCGCCGTGTTGGCGACTTTGGCACTCTTGGCGTTGGGTGGGCGGCATCTTGGGGGTCACATGAGCCAGTGGCATCATGCCCACGGGCGCTGGGGTCAGGGTCGCGGCTTTTCCGGACGTTCGTCGGCCAAGAGGAAGGGCGGAAACCACATCCCGGAAAGGTAATAGGCCTTGGCCCCTGGGAGTTGCCGGTGGAGCTCAGAGCCCCTGGGCCTGGGCTTCGTCTCTTGTGCTGTCTCCTGTCATTGTTCCCCCGCGCGCTGGCCCGTCCGCGCTGTGCCAGGGGGTATTGGTCGTCTCGCGGCTCAGTTCACAGTAGCTGAAAGGGACAGTGTGTGATGTTCTGATTTCTCCCCATCGTTTTCAAAGGGAGGCTCTGGCCATTGCTCCTCGGGTAAAATGCAGAGGGACTGCTTTTTAACATGGGACTGTCAGTGTTGGGGACACTCCTTAATTACCAGAATGGAATCCCCTTCAGTTCCTCAAGCTGTGTTGTTTTGGCACAGAAAATGTAATAGGCACTGGAACTAAGTTGGAGTGAAAAAACGCACCGGTCCCGCCGAATTTTCCATCGAAACAGTTGATTTGTGTTGTCTCTAGGAATTCTAAAGGGCGTACTGTTGCTTCCTAACCGGTGTCATTTGAGAGATCTACCTCTGTACGTTCAAATGATTAATTTTGAGACTTTGCTTATATGTGCAGTAAACCCTTTAATTCCCTAAGACCTTCCTTTCCTCCATCTCATACCCCATTAAGCCCGCTTCAGTTTATCTCCTGAATTTCTTTGGAATCTGTCAGCTCTTCCTCAACATCCTAATACTGAACTTGCCTGTCTGTTGTGATTAGGTCCTAACAAGTGTCAATATATCTTGTTTCCTTCCAATCCATTCTTCACACAAGAAACCTTCAAAGCAAGTTGGAACATTGCTCATAAACATCGCTCACAAACATTGTTTTGAGAATAGAAAACGCACTGTTGGCCTTTAACAGTCTGCGTGCTCTAGAATCCTCTCTGCTTCTCTAGCCCCATCTTGTGCCACTTTTGCCCTCACTTTCTATGCTTCAGATACACTGAATTAACCTTAGTTCTCACTCATCTGACAGAAGTCAGTTGAGATATTATTTTTCACTGTGATTCCTAGCATTAAGGAATTTGATTATCAGGTTTTGTATGAGGATTAAAACTAAACTGGGAATTGGAAGAATTGAATTTCAACTGTTTCAGTCAACACACATGTATTAATGATACCTAAGTATTGAACACCGGGCTAGGTTTCATGAGGGATACAGAAGTTCTGGCCATCTCTGGTTTTGGATATCCCTTATTTGTTGAGACCTTTGCGTTGTTTGGTTGCCTTTTGTCTGTTTTCCAGATGGGAAAACAGGAACAAGGGAAGTATAGGTTATTACTAGGTGGGGTTGAACAAGTGGAGCAGCAAACTGCAAAGCAGAAAGAAGACGGACGTACTATAGAGGGATATGATTTCCATTTTCAAGGCGCCTGCATCCTATGCAGGGAGACAGCCTAACATAAAATGTGCCTAACAAAAAATATATTAATAGGTGGAAAGACTATCTCCCAGTTGGACAGCGGATGCCTGGGACTCGTTTCATTGCTTTCAAAGTTCCTTTAAAAAAGGTAAGCAAAAGTTAATACTGTATTCTTCCAGAAATCTGAATTCACCATATAGAGCCCTGGCTCTCAACCCCGTCGTACTCCATTTTCCCTTTTTAATACGTCCTTTACTATCCAGAAATGGAATTCACAGATAAATACAACCTACTTTTGTACTTAATTTTAAAAAAAAAACAATGTAATGCCCTAACTATAAATAAAAAATAAAGTAATTTAAAAGAAAGTAATATGTGTTTCAATATGTAAATGTGTGGGGATGACTATACTAGAAATAAAGAAATAGTCAGTTACTTGTACCATGAATGCAATAAACTATGAACTTTGATTGATAAGGATGTGTCAGTGTTGGTTCATGAATTCTCACAAATGAAGCACACTGGTGTGGCATGTTGATAGTGGGGAAGGCTGTGTGGGATGAAGGAGAGAGGGTATAAGTGGGAACTGTGTACTTTTTGCTCAGTTTTGCTGTGAATCTAAAACTGCTCTAAAACTAGTCTACTAATTTAAAAAAAAAGTGTGTCGCTGGCACTTGAATAACCAAACAGATCAATGGAACAGAGTACATAAATAAGCCAAATACATAAAAGAATATTTAGCAGTGAAAGGCATCCTTCATATATGTAGATATTCAAGAAGTATTTATTTATGTGTCTATTTACAGGCACTCTGCTTGGAGCTGGCAATACAGTGGTAGGCAAAATTGATGTGGTCCCTGCCTTCTGGGAGTTTACAGTCTGGTTAGGAGACCAACATGAAATAAACAAACATAGAAATAAATATATAGAAGTGAGCTTGTTTTCTTCCGTCTAATCTCTCTGGAAGAAAGGATTGGAATATCGCTTGTAAATTCCAGAGGAGGAAACGTTCCTTTGAATCTCATATGTTAGCATCACAGGGTTTGAATAAATGGATAATATAAAAAAGGATTTTAAACACATGTTCTTTCTTGTTTTATTCTTTCTGACAGAGTTTTGAAAAGAATCTTGCTCCAGAAGAATGTTTTTCCCCCTTGGATCTTTTTAACAAAATCCAAGAACAGAATGAAGAACTTGGGCTGATTATTGACTTAACATATACTCGCCGCTATTATAAGCCAGAGGTAAATGGAACCCGTAATTGAAAATGACCTTCTTTCTGATACTGTAATAATTCATAGTAATTCAGTAGTTATCATCTTATGCTAAGGTGAATCCTGGCCTTCTTTCATGGGTTCAAAAAGGGAAGCTAGTGGTTTCCTTAAATACACATTTCTAATTGCTGTTTCAAAATGAGATTAAAGATATGAATTGAACTATAGTATTTGGCAGTAGGCTCTAGATATGCTTAAGAAATTCTGTAAGCTTCCACGTTCTATATTTTGAAAATGAAGTAAACTTTTAGTAAGAATAGTAGTAGCCTAAAAGGAAAGAAAGGTATGTCCATTATGTCTTTAGCACTTATTTTAAGCAGTTGCCTGAGCATGTTTAAGCATCACGGTAAAAGACAATTGTTCTCTAAGTTTTATGCTTTCTTTGCCTAATACCTTCTGATATAATACAGAAACCCATATATTCTCTTGGCCCATGTAGGACATACCAGTGCAAAAGAATTATCCTTCTTCTGACCTGTTCCATGGCCTTGGGAGACAGTAACACCTAATGTTTGTTAATATTTGTATAGCAGTTTGCCATTTAGAAAGTTCTTTCATATCCATTGACTTAATCTTCACAACAGTCCTTTGCTGTTGAAGTGGAAGTAGTACTGATATCTCCTACTGAGTGCTTATTCTGCACTAAGCTCAGAGGATAGACAACTATAATTACTAATTTTACAGACGATGAAACTGACTCTCGGAAAAGGAAGAATTGAAATTTCAACTCAGTTATTCCTCTTTTTTTCTATTGTGGTAAAATATACATAAATAATATTTATTTTAACCATTTATAAATATGCAGTTCAGTGGCATTAAATACAGTCACAGTGTTGTGTAACCATCACCACTGTGTATAACCAAAACTTTTTCATCATCCTCAACAGAAACTCTGTAACCATCAAACAGTAACAACCCCATTTTCCCTCCCACCAGCCCTTAGTAACCTCTATTCTATTTTCTGTCTCTGAATTTGCCTATTCTAGGTACCTCGTGTAAGTGGAATCTATAATATTTGTCCTTCTATGTCTGGCTTATTTCACTAAACATAGTGTTTTCAAGGTTCATCCATGTTATAGCATGTAACAAAATGCCATTCCTTTTTTGGCTTAATAAATCCCACTGTGTGTATATACCATATTTTGTTATTCATCGGTTGATTGACACTTGGGTTGTTTCCACCTTGTAGCTATTGTGAATCATGCTGCTATGATCATTGGTGTACAAATATTTGTTCAAATCCCTGCTTTCAGTTCTTTTAGATGTGCAGTGTAGGTAGTAGCAGAGTTGTTGGATCATATGGTAGCTCTACGTTTAACCTTTGAGAAACTGCCAAACTGTTTTCTACAGTGTCGTCTTGTTTTTAAAGAATTATCACAAATTTTAAACATATACAAAAGTATACAAAATACTGTGAGTGTTCCTTGTATACCCATGAACTCATCAAGCTTTAATATTTACCAACTGATGGCTGTCATGTTTTATCTATACCCCCACCTGTTTCACCCTATTCCATATTATCTTGAAGCAGCGCCAAAACAACATGTAATTACACCTATACATTTTTGGTATGTATATTTAAAATATAGGACTTTTATTCCTTAATATCATTTTTTAATATTAAATACCCAGTGAGTGCTCAAATTTGCAGTTGTCTCCTAAATGTCATAAAAAATTGCTTTTAAGAATTTTGAGGGCTTCCCTGGTGGGGCAGTGGTTGAGAATCTGCCTGCCAATGCAGGGGACACGGGTTCGAGCCCTGGTCTGGGAAGATCCCACATGCCGCGGAGCGACTAAGCCCGTGAGCCACAATTGCTGAGCCTGCGCATCTGGAGCCTGTGCTCTGCAACAGGAGAGGCCACGATAGTGAGAGGCCCGCGCACCGCGATGAAGAGTGGCCCCCACTTGCCGCAACTAGAGAAAGCCCTCACACAGAAACAAAGACCCAACACAGCCATAAATAAATAAATAAATAAATAAATAAATAAATAAATAAAATTTAAAAAAAAAAAAGAATTTTGAATTAGATCCAAATAAGGTCCACCCTTTGCCATTGATTGTTAGGTCTCTGAAGTCTTATTATAGGTTCTCCCTCCATGTCTCTCTCGCTTTTTTTTTCCTCCTTGAAATTTATTTTTAAAGAAACCAGGTAATTTGTCCCATCTAGATTTTGATGATTACATTCCATGTGTTGTTAACATATTCTTCAATCCTTTTATTTCCTCTAAATTGGTAGTTGATCAGAATGAAGCTTGCATGTTTTGTTTTGGCAAGACAGTTACCTAGGTGATGATGTATTCTTCCATGGAGACATATAATTGTCTCTTTCTGTGATATTAGCAGTCACTGATGATTCATACCTACATCCATTAATGCAGTTGAGGCTTCAAAAAATGGTGAATTCTGTTGTTCTTTTTTCACTTATTAGCTGGGTATATTTCTATCAGGAGAAGATTCCCGTCATCAACTATTTGGTTGCCCAGTTGTAGAGGCATGATCCTCTTCTTTTATTTAACAGTTTTCAAAATAATGAGTTGATTCACAAATATCCTCCAGTGGTGACCAATTTTTTAAAATTTATTTATTCATATCACCGTGGACTCCGTTACAGTTATTATTCTAACTGAGGCCCTATCTTTGGCCAGTTGGAGCTTCTCAGTGACTCCTGACTCCTTTTGACATGACATCAGTTGTTTCTAGACTTTTTCAGTGGTCAGAGCTAGGAAATATGTGTGTTTGTTTTTAATATAAAATATGTCATAGGTTCATACTGCTACTTTCCATTTAAATTCAGAACTACAGAACTTTCACTTATCCTTTTCTGTCTTCTATTGATAGTCTACTTTCTCCCACCCCAAGAATACCAGTTCTCAACAATGCCTGAAATTTGCTCTGTTTCCTAATTCGAATCCAAGTTCTTCTGACTCTATTCTACTATTCTACTTAAATTACGGGTGCTTTATGGCCCTTGAAATGTCAGATAGAACATAAATGTAGGTAGAACTGTTTATATCATTTTGAGTTACATGTGCATTCATTTACATGGATTTGCTTTTCCTTTTGCATGCCTAGTAACTGTCCATTCTGCAGTTTTAATGAAAATCAAGTGATACTGGTTAAAGCAGCTTTGGAAAAAATGGCTCTTATCAGAATGACTGACATACTAAGTTTAATGTACTCTCTTGGTTTATATTCTGCCTTCTCTAATTAATTTTTTATTATTTCCCTACAAATGAAATAATACATATTTTCATGGTTTTGCCTTATAGGACTTACCAGAAACTATTCGTTATTTAAAAATTTGTACAATTGGGCATCAGGTGCCAGATGATGACACTATTTTTAAATTCCAATGTGCTGTTAATGGGTTTTTGAAAGAAAATAAAGATAATGGTGAGTTGTTTTTCTTTTTTTTTTTTCCTTTCCCTGAAGTTTGGTATGCATTTTGAGTGGGGTTGGGGATTTTTAACATTTTTAATAGCTCTGACATTAGGTCTGTTGTGTTTGATAAGATTAAGGTGGAAATGTCAGATGGTGCTAATAGAGTATGGTGTTTTTCCTGTTTATGGTCACAAACAATTTAGTTTAGTTTGGAAAGTGATTTTTGTGAGAAATATGAACTGAACTAGCTTACTTATCTCTTTAAAAATTTGAATGGAAAATACATAAAAAAATAAAAATGTTCTTTTGTCCTATTTATTGGTTGAGGGGTGGAAGAAAAGGTTAAGACTCTCAGGTTCTTAGCGTATATAAAAGAGAAAACAAAAAGCAAAGATTCGGAGTGAGACAGATCCCTAGAAGCCAAACAAAACAGAGTGGAACAGAAGAGTGGCTTCCTCATCATATGTGTTTAAGATATTTTTGCTGCTTTTGTACTTTGGGTGCAAGTGAGGAAGAACACTACCACCTCTTCTTCTTATCTTCAGACAGGAAGAACTTGAAAGGCTGGTGTTTTCTTGTTTCCGCTTTCAGATCTGCTCTGTTGATAGTAGGTCTTAATAGCGTCTGAATTTTAAGGATCCACTTGCCTTTTTCTAGCATCTAACTATCAGAAGGAACATGGTATTTGCCATGTTTTAAGACTGAGGAATCTTTTGTCTTTGGAACGCCACTGCCCCACATGAGAAAGTGTTCATTTTGTCCTCTTTCTAAATTTAGCCTGAGGAGTGTGCACTTTATTAAATAAATCTAACAGATAGTAAATATTCCGTGTATCTATAAAATGATGCACATCTATACATAAAACAGGGAGTAGGGGAGAAGGAATAGAGATGGAGGTGGGAAGATAGGGGATAGGAGGTGAGAGAGAGAGGGAGAGACTGGAATTTCAAGGTAAATTTTCATTCTATAACCTGGTTGCTTAATGCAGGTATTAGCTCTTAAATATCTTAAGCCCTATTCACAGATCTTCCCTGTACTTTAGCTTTAAAACTTGAGAGGCTTGGCTTGCCTGTGATAACCAAGGTGTCTACAAAGGAGGCAAATTATCTGATTTGTGGAAACTGTAGTCACAGAAATGCTACCTCTTAAGATGTTAGGGTGCAGCTGCCGGCCTCCTCACTTCCTCCAGGCTCCTTTGTGTGTGTTCTGTCTGTTCTGCGTGGGCTAGAAGATCCTTACAAGTGCATGAGAACACGTTTGTAAACCTTGTTTGTTCACATGTTATACCAAGTGTAGTCCATTGCATATGCTGACTCCTCTGTGGGTCTTCTGCATGCAGTGGGCTAACTTCACCATGCTCTCTGCCGTTGCAGTCTCAGGACCTTAGTTATGATCCATTGGTGGCTTCCTCTGCTATAAGCCCCTCCCACAGGTGCCAGGCTCACTGATAATGAGGAGGAGACTATACTATCCACTCCCTAGAATTGGTAGAGACTCAGAAAATAAATTGTTTTAGTAAACACCGAGAGGCTTATAGGTTTGTTGTTAGGGCACGGGGATACAGAGATGACTAGAAGTCTTTGTTCAGTAGCAACTTACAGTTATCTAGGAGGATAAACATGTAGTGACTATAAGTGGGTTAATTATAATAAAAGAATCAAGTGCAGCAGGAATATAGAGGAGAAATTGAGGAAGGCCTGACTGAGGAGACAGCATTTGAGCTGGGCTTGGGGGAAGAGGATTTTGCCGGAATGAGGAAAGGACAGCCCAGGTATTGGGAACAGGTACAAAAGGCACAGGGCTTGAACTTGTGCTCTGGAGGGGCAGCCTCTGGTGTGACTAGAGGGTAGTGTGAAAGGGCAAAGAATTCATACATTCATTTTCAGCAAATATTTGTATAACACCTTCTAAGTTGAAGGCACTGTTCTAGGAAGTAGGAACAGAATAAAGTTCTTGCCCTTACGTACTTTACATTCTAGTGGGGGAGAGAGATAAAGAAACAAGTACATATATGGAGTGTCAAGTGGTGGTAAATGCTTTGGACAATAACAAAACAAGATGAAGAGGTGAGGGAATGTGGTAGGTGATCAGGGAAGTCCCCTCTATTAAGATTTCGATTGAGCAGAGCCTTGAAGTGAGAAACAAGCCATTGGATATCTGGAAGAGTGGAGATGGGGTGGGAGGGTGTGTTCTGAAGCAGAAGGAATAGTAGGTGCAAAGTCCCTGAGGCACGACTGTGCTTGGCATGTTTGAGGAATAGTAAGGAGACCAGTGTGGCTGGACAGGGGAAAGTGAGTGAGGGCAGGGCAGTAGAGAATGGGATAGGGAGGCTCGCAGGGGAAAGGAGGGAGGTGGATGATGTAGGTCCTTGTAAGTCATAGTTTGAACTTCTAATTCAGTTGGAGAGACAGACTGATATTTGTTTATAAAGAGTTCTCAATGCTATGCTGAAAACTTGGGCTTTATTCTGTGCTAAGTGAAGATTTTTAAGCAACAGAGCAATCCAGCCAAGTTTATATTTTAGAGAGATAACATCTTCCATGTGGAGGATCAGTTGAAATAGAAGAGATTGTTAGAATTGTAGGGCGGTAGTAATCCAGGCAGGAGATGACGAATGCCAGACACCACCTAGTCACAGACATACCTTTTGCAGAGATCAGCTACATGTTGTTTTTTATTTACTTTCTCATATAATTTTTTTTAAGTGCTGGACCACGAAATACTGTGGCATAGTTGGAAAAATCTGAGACTCGATTCTAGTCTTTTTTTCTGTTTGCCTGCTGTGCAGCTTGGGCTTACGTCTTAAGCCTTACTTTTTCATTGTGAAATAAGAACAGTGCTACTTAACCCGAGAACTCCACAGGCACATAGACCCGTGGTGTGTGAGGAGCAGTGAAGGAGAGAAGGAATGGAAGTGCTTTGGGGGACCCCAAGAGCCCTTCAGAAACCGCTTGTTCTTTTTAATATTGAGCATTAAAAGTGAAGGCATTCCATTTGTTTCACTCAAAAACAAATTCTATTCTTCTGATGGCCTGTTTTTTTTTCCACTCCCTTTTTCTATAGTCAGATCAGTTCCTGATGGGCATTCTCCAGTCCACACTATTGCATCTGATTGGAGGCTATGCAAAATTTCCCAGAGACAATGAATTTTGACTTTATAGTAGTTCATTCTTTATAGTACGTTCCTGCAAAAACACTCTTTTCTTCAGAGTTTTTCCTTTTCAGGATAATGGTAGTGTTGTGGTAACTAATAAACGCTACTCTTCAGAAAATTGTATAACTTGTTTTTAGTGTATCTACTTCACTTACTTAATTCCATATTCCCTGTTTTATAGACAGACTTATTGGTGTCCACTGTACCCATGGTTTAAACAGGACTGGCTACCTCATCTGCAGGTGAGTTGCCAACCCCAAGAGGCAGAGCATGTTTAAATTGTTCTGTTTACAATAGTAATGTAAGCTAATGTAAGCTGAATGCAAAAAATGCAGTCAGAGAAATGTATGAAGTGGAAAGCAATTTTGCCCCCTACTCAGATGTTACCACCAGTAATAATTTAGCACATATTTTTTCAGACGTAAAAAATGCAGATATAAGCATATACAGTGGTCCCTTGGTATCTGCAGGGGGATTGGTTTTAGGATTCCCCATGGATCCGAAAATCCTCGGATGCTCAAGTCCCGTATGTAAAATGGTGTAGTACAGTCGGGCTTCCATATCTGCAGGTTATGGAACCGTTGGATATACAGAACTGACTGTACATGTGATTTAATGGTATAGTGTTTTAGACATTCTGGTTTATAATTTAATATATGGAGGACATCTTCCTCTGACAATATTTGGAGACCTCATTCTTATTTATTTATTTATTATTCTTTTTTTCCTCCAAATTTGCTTTATGTAGTTGGATATAAATTAATGAACCAAAACTTAAGCAAGATACATGTAACAATGTAATAGAACCTGATACTCTAATTCTTTCAGTTTTTCTCAAACTCATCATGGAGCTCGAAGAAAATTAACCAACATGGTTACTACTACAGTTGAGTGTCAAATCTTTAAGTGCTTATGACATACTAAATACTTGTATAATGCACTTATGAAGAACCCTTCAAGAGACTTGTGTATGTAGAAAAAAGTGTTAAGAGTCAAATATTCAACTCAATATAAAATAATAAGAAACACTTCTGATTTGTTAGGTTGAGATTGCTTCTCCTTTTACTAATGAATGATTTTTTTAGCTGTAATATCACTGAGCTGAACAAATATGTCACCTTGGAGTACATAAGGAAAAATAAACACATGCTAAATGGGTAAAACATTACAACTACACCTTTACTAGACCATCTCTACTTCTAACACTTCAGAAGCTTAGAGATTCAGAGTGTTCTTACATTAATTGCAAGAAAAATATAAAGGAGAAATTCCTTCTTTTTTGAGATCACAGCTGTGAAGTCGTGATTATACAAATTCTGCATTTGTGTGCAAAACATGAAACACATTTCTCTTAGTTCTCCCTGCTTAGAATTGTCAGTCAACTAGCAGGACTTTCCTTCCAAGAAACAGAGACTGAGATGTGTTTTATATAACTTCAATAACCTCAGCACTACAATAAGAAGACATGCAGTATCCTTTTGCTGTGGTTCAAGACAACAGGGAAGGAGGTCACAGGAAAGAATAAATCAAAATTGTTACAACTGAGAAACTTTTCTCAGTTTAACCATGGTGCCACTTTCATTTTTACATAAGCATGGTGGCATAATTCAAGCTCGATAAATCAGAATTCTTAATATTTAATATTTAAAATTTACCTTGACTTTTAATTATCACCATGTTAACAACCAAAATAATTCGATGAAACTCATAAGAAAGGGTAATGTTAAACCCCACTTTACTAGAGTTAGTTTCTGGACACATTAGCTCATTTTTTTTATAGAAGAGGGACAGTGAATCTCAGTTTGCTTACAAGCTAGGAGATCACTTTGAATTCTGCATTTCTTAACTGCAAACAGATATAGCACTTGTAACAGGTTATAACTGGTTTTCAACTGGTTTTCAAGCACAGAGCCAGCCCCAACAGTAATAGTACACTATTTAAAAAGACCTAAGGCAATGAATTCCATTTCCAGTGGAAAAAAAGAATCATATGGTCTTGGACAAACAAATCTGATGGTTTACTTAACAGTCACTTAGTAGTTCTTCCTTGCTTATAGAACTTTATGACTTTTTTGAGGAGTGAAGCATTCAGCTTTAGTGGATAAATCCTTGTTAGGCTAAGACAATCATTATCATATCCCTCTTTGCCATGAATTGACTTATGAATGGTCATATCAATCTGTTTTGGCAAATGAGTAATTAGGGGAAGGCTGTTATTGTGCTTATGAGAATGATATTTTTCTCTGAAAAAAGATAAATATGCATTAGGAAAATGACCATTTGGGCTCTTTTTCTGCTTCCTCCTTGATTTGTGAGAATATGATACTTGGTTTTACAGCAGCCATCTTGTGACCCTGAGATGATCATATGCCAATAATGACAAATGGTAGATTAGAAAGAACCAGCAAAGACAGAAAACAGCAACATCAATAGTAACAACAATCACAGCAAAAGAACAATGGGACCTTAACTTGTAGAGTTCCTATAAAGTAAAAAATAAATGCTCTATGTTTATTCTAAAAAGTAAAGAACTATGCAAACCAGCTTAAAACTCCTTTTTTTGTGCCAGTGTTCTAAAATGTAGCTTTTAATAAAACCTTGACCCAAATGCCAGCAACTTCAGAAAAGAATTTGGGTAGGGGGAAGAAGAAAGTTATCTCACTTAGGAAAAACAACCACTATCTTTATCCTAATCTTCGACACACAATTTAAACGTATATAGCTGCTGTAACACTTTACACAATTCCTATGTAGTAGAGCAATAATAAGATCTAAATACAATTATATTTTTAAACACTGAGTGAAGGCTTTACATAAAAATACCATCCTACTTTTACCCCTAAATTTCTAAAATATCACGTGCTTTTCCCCAACATCTGCAGCCGTTCAGGAATCTTTAGGAAAGTTTCATGCATGATCTTAATTCCTAATCCCTGGCTCTTTGGGCTCAATGAGAAAAGATCAAAACCACCAAAAATGATGGTTCACTTGAAGTCAGGTGAGAGACACTGGCTCAGTTAGTCTCGTAGGACAAAAGCAGTGCTGCATCAATTGTCTCCATGCAGGAGGGGCACGTGAAGGATCTCATCAACCAGTCATCTGTACAGCCCAGATGATCTGCATACACAGCAGAAATCAAATTGGGTTCTCATAAACAAAGTCCATCATACAGATCACACACTCCCGGATCTTTTTTTTTAATATTTGTTTTATTTTATTTATTCATTTATTTATTTGGTTGTGCCGGGTCTTAGTTGCAGCCAGTGGGCTCCTTCATTGTGGCATGCAAACTCTTAGTTGCGGCATGCATGTGGGATCTAGTTCGCTGACCAGGGAACGAACCCGGGCCCCCTGCATTGGGAGTGCGGAGTCTTTAGCCACTGCACCAGCAGGGAAGTCCCCCGGATCCTTTTTTCTGATCCATTTCTTCCAGGGTCATAAACTCCTTCAGGCTGATGCTGTATGAGGCCTATTCTTTGAGCTATCCTAATCTGCTCCTCTCAGCTGAGGTGCTAGGCGAGTCTGGCTAGGTGTTGGATGAGAGACCAAAACTGGAACTTGATCCAGATATGGCAGCAGCAGCTCCTGATCCAGCTCCATGCCCTTGCCAAAGCTAGCCCAGTCGGACTGAGACTTGTGAGGCAGGGAGATGTCATCCGAAGTGGGGGACTTAAGGCAGTTCCCCATCTTCCGGGGCTTGAGTGTGTGATCTGTGTGCTGCTTTGACAGTCTTCCAACCTCATTCTTTTTAAAAAAAAATTAATTAAGGTTTATTTATTTTTGAATTTTTTAAATTTATTTATTTTTTATACAGCAGGTTCTTATTAGTTATCTATTTTATACATATTAGTGTATATATGTCAATCCCAATCTCCCAATTCATCTCACGACCACTGACCCCCGCCCTGCCCCGCTTTCCCCCCTTGATGTCCATACGTTTGTTCTCTACATCTGTGTCTCTATTTCTGCCTTGCAAACCGGTTCTTCTGTACCACTTTTCTAGATTCCACATATATGCATTAATATACAATATTTGTTTTTCTCTTTCTGACTTATTTCACTCTGTATGACAGTTTCTAGGTCCATCCACGTCTCTACAAATGACCCAAGTTCGTTCTTTTTTATTGCTGAGTAATATTCCATTGTATATACGTACCACATCTTCTTTGTCCATTCATCTGTCGATGGGCATTTAGGTTGCTTCCATGACCTAGCTATTGTGAATAGTGCTGCAGTGAACATTGGGGTGCATATGTCTTTTTGAATTATGGTTTTCTCTGGGTATATGGCCAGTAGTGGGATTGCTGGGTCATATGGTAATTCTAGTTTTAGTTTTTAAGGAACCTGCATACTGTTCTCCATAGTGGCTGTATCAGTTTACATTCCCACCAGCAGTGCAAGAGGGTTCCCTTTCCTCACACCCTCTCCAGCATTTGTTGTTTGTAGATTTTCTGATGATGCCCATTCTAACCGGTGTGAGGTGATACCTCATTGTAGTTTTGATTTGCATTTCTTTAATAATTAGTGATACTGAGTAGCTTTTCATGTGCTTCTTGGCCATCTGTATGTCTTCTTTGGAGAAATGTCTATATAGGTCTTCTGCCCATTTTTTTTTTTTAATTTACCATTTTTTAAAAAAATTATTAGCGCCTTTAATTATTATTTATTTATTTATTTTTTGGGCTGTGTTGGGTCTTCGTTTCTGTGCGAGGGCTTCCTCTAGCTGCGGCAAGCGGGGCCATTCCTCATCGCGGTGCGCGGGCCTCTCACTATCGTGGCCTCTCTTGTTGCGGAGCACAGGCTCCAGACGTGCAGGCTCAGTAGTTGTGGCTTACGGGCCTAGTTGCTCCGTGGCATGTGGGATCTTCCCAGACCAGGGCTCGAACCCATGTCCCCTGCATTAGCAGGCAGACTCTCAACCACTGCGCCACCAGGGAAGCCCTTCTGCCCATTTTTTGATTGGGTTGTTTGTTTTTTTTAATAGTGAGCTGCATGACCTATTTATATATTTTGGAGATTAATCCTTTGTCTGTTGATTCTTTTGCAAATATTTTCTCCCATTCTGAGGGTTGTGTTTTCGTCTTGCTTATAGTTTCCTTTGCTGTGCAAAAGCATTTAAGTTTCATTAGGTCCCGTTTGTTTGTTTGTTTTTTTAAGGCTGCATTGTTCCTTCGCTTACTGATGAACATATAAAAGTCAGAAGTTTTTGATATTATAAAACGTCAAAGTAATGAACATTCCTGTGTGAACATCTTTGAATATATATGCTTTGTCTCAGTTAACTTCACTCAGAATGGGACTTCTGCATCAAGGAGTTTATGCCCTTATGCTTTTTGTGGGTGTTGCTACACTGTACCAATGTATGGTTGTTCATGCAGGAAATACTTATTGAGCATCTGTCATGTTTAAGCACTGTGCTGGGTGCTAGCAAAAAGACTTGAGAAATTTTGTGAGTGAGGAGACTTGACCTGCCCTTTGTGAATTCTAGCAGTCCAGAGAGGGAATAGATATTCAAGAATCACACTCTGCATGTAGAACTACAACTCTGACAAGTGCCAAGGAGAGGGACATGGTACCATGAGAGCATATTTTAGGGAGGATTTGATCTCATCATGGAGATTAGAGAAGGTTTATTTAGGGATGTTTCAGCTGATATCTGAAGGATGAGTAGGTATTAACCCGATAGGGACGTTGGGGAGAGATTTCTGAGCATAAGGAATAGCAAAAGACCCTGTAAGAGGAAAGCATATGCTGTGTTGGAGGAACTGGCCAGGAAGGTGGGGCCGTTGGGGGAGCATGTCATTATAATGGAGCTGCAAGTGTGGGTAGGAGCTCGATCGTGCAGGCTTATGTTTAAGGTTTCAGACTTGAAGAGTAATAGAAAACCATTGAACTTTTTTTGTTGAAGGTGAGTGTGTGGAACATACCCAATTGCATTCTCAACCTATCGTTTTGCTACCGAGTGGAGAATACACTGCAGGGAGAAAGAGTGGAAGCGAGGAAACAAGTTAGGAGCCTTGTGTAGAAATTGGGCATAATGGTGGCTTGGACCAGGGTATGGTGGTCATTTTAGTGGAAAGATGTGGACAGATTCTGGAGGTATGTAGACAGTATCATTGTCAGCACTGGTGGTGGGTTGAGGATGAGGGTGAGGGAGAAATAGCTGTCAGTGATGGTGATTCCTAAATTTCTGGCTCCTATGGTTGGTTAGATAGGGTTTTTTAGATATGATGTTAATATTTGTCCTAATTTGTCTTTTGTTATTTGTTGGTTCTTGATGAATACTCTATCATATTAAGTCTCCTGTTTTTAGTGTACAAAGCATTTTGACCGAAACTGACCGTTGTATGTTATCAGATAACTTTTTAACATCTGCCAGTTTGGTCCTGTATTTTATTCTCTTTCATTTATTAATTAAATTGTTGTATTAATGTAAATAATTATATTAATAGATTTTCTAAAGTTGCGTTATCCTTGCATCGTTGGAATAAAGCCTTTCTGTAGTCATGGATATATCATTCTTTAATAATTATTGATTAGATGTGCTGATATTTTCTTAGGATTTTTATATCTATATTTGTAAAGGGAAATTGGACCTTTTTTGCAAAAACTTGATTTTCTTTTCTTTTTATTTACAAATGACTCGAATTTTGTTGTTTTGTAGATATTTGATTGATGTAGAAGGCATGTGGCCAGATGATGCAATTGAATGTAAGTATAAGGGTTGTCACTACTTTTCCCTTTTTATAAAATTTGAAGCTAGAAGTGTAGGGGAATTTCTCAAATTTTGGAAAAAGAGAAAAGTTTGTAATTCATTTGTTCTGACATAAGATAACCTTTTACCAAAAGTTTATAAAGGTATGTATCTGGAAATAGCGAGATATAACAGCCTGAATAATTAGTCAGTGGATTTCAGCATTTTTTTTTTCTTTTTTAAAGTTATTTAATTAATTAAGTTATTTTTGGCTGCGTTGGGTCTTCGTTGCTGTGCGGGCTTTCTCTAGTTGCGGTGAGCAGGGGCTACTCTTTGTTGCGGTATGCGGGCCTCTCATTGCGGTGGCTTCTCGTTGCGGAGCACAGGCTCTAGGCATGCAGGCTTCAGTAGTTGTGGCACGTGGGCTTCAGTAGTTGTGGCGCATGGGCTTAGTTGCTCTGCGGCATGTGGGATCTTCCTGGACCAGGGCTCGAACCCCTGTCCCCTGCATTGGCAGGCGGATTGTTAACCACTGTGCCACCAGGGAAGTCCCTGGATTTCAGCTTTGATCTGCTTTCTCTGGGAAAGATTTGCTTTCTGTACAGTTATTTCTAACAGTTCATCCGCTCCTCAGTATTCAATAGGAGCCGTGGACATTGCTTAGAAAGACAAAACTACATTGAAGACCTTCGGAATGGTCCCATCAGAAAGTAAGTTGCATTTTATATGTGATATTTGTGGTTAGGAAGATCTATTTTTATATCATTTAAGTTGCACATATCCCTTCTTCATGTAGCTTGTTTACTTGCTCGAGGAAACCTAAACAGATAGGAATGGGGGGAGGATGGAATTGTTATTTTCACGGGCCAAAATATAGTCACTAAATTGGCTACTGAATTTGCAGACCAGTAATATTTTGTGGAAACATTCTGTTTGAGGAATCGGGATTCCAGTGTATCCAGAACAAGTGGTTTTGAAGACTCAGTGCATATGATGGAAACAGTTCACACAGCTAATAAGTCTGTTAACCAAGGACCTAAGTATAACCTACATCCAACCCCAGGTTACCCAACATCTCGGCGTTTCCATACCCAGACCCAAGATTTTCAGCAATCAGAAAGGTATCTCTGCTTTCCCTTTTTCTAGAATTGAAATAGAAATTAATACTATATATTAGTGCAAACACATTATAATGTGAAGAATTGGTGTTTTCTTGCTGATCAGTGTCAACCAGGAGGTATTGTTTGTTCCATATTTTGCATTTAGGGCTGGAAAATCAAGTATAGGAGGGGGAATAGGTGATTTTTCAGAGGCAGTTGGGAAGAGGAATTAGGAATTTTCATTGATTCTTAAACTTAGTTTAAGCCAATAATTTGATGTGAGTGTCAGAAAGGATCTTACATTCTTAGGCTGCATTAATAGTGGTATAGTTTTCAGAATAAAGAAGGTTGCTTTATTTAAAGAGTAAATACAAATTATAGGGAAAATGGTAAAATTCCAGTACAGAAACTTGCAAAGGGGTTGAACACATAAATCACAAACATACTTTTACTCGGGAAACAGGAAAAACCTCAGTACAATTAAAACAACAACAGTTTTTGCTGTTTTGCTATTAATTTAGCAAGTTTTTGACAAGGTAGTCCAGTGTATTGATTGTCAGGCTGGACCTGGGTTTGCATCCTGGCTCTGCTGTTCACCCTGTATGTGATGTTGAGTAAGATCTCTAAATTTCTATTTTCTTATCAGTTAGATGGAAATTTTAACAATATTATAAATAAAATTTTAATAACATATACCTTGGGATTGTTGTTGATTATTACATGAGTTAATAAAGTACTTTAGCACATTGTAAACTTTCAGTTTTCAAAAAAATGTTTTGGCATTTTTAGCAGATGTAAACATTTCAAAAAGGTGTTGCTTGTGTTGCCAGGGGCACTGAAAAATGGTATAGCCCTTTTGAAACATAACTGTAATAGCCATAAAAATGTTCATACCTGGTAATTCCACCATGAGGTTACAGAAGTACTTAAAAATATGGAAAAATGTACATGCATTTAATCATTCAGCACATTTCTCAAACTCCCTACTATGTATCAGACTCTGGACTAGGTGCTTAGGATACAGTTGTATATGTTCTGGGATGTTAATCCCAGCATTATTTACAGTAGTGGAAAAATTGGTAGCAGCTTGCATTTCTAACGATGAAGAATAGCTAAGTAAATTATTATATCCATACTATGATATTTTATAAAGCCATTGAAAGTGATAGCTTACTTATGATAAGTGAAAATAATAGGTTATGATTCAGCAGTCAAAAAAAGATGCTAGGGGGAAAAAGACCAAAAGTAAATATTAACCAGTTTACTTAGATTAAGTGGGATTGAGGGGTTTTGGGGGGTGTTTACTTTTCTCAGATTTCCAAATTTTCTTTTGTTTGATTATATTAGATTTACTGATGTTGCTTTTGAAACAATTTAATTTTCCAAATTTGCTGCATGTGCCATGGTTAGAATTTCTACATTTTATAATTAATTCATATATGTATTTACTTATAAAGTGAAAGTAAGTTCCTGGTTTTCAAAAATAAATAGCTTATTCTGTTTCATGTCAACCCTGCCACACTTGGAGAGAATGTATCTGATTAGAATAGTATGGGCATTTATCTCTATAGGGAAAGGTGGAAAGGCTTCTGGGAACCTACAGTGTGCCAAGGCATTGTGGTGGGTAATTGAAGTATATCATCTTAATTTACCTTCAAAACAATCCATGAAGATAGAAGGTATTATTAGCTCTATTTTATAAAGAACTACGAAATCCAAAGATTAAGCAATTTTATCTGCTAAAATCACACAGGTAGAAAACAGTAGAACCAGAGTATCTATGTATAATTTTATAAAGCTTATTATATATATTTATTAAAACTAATAATGGTGTATTACTTTTGTTTTGTTTAAGAAAATTTTCACAGAATCAGAACATTTACCAGAGAGGCCGTATTCCTCCTCCTGGTCCCCACGGAGAGGACTGTTTACAAAGGAGGTACTCTTGGAATGTAAAGCCAAATGCCAGTCAAGCAGTGCAGAACAGAAGGTGGTATCCTGGCAGTTACTACAGACTACCCTATCCGACCTATTATAGATGGACCAAGTGACACAAGCCTACCCTGGAAATCTATCTGGAGACAGAACAGGACTGAAGACAGCCAGAATGACTTTTTATAACATCAGGTCAAATGAGGTTTATAATCTATTTTAGTGCTCCCTTATGTGTTCGAGCTTAAGTAAAAATTATATTGATACTTAGCTCCGCTGATAAATTTGCAGTATTTACAACAGTGAAGGGAATAATCTGTCATTCCAGTCTTAAATTTTTTTAAAGGAGGATGATATTTTAGAACTGATAAAAAGTAATAAAGAACATCCCTTGTAAATTATTTTTAAAAATTCTATCTTCCTTTTCTGGTGTATTTCCTTCTGACTAGACTTGTAATGTTTGTGTGTGTGTGCAGAAAATTTTTAGTGTTTTTGTCATGTTCTGTTATTACCCAATCATCAGGGTATCTTCCCCCGCCCCCCCAAACTGTTCAAGATTTCTATTAAAATCTACCTAGGAGATAATCTCTTTAGAACCTAATCACTATTTGTAATTAGTTGTAGTATTTTTGTGATTAGACATTTCTTTCTTTCTTTTGGCAGTCTACTGTTGGATTTGACCAACTTCCTTTCACTGAATTGTCAGATACGCCATCTAACACTAGATAAACTGTTAGGGATTGATTGTCAATTGAGCAGGAGAGACCAATTGATAAACGTAAATGCTAAATGCTGGGTAATTTACCTGACAGGGTAATTGTTATCAACTGGGTGGAGCTACTCAGAAAACTTGAAAACTCTTATAGACTATAAATGTTGCTTGATGAACAGAATAGGGTACGACATTTAAAGCCTGGAATATCTGGGGAGACTTGCGTGGCTCCTTGTGTTGTTGCTTCCTTGTCGAACGTAACCTGCTGTAGTCTTTCTCCACTTGCCTCTCACAGTGGAATCGTGCCTTGACCTTGACTTTTTCTAAGTTGCCCCTTCTGCTAGTTTACCTCTGGAACACACAGCTGGATCATGTGGGAGGTGTTAATTATTTTTAGTTGCAGAGGAAGCCAGAAACCTTTGTTTGCTCAAGAAAGGGTCTAACTGTCATGACATCATAAGCCTTGGTAAATATTTGATGAATACTTGGGCAAATTGGCTTCATTTTTTAAGTCTCTGATTTTGAAGCGTTGTATCATGGAAAGTCTGATACTGCATATGATAGTTGTTTTCTCTGTTCTGTGTTATAAATGAACATCATGTGGAACCTGACCCTAAGGAAGTGCTCTAACTCAGCTACTCCCTGGTCTGTGTCTGATGAGCTCAGTCAGGTTGCTACCTTTCATCTAGGTGGTGGCTCAGAAAGTTTTTTTCTGCCCGCCACATTTAACAGAGATAACAAGAGTTCTTCTTGCCAGAAGGCTGCACTGTGGAATTGTTCCTTCGCATACATCGTGAACTCTCCCTTGGAAAGATACCGGTGCAGCAAGACAACTGGTGAGGCAAAAAAAGAACCACCCAGGGACAGGCATGGGAGTCCAGCTAATCTAATAGTTTTAAGGAATTCCTTGGCAAGCAGTTTCTGAGGAGGACATTGCCAGCAGAAGTGTCATCTTAAGCACTGCCACCTTTGAAAACCTTCTTTGATCATGTTGTCCTCTTTGTCCCCATCCCATTTCATTTATCAACAGCTTATTAAAAACCAGTCTCCTTTTGCTATCTCGTGTCTCATTTATTCTTCAACACACTGTGTTTCCGGCTTCTGCTCACATCACACCACTGAAAGTCCTCTGGCTAAAGGGACGAGCAACCTTTTTTAAAGGTCTTTAGTGGTCTGTTTAAGCTTTTAAATTTTTTATTTTTATTAAAAAAACACAGGTAAGTATTGGGTTGGCCAAAAAGTTCGTTTGGGTTTTTCTGCAGGATGTTACGGAAAACCCAAACAAACTTTTTGGCCAACCCAATAGTTTAAAATTCAAATAGTTCTACCGAGATTTCCATGAAAAAGAGTAGTCTTCCCATCAGCACCCCTGCCCTATCCCCTGATTGTCACTCCCCAAGGGTAATCACTTTAAGTATTTTTGCATTATTTTCTACCCAAAGGCAACCACTTTAAGTATTTTAGCATTATTTTCTAATATTTGCCTCCATATTTAAATAATAGGCTTATATTACCACATCTTGATTTTTCAGTTTCTGATACTATCTATTGACTTCCTACTGTGGAAGATGAGAATTTAGCTCTTTCACATCATCTGTCCACATACACACTTCTGTTCCCCTCATCTTTTCAGGATAGTTATTTCCCAACTTTTGGTTAAATCAATATTCTAAGTTTATGTTATTTGCTAGGTAAGTATCATTCACCTCTGAACCATCATATATGAGTATGTCTCCATTCTTACACCATTTTGTCCCCTTCATTTTTGTTTGTGTCTTTTCCTATGAACCTATCACTAATTCGTCCTCCAAATCTCTAACACCACTGTAACATTTCTCAGTGTGGATAGAGTAAACACATCAGATTCTTTTTTGTTTGAAATCTTTCCTGGATTGATTGGACTTGTTCTTGACCTGTTCTAGGTTGGGCAGTGTTTTTAGTTTGCCAGGGCTGCCATTAAAAAGTACCACAGACTGGGTGGCTTAAACAACAGATGTTTATTTTCTCACAGTACTGGAGGCCAGAAGTCCAAGATCAAGGTGCTGGCAGGGCTGGTTTCTTCTGAGGCCTCTCTCCTTGACTTGTAAATGGCCATCTTCTCCCTTGGTCTTCACATGGTCTTCCCTCTGTGTCTACGTCCAGATTTCCTTTTCTTATAAGGATATTAGTCATATTGGATTAGTGCCCACCCTAATGACCTCATTTAAACTTACCTCTTTAAAGACGCCATCTCCAAGTACAGTCACATTCTGAAGTCCAGGTGGTTAGGACAACTTCAACATACGACTTTTGCAGGAGCACAGCTCAACACATGACAGGCACGTTGGTTGTTCTCTACACCTGGGGCATAGCTCTTGCCCTGAGATTTCTCTTTGCCTTCACCCTGGTCCTTTCTTGTGCCCCTCTTCTGTTTCCTGGATCCACAGCTGCTGTGTTCATGGTTTACTTCCCTGTTTGGTGGAGCATATCCTTCCATGGTTTCCCAAGCATTTAATGGGATGTAAATTTTTTGAGGCTTTTGCATGTCTGAAACGGGTTTATTTTATTCTTCCACTGCATTGATAGTTTGATAGACTGTACAGTTGTAGGTAAGCACTTTAAAATGCATTTATTCATTGTTTTCCATAGTTCATTGTTGCTGTTTGAAGCCTTGTGCTATTCTGATTCCAGAACTTTTATTTGTGACCTGTAATTTTTCTTTCTGCAAGCTTTAGTATCTTTGTTTCAGGTGTCCTGAAAGTTCATGATATGACTTAGTGTGGGTATTTTTTAAATTCATAATGCTAGATACTAAGTGAGGTCTTCCAGTCTGGCAGGCTATATGCATCAGTTCTGGGAAATTTTCTTTTCACTTTATCTTCTCTATTTTCTTTTTGGGGAACTTCTATCAGTTGACTATTGGATTTTCTGAAATGTACCTCTAAGTTAATTATATTTTTTCTTTTATTTTCCATTTTTAATCTTTCCTTTCTTCTTTTTTTTAAATCACAAGAATTTTCTCAGCTTTATTTCCACCCTTCTGTTGATTGTTTAGGTTTTCTGCTACATATTATATACATATTTTTTCTGCTATATGTTTTTTTTTAAATACATTTATTTATTTATTTTTGGCTGCATTGGGTCTTTGTTGCTGCACGCAGGCTTTCTCTAGTTGCGGGGAGCGGGGGCTCCTCTTCGTTGCGGTGCATGGGCTTCTCATTGTGGTGGCTTCTTCTGTTGCCGAGCACGGGCTCTAGGGCACGCGGGCTTCAGTAGTTGCGGTGCGTGGGCTCAGTAGTGGTGCACGGGCTTAGTTGCTCCGCGGCATGTGGGATCTTCCCGGACCAGAGCTCAAACCCATGTCTCCTGCATTGGCAGGTGGATTCTTAACCACAGCGCCACCAGGGAAGCCCCCTGCTATATGTTTTTAATCTCCAAGAGCTACTAGCTCTTCTTTTCTGAATGGTTTTTTTCCCAGGCACTTCATTCTTTTATTTTTTTAAATGAATGCATTATCTTTTCTCTCTCTAAAGTTATCAATTTTTAAGTTTCTTCTGTTCCCTGTGTCAGCTGTTTTTGTTTTTTGTTTTTTCCTGTTTGTTGATGCCTTTCTCTCCTGTTAGATGTGATCTTGAAATATCTGGTGATCTTTGCCTGTCATTTAGTACTTAAGATTGAGGCACTCAGAGCTGATGGAAGTGTATGGTAGACTTGTAATAAGGTGGTCAGTCACCTTGACTTTTTTGTTTAGCTTCCCCTTGCTGCACACGATTAGGTTTTATTTTTCTCCATTCTGAGAGTTAATATCTTTGAAATTTTTATTGCTCTCTCTCTCTCTTTCTCTCTCTGTCTACCATTCATCATCCCTCCCATTCTCTTGTGAGTTCTTAATCTTTAGGAGTCTTATCTTCTTGGTAGGGTTTGAGTAAAGAGTAGAGATATAGGCATGAGTTCAATCTAGCCAGTGTAATGAGACTTTGCCAATTAAATTGGTTTTGGGTTTAACCTCAGTCTGGTAAGCTTGATTTTTATGCATCATGTACCAAGAGTGTAGGCCATTCAGTGCCCTAAGTCATGATTTGGACCCACAAAATCAACTACAAACACTCCTGCTATGGAGGTAGGCCCTATCTAGATCCTGCCTGAACCACCTTTCTAATGTAATTCTAACAACTGCCCCAGAATTATGTCCTAAAACAAGCTCGTTAATGTTATTCCCGTCTTGGAAATCCTTAATGGCTTACGGCCTTCAGAATCCATTTCCAACTCCTTGTCAGGGCCCTGTGTGATCTGACTCCCAGCTGACTTTTCAAAGCCTCTGCTGTGTTCCACTCCATTCTTCAGTGTGCCAGCCGTTTCTTGACCACAACATTATACATGTTTATGCCATGGTATCTTTGTCTTTCAGGTTGTTCCCTTGGCTATAATGGCTCTCCTATAGCCTCTGTGAACAAATCATTCTTGAAGCCCCCTCTCCTCAGTAAAGCCTTCTCTCCCAACCCTACCCCCCTACTGAATTACTCCTTTTTTCTACAAGGTACCTTGTATCACTATTTAGCATTTATTTCATTTATATCTCCTGTTATGTGAAACATAGGTTCTAAGAATGGTCTCAGATTCCCTCAACCTCCTCCTCCTCCCTGAAGGTGCCATCTGCCACCTGGACCACACTCCCTTGTTTTGCCTTTGCCAGCAAACCTAATTAGCACTCTCTAAGCTGACTAGAGCCCAAGTTAAACTCTGGGCCTCCATACCAAGCCCTCTCCATTCTCAGCCATCCCTCCATGTTAGAGTTGGAGGAAATGCTACATATCAGGCCACAACTCGCAATGAGAAGCACACACACTGCAACAAAAAGTAGCACCTGCTCGCCACAACTAGAGAAAGCCTGTGTGCAGCAATGAAGACCCAATGCATCTAAAAATAAATAAATAAATAAAATTTAAAAATAATAAAATTCATAAATTATTTGTTAATAAATCTGGCAGTCATAGCTGTTAATTTTTCAACCACGCATATGAGACCAAGAAGTACCAGAGCTCTTCCACTGACTTGACATTGAGATCCTACAAATGTTTATACCTTTTAGGAATACAGAGATGTCAAGTAACAGTTTATCAAGCAGTACAGGTTTTGGGGCTTCCCTGGTGGTGCAGTGGTTGAGAGTCTGCCTGCCAATGCAGGGGACATGGGTTCGAGCCCTGGTCTGGGAGGATCCCACATGCCGCGGAGCAGCTAGGCCCGTGAGCCACAATTACTGAGCCTGTGCGTCTGGAGCCTGTGCTCCGCAATAAGACAGGCTGCGATAGTGAGAGGCCCACGCACCGCGATGAAGAGTGACCCCCACTTGCCGCAACTGGAGAAAGCCCTCACACAGAAACGAAGACCCAACACAGCCAAAAGTTAAAAAATAAATAAATAAAAAAAAAGAAGTACAGGTTTCATTTGGGGGGTTATTTTCACATGACACATGAATGGTTCCAGTTGTTCACATTCTTACCAGTACTTATATTGTCAGTTTTTTTATTTCTTTGAGCTGTTCTAATACAGATGTAGTGTTGTCTCATGATTTTTAAAACAGCTTTAGAGATATAATTGACATATGATACACTGTACAACTGTTAAAGTGAACAGGTTTATAAATTTGACATGTATACATCCATGAGACCATTACCACAATTAAGATAGAACACATCTATTGATATTACCCCAAAGTTTCCTAGTGCCCCTTTGTAATTCGCCTTTTCCACCCCAGGCCCCCTACCCGAGCCACCGGTGATTTGCTTTGTCACTATAAATTAGTTTTATATAAATGGAGTCATACAGTATACACTATTTTTATGTCTGGCTTTTTTCTTTCAGCGTGACTATTTTGAGATTTATCCATGTTATTTTATGTAGCAATAGTTGATTTCCTTTTTACTGCCAAGTTGTATTCCATTGTATGGATATACAGTTTGTCCATACACCTGATGAACATTTGGGTTGTTCCCAGCTTTTGGTGGTCACAGACAAGTCACTGAACTGGGACAACTTTTTTTTTCTATGTCTATTTTTTAATTGACTTTACTGAGGCATAATTTTATAAAATGTACTCTTTAAAAGTACATAATTTGACGAATTTTGACAAATTCATACTCCCTTTTAACTAACACCACATCAAGATATAGAACATTGGCTTCACTGCAAAGGTTCCCTTGGGGGTTCTTTTCAGTCAGTGTCTCCCACTGCCCATTCCTAACAACCACTAATTTGCTTTCAGTCACTCTAGAATAAATTTTCAATTCCTATAGTTTTATAGAAATGGAATCATACAGTAACATAATTTTAGTTTCTTGCTTTTTTGCTGAGCATGTTTTTAGATTCATCCATGTTGCAAGTATGTTCATTCCTTTTATTACAGGATAGTATTTCATGATGTCAATTTACCACAATTTGTTTATCCATTGATGTGTTGTTGGGCATTGGGTTGTTTCCAGTTTGGGGCTATTATGAGTCAAGTTGCTATGAACATTCACGTTCAAGCCTGTGTGTGGACACGTTTTCACTTCTGGGTAAATGCCAAGGAGTGAAACTGCTGGGTATGGTAAGAATACATTTAATTTTTTAAGAAACTGCCAACCTCTTTTCCAAAGTGGTTATACTATTTTATACTCAGACTAGCAACGTGTGAGGGTTCCAGTTCTGCATGTATGACAACACTTGGTATTTAAAAATTGTAAGGTCTTTTAAATTTTAGTCATCTTACGGGTATGTAGTAGTATCTCATTATGTTTTTAATTTGTATTTCCCTGATGACTAATGATGTTGAGCATTTTTTCAAGTTTTTATTGGCCTTTCATATATCTTTTGTGAAGTGTGTTAAAAAATGTCTCCTATTCTTAATTAGGTTGTCTCATAATTTTTGAGTTGGAGTTCTTTACATAATCTGGATACCAGTTTTCTGTCAGAACAATTTTTTTTTTCATATATATTCCCACTGTGCTCAAGCCACAAGGTTCTTTGCTCTTTCTTAAATAGGCTAAGGCCATATCTGTCTCAGCCTTTGAACACCCTTTGTTGCCTGGAATGCTGCTCTTCAAATACACACAGAACTTGCTTCCAGACCTCCTCCAGTCACTGTTCAAATGGCCCTTTTTGGAGAGATCTTTCTTAACCATCCTATTTAAAATAGTAATACCCACGGCCTGACATTACCCCGTTTACTCTGGGTTTTTCTCCATAGCATATATCCACCCTATTTGTTATTTACCTGTCTTTTTGTTTAAAGAAAAGTATTGACCAACATGAGCCCCAAGCATAAAAAACATGGAAAATAATTCTCTACAGCCTGTTCAGTGGATTACCTCCTCTTTTGGAGGCTGATACACTTAAGGATGACAAGTCAAATTTGTGAGCCTGCTGGATGAAGAGGTTGATTCCATTAACGTACTGTCACCTCTCTCTGAAAATACCTCAGGTAGGTCGCCGACTGCGTTCGGCTCCAGGAGATCCTTCTCCAGTGAGCATACCCAGAACAAGAAGCAAACTGAATCCCGCCTGCCTCGAAAAAGAACTGTTGAATCTCGAGCAGCGGAGACGTACGTAGAGCTCATTGGAGCCAATACTTTGCACGGGAAGAAACTGAGGACGTCTCGTCCAAGGCCAAGGTGCTTAAGGACCGGGAGAAGACCCACACCCATCCCTCAGCTTCCGGCCCCGCCCGAGGAGTCTCCCCTCCTCCCTCGCCGGAAGTGGCGGACGGAGCTCCGGCTCTCCTTCGCGTCCGCTGATGCGATTCAAGCCGGGGAAGAAGGGTGTGCTGGGAGGGCGGAGAAGGGGCGCAGCTGAGGTTGATCTTCCGGAAGTTCAGGACTTTGTTTCCGTGGGGAAGATCTTACGAGAAGAACAGGGGGGCGACGGTGAGTCCTCGCCGAGCAAGAGCTGGCCGGGCGGGAACGGAAGACGCAGTCCCGGCACCCATTTTCTAGACAACGGATGTGATTCTCGGCGTCCTCGTTTATCGAGCGCCTCCCGAGGCCCGGCCCTGGGATGCAGCCGGGCAATGATCGGCTTAGTCTCTCCCTGATGTATCAGCTGACGATACGTCACCCTGATAAGGCCGCGACTCACCAAAGTTGTGACAGAGGAGCTCGTGGAATAGGGAGCTAGTCCTGGGTTGTGGGCGCGCTGGTAAGTGGACTCTTACCGGCGAGTTGAAGGGAGGGAGGATTGCATCAGGGGAACTGCCTGTCCTAGAGGGCGCGCGGGGGCGGGAGCTTGGTGACTTGAAGCTGAGAAGTCAAGTGCGGTGGTGGCGGAATGAGCGCGATCAGGGGAGGGGTGCGCTAGGAAGCCGAAGAGGGAGGAAGGGCCCAGATCATACAGTTTGGAACGCCCGTGGGTGGAGGTTGGATGATAGGAGGGCAGGAATTTTGAGGCGACCACTTCTAGGAGGTCACAGATGTAGATGAGAGATGGTGGCCTACGGTGGAGGCAGTGGGTATAGGAGAGAATTGGAGCTGTCAAGATGATATTTAAAAATTGACAAGACTTTTGGATTAGATATGGGACTTGAGTGAGAGGTTAGTATCCAACGATGATTCGAAGTTTCTGACCTGAGTGAATTATATAAAACAAAACAAACCATTTTGACGTTTGCTAGGGGGCCTTTTTCCCCTAGTGTAAAAACAAAAACCACAAAAAATTTTTTCCTCCCTGGTTATATGTACTCGTTATATTTTGTGTGCACACTGCAGAAAATTCAGAACATACACACAAAAATATTTTTTATAGAAAACAGTAAAAATTACCTGCAATTCTACTATCCAAGATGGCCGTATTTTGGTGTGCTTCCTTTATGTTTTTGCTTTCTGAGTGCATCTTTTTGTATAATTGGGTATACATTCTGTCTGTATCTATTCTTTTTCCATTGGACGTTATCATGATAATAAAGGTTGAACTGCTGTGTGCTACGACATTATTCACAAATTTTATTCTTTCCTGATTGTAACAGAAAAGATCAGATGTAATTCCAGCAAGTCAAGGCTAACTTTTTTTTTTAAACCCCACATTTGTTTATTTATTTATTTTTGGCTGTGTTGGGTCTTCGTTTCTGTGCAAGGGCTTTCTCTAGTTGTGGCAAGCGGGGGCCACTCTTCATCGCGGTGCGCGGGCCTCTCACTATCGCGACCTCTCCTGTTGCGGAGCACAGGCTCCAGACGCGCAGGCTCAGTAGTTGTGGCTCACAGGCCTAGTTGCTCCGCGGAATGTGGGATCTTCCCAGACCAGGGCTCGAACCCGTGTCCCCTGAATTGGCAGGCAGATTCTCAACCACTGCGCCACGAGGGAAGCCCAAGGATAACTTTTTGTTGTATTTTTCTTTCAATATTTTTTCTTTTTGTGTACCTTTTAAAAACCCCACAATTTATGTCACATTTTGTGTTTTGTTTTCCAGTCAGATGTGAAGTACTTAATGCTATTTATTGCTATATTTACACATCCTTAACTACTCTTCAAGACTAGTTTTTAGTGGTTGTTTAGTAAAAACCAATCCCCTGTTACTAGTTAGGTAGGTTTTCAACTTTTTACTCCTAGGATGATGAGAAGGACATCTTAATACATAAATCCTCAGATTGCCAATTTATTCCTTAAGAAAAATGCTAGCAATGGAACCTCCTAGGTAAAAGGATAAAATGAACCTATAAAATTGCCTCACCCGGGCTTCCCTGGTGGCGCAGTGGTTGAGAATCTGCCTGCCAATTCAGGGGACACGGGTTCGAGCCCTGGTCTGGGAAGATCCCACATGCCGCGGAGCAGCTGGGCCCGTGAGCCACAATTACTGAGCTTGCGTGTCTGGAGCCTGTGCTCCGCAACAGGAGAGGCCGCGATAGTGAGAGGTCCGCGCACCGCGATGAAGAGTAGCCCCCGCTTGCCACAACTAGAGAAAGCGCTCGCACAGAAATGAAGACCCAACACAGCCATAAATAAGTAAATTAATTAATTTTAAAAAAAATTGCCTCACCCAAATATCTCGCTGGGACTTTAATTGAAATTGTTTTAAAGATCAGATTTTTGCAGTGCTTCGTTTTTCCATTTCAAAGATAGATTATGTCTTTCCAGTTATTTGTCTTTTATGTCCTTTTCTTGTTAAATTTATGTCTATAAAGGGTCAGTATTATTATTTAAGAATTGTACCCTCTTGGCTAAATTCCCATGTGTGAAATGAATATCTTTGAGTTGTGTCATACTTTCTTCTATAAGATTATTTTCTTTATATTTGTGCCTAGGTTCTGCTAAAATATAAATAAATGGTGAGATCAGAAAGCTAAAAAGACCAAGTTAGAGTGAGGTTTCCTTAATGCTATAAGTAACCTGTGGTCTAAAAAATTTTTGGTTTTCTGCTCCTAGTTGTCTGTTGGGAAGCTGCCCTTCATGCATGCATCAGAGCCTGCCTTATCTGCACTGCCAGGGGGCCACGTGTCAACCTTGATCCTTTCCCAGGAATGGCAAAGGAAGCTAGAAACAGCTTGAGCAGGGTTAGGAAGACAGTGTCTCATGAAAATGCCAAATGTTTCGGGGTGGATTTTTCTAGTTTAACAGTTCTACATCTTATTATTAAAGTTACTTTAATATATTTAATTGTTAGTAAGGATATTTGTTTGTTAGTGACTTACAGTTATTAACTTTTGGTTTTTTGGTCTTGTGCAATAGAATCCTGCTTATCGATGAAATGCAGTTGACACATCAGCTGGACCTATTTCCCGAATACAGGGTGACCCTTCTGTTATTTAAAGATGTAAAAAATGCTGGAGACTTGAGAAAAAAGGCCATAGAAGGTGCCATTGATGGCTCATTAATAAATCCTACAGTGGTAAGTACTCATGGGAATGAGTGAACTATATGGGGAGTTTAAGAATATGATGATTTTTCATGACGTTATAGGTGGGCCTAAAATTGTTATCTTCAGGTAAAAAGTTCTTGTCCAAGCTGTAGAGTGGAATCAGATTTGGCCAGCCTTGAATTTAACAGTGAATAGAAGCTGAAGTGCCAGAGCCTGCCCTTGGAGATGTGAAAGGTCGTCTAGCTCTGATGTGATGGCAGATGCCTGGATCTCCATCTTCTCTTCTGAACTAGAAAATCTCTGTAAAGGAGGCATTGCATAGTGGTAGAATCAGCAGGACTTAAATCCCAGATATGCCATTTATTATGACTTTGAGCAAGTGGTAGCCAACCTTTATATAGTGCTTATTTGGTTCCTGGCATTGTTCTAAGTTCTTTACATATACCACTAACTCACTTAATCTTCACAGCAACCCTGTGAAGTAAGTATGGTGATTATCTGCTTCTACAGATAAAACACTAAGGAATTCGCCCAGGTTCCCTCGGTAGTAAGTGACAGAACTGGAATTCCAGCTCATTCATTGCCTTGGTTTCCTCATCTATTGCATGTGAATAATGATACAGATATCATAGGGTAGTTTTGAGAAGTATAGAAAATGAAGGTAAAATTTTTTTTTTTAACATCTTTATTGGAGTATAATTGCTTTACAATGGTGTGTTTCTGCTTTATAACAAAGTGAATCAGTTATACATATACATATGTTCCCATATCTCTTCCCTCTTGCATCTTCCTCCCTCCCGCCCTCCCTATCCCACACTCTAGGTGGTCACAAAGCACAGAGCTGATCTCCCTGTGCTATGCGGTTGCTTCCCATTAACTATCTATTTTACGTTTGGTAGTGTATATATGTCCATGCCACTCTCTCTCTTTGTCACATCTTACCCCTCTCCCTCCCCATATCCTCAAGTCCATTCTCTAGTAGGTCTGTGTCTTTATACCCGTCTTGCCACTAGGTTCTTCATGACCTTTTTTTTTTTTTTTTTCTCCTTAGATTCCATATATATGTGTTAGCATACTGTATTTGTTTTTCTCTTTCTGACTTACTTCACTCTGTATGACAGTCTTTAACTCCATCCACCTCACTACAAATAACTCCATTTCGTTTCTTTTTATGGCTGAGTAATATTCCATTGTATATATATGCCACATCTTCTTTATCCATTCATCTGATGATGGACACTTAGGTTGCTTCCATGTCCTGGCTATTGTGAATAGAGCTGCAATGAACATTTTGGTACATGACTCTTTTTGAATTATGGTTTTCTCAGGGTATATGCCCAGTAGTGGGATTGCTGGGTCGTATGGTAGTTCTATTTTTAGTTTTTTAAGGAACCTCCATACTGTTCTCCATAGTGGTTGTATCAATTTACATTCCCACCAACAGTGCAAGAGGGTTCCCTTTTCTCCACACCCTCTCCAGCATTTATTGTTTCTAGATTTTTTGATGATGGCCATTCTGACCGGTGTGAGATGATATCTCATTGTAGTTTTTTTTTTTTTTAATTATTATTTATTTATTTATTTATTTATTTATTTTTTTTTTTGGCTGTGTTGGGTCTTAGTTTCTGTGTGAGGGCTTTCTCCAGTTGCGGCAAGGGGGGGCCACTCTTCATTGCGGTGCGTGGGCCTCTCACTATCGCGGCCTCTCTTGTTGCGGAGCACAGGCTCCAGACGCGCAGGCTCAGTAGTTGTGGCTCACGGGCCTAGTTGCTCCGCGGCATGTGGGATCTTCCCAGACCAGGGCTCGAACCCGTGTCCCCTGCATGGGCAGGCAGATTCTCAACCACTGCACCACCAGGGAAGCCCCTCATTGTAGTTTTGATTTGCATTTCTCTAATGATTAATGATGTTGAGCATTCTTTCATGTGTTTGTTGGCAATCTGTATATCTTCTTTGGAGAAATGTCTATTTAGGTCTTCTGCCCATTTTTGGATTGGGTTGTTTGTTTTTTTGTTATTGAGCTGCATGAGCTGCTTGTAAATCTTGGAGATTAATCCTTTGTCAGTTGCTTCATTTGCAAATATTTTCTCCCATTCTGAGGGTTGTCTTTTGGTCTTGTTTATGGTTTCCTCTGCTGTACAAAAGCTTTTAAGTTTCATTAGGTCCCATTTGTTTATATGTGTTTTTATTTCCATTTCTCTAGGAGTTGGGTCAAAAAGGATCTTGCTGTGATTTATGTCATAGAGTGTTCTGCCTATGTTTTCCTCTAAGAGTTTGATAGTGTCTGGCCTTACTTTTAGGTCTTTAATCCATTTGGAGTTTATTTTTGTGTATGGTGTCAGGGAGTGTTCTAATTTCATACTTTTACATGTAGCTGTCCAGTTTTCCCAGCACCACTTATTGAAGAGGCTGTCTTTTCTCCACTGTATATGCTTGCCTCCTTTATCAAAGATAAGGTGACCATATGTGCGTGGGTTTATCTCTGGGCTTTCTATCCTGTTCCATTGATCTATGTTTCTGTTTTTGTGCCAGTACCAAACTGTCTTGATTACTGTAGCTTTGTAGTATAGTCTGAAGTCAGGGAGCCTGATTCCTCCAGCTCCATTTTTCGTTCTCAAGATTTCTTTGGCTATTCGGGGTCTTTTGTGTTTCCATACAAATTGTGAAATTTTTTGTTCTAGTTCTGTGAAAAATGCCAGTGGTAGTTTGATAGGGATTGCATTGAATCTGTAGATTGCTTTGGGTAGTAGAGTCATTTTCACAATGTTGATTCTTCCAATCCAAGAACATGGTATATCTCTCCATCTATTTGTATCATCTTTAATTTCTTTCATCAGTGTCTTATAATTTTCTGCATACAGGTCTTTTGTCTCCTTAGGTAGGTTTATTCCTAGATATTTTATTCTTTTTGTTGCAATGGTAAATGGGAGTGTTTCCTTAATTTCACTTTCAGATTTTTCATCATTAGTGTATAGGAATACAAGAGATTTCTGTGCATAAATTTTGTATCCTGCTACTTTACCAAATTCATTGATTATCTCTAGTAGTTTTCTGGTAGCATCCTTAGGATTTTCTATGTATAGTATCATGTCATCTGCAAACAGTGACAGCTTTACTTCTTCTTTTCCAATTTGGATTCCTTTTATTTCTTTTTCTTCTCTGATTGCTGTGGCTAAAACTTCCAAAACTATGTTGAATAATAGTGGTGAGAGTGGGCAACCTTGTCTCGTTCCTGATCTTAGTGGAAATGGTTTCAGTTTTTCACCATTGAGGACAATGTTGGCTGTGGGTTTGTCGTATATGGCCTTTATTATGTTGAGGAAAGTTCCCTCTATGCCTACTTTCTGCAGGGCTTTTATCATAAATGGGTGTTGAATTTTGTCAAAAGCTTTCTCTGCATCTATTGAGATCATCATATGGTTTTTCTCCTTCAATTTGTTAATATGATGTATCACGTTGATTGATTTGCGTATATTGAAGAATCCTTGCATTCCTGGAATAAACCCCACTTGATCATGGTATATGATCCTTTTAATGTGCTGTTGGATTCTGTTTGCTAGTATTTTGTTGAGGATTTTTGCATCTATGTTCATCAGTGATATTGGCCTGTAGTTTTCTTTCTTTGTGACATCTTTGTCTGGTTTTGGTATCAGGGTGATGGTGGCCTCGTAGAATGAGTTGGGGAGTGTTCCTCCCTCTGCAATATTTTGGAAGAGTTTGAGAAGGATAGGTGTTAGCTCTTCTCTAAATGTTTGATAGAATTCTCCTGTGAAGCCATCTGGTCCTGGGCTTTTGTTTGTTGGAAGATTTTTAATCACAGTTTCAATTTCAGTGCTTGTGATTGGTCTGTTCATATTTCCTATTTCTTCCTGGTTCAGTCTCGGCAGGTTGTGCATTTCTAAGAATTTGTCCATTTCTTCCAGGTTGTCCATTTTATTGGCATAGAGTTGCTTGTAGTAATCTCTCATGATCGTTTGTATTTCTGCAGTGTCAGTGGTTACTTCTCCTTTTTCATTTCTAATTCTATTGATTTGAGTGTTCTCCCTTTTTCTCTTGATGAGTCTGGCTACTGGTTTATCAATTTTGTTTATCTTCTCAAAGAACCAGCTTTTAGTTTTATTGATCTTTGCTATTGTTTCCTTCATTTCTTTTTCATTTATTTCTGATCTGATCTTTATGATTTCTTTCCTTCTGATATCTTTGGGGTTTGGTAAAATGTTGAGAAATGGCCTTTCCCATAATAATAGCCCTCAATAAGTGTTGCTTCCGAACTTTTTATTATTTATCTAAGTTTCTTGCAACTGTAAAATTCTGTGATTTTCTAAACACCGTAAGCCCTTGAGATTTTGAAAATTTTGAAAATGTAGTCCATAGGAATTGTGATGAAGTAAAACAGCCTGACACTGGAGTTACCATGATATAGGGCATATGTCTTCAGAGTACTCCAGAGTCTCTGTGTGTAATTCTTTTTGTTTTCTTTGGTAGATTGTCGATCCATTTCAGATACTTGTGGCAGCAAACAAAGCAGTTCACCTCTACAAACTGGAAAAAATGAAGACAAGAACTCTATCTACTGAAATTATTTTCAATCTTTCCCCAAATAACAATGTAATTAATATGGAATTTACTTACTTTATATCTTTTGACCTTGTCATGGTAGCCTTTGTACTCAGTGTTGGGTTGGAGCCTGTTGTTAGTAACAAACGGAAATGATAGTGAAGAAAGAATGCTGGACAGAGAGCTGAGGTTTAGCATTGCCTCTTACTAGACAAATAAGCTTTGGAGTCACTTCACATATGAGTAAACTAAAGTTTTGCTAAATTAAGTGAGGATAGTTTTATTTGTCCTTCCTGACCATATAGAGTCAGGAAGATCACTCTAAATTATATTTAAATCTAATGATAAAAATTAGGCATGGATATTTGTGTGTTATCATGTGTATCTTTCGTTCTCCCCATGAACTCTTTGAGGATAGAACCCATGTCTTTTCCATACACCAGAAGCCTGCCTGGGACCTAGAACAGCCCTTTAACACATGCTCACACACCCAGTGCATAGGAAGAGTTTGTGGTTTGAGATATTGATAGTAATCAAAGTTATTGAGTTAAAAACATTCTACCTGGGGAACATTTGAAAAAAAAAAATGTAATTTTGCTGACGAAGTTTTAGTATTACTACTACTATTAACAACACAATCAAGTGCTGACATCAAGAGAAAAGTTAGGAAACCCATGGCATAGTTTAAAATACAGATGTTTGAAAAATTTATAAAATGTGTGGTAATAGAATTCCCCAGTACCTGGGGGAAAATTACTGGGTAACTATTGTTTCTTTGAGATCACTGAAATAACTCAGGAGATTGTACAATTCATAAACATCTGTTCCCTACCCTGTTCCAGCTGTAGGGGCAGAAGAAACAAATATGTTTCTGAGGAAGGCAGATGAACAAGACAAAGTCCAAATGCTCTAAGATAATTGATATAATGGGAATAATAATGCAAATCTGTGGGAACAAAGAAGCAATTCATTCTGTAAGGAGGAAAGTGCAAGGGGAGTGGCATTTGAACTGGACCTTGAAAGATGAGGGCACTCCAGGCAGAGGGCAAAGTGTGAGCCCAGGCAAAAAAGTATGAAATGACGGGAGGCCCAAACTGTCCTGACTGGCTAGAGGGCAGGAGTGCACGGCTAGAGGGTCACTTAGGTCCGGGGGAGTGGGTGTTTGTGCACCGTGCCAAGTCCAGGCTTGAATCTATGGGAGTGAGGCGCAGCTTTGAGCAGGGAGGACTCAAGAGGCAGAGCTGGTAGATATTAGGAAGGGATTGTTGGAAAACTGTAGACAGAGAAAACTATTAGGATATGAAAAATAAGAATCTGACCAGGAAAGAGCACAAATGGGGAGAGATTTCAGATTTTGAAACTACTGGTTTTATTGTCTTTTTATTCCCCCTTAGATTTCAGAGGCCTTGAAAAAATTTGGTATCTCGGCAAATGACACTTCAGTTCTGATTGCTTATATTGAAGAGGGAGAAAAACAAATAAATCAAGAATACCTAATATCTCAGGTAGAAGGTCATCAAGTTTCTCTCAAAAATCTCCCTGAAATAACAAATATTACAGAAGTCAAAAAGGTTTGTAAGCCTGTATTTTTAGAAAGAGCATGGTAGATGTGGAATAATACTGTTTGCTTATTGAACACCAATGCTTCTATATATTTTTTTAACTTTTAAGAAAGGTTAATGTAATTAAAAGTTACTTGAAAAATAATTATAGATGCAAAGAATTGGAAATGCAGGTTTATATAACATATAATTAAAAACTTAGTTGATGCATTCTTTTTATATATATATAAATTTATTTATTTGTGGCTACGTTGGGTCTTCGTTGCTGCGCACGGGCTTTCTGCAGTTGCGGCAAGCGGGTGCTACTCTTCGTTGCAGTGCGCAGGCTTGTCATTGCAGTGGCTTCTCTTGTTGCCGAGCATGGGCTCTAGGCACGCGGACTTCAGTAGTTGTGACACACGGGCTCAGTAGTTGTGGCTCTTGGGCTCTAGAGCACAGGCTTCAGTAGTTGTGGTGCACGGGCTTATTTGCTCAGCAGCATGTGGGATCTTCCCGGGCCAGGGCTCAAACCCGTGTCTCCTGCTTTGGCAGGCGGATTCTTAACCACTGTGCCACCAGGGAAGCCTGATGCATTCTTTTTAAAAGAATAGATAATTTTAAATATCTATATCTTACGCAGTACATTTGAAATGTAAAATGTAGTATGAAGTTAATGTCTATATGTATGCTTTTAAAATTGGTACAAATGTATTTCTATGTTTAGAGAGTTATCACCATAACTGCAATTGAAACTTTTGACGTAAGTGATGAATTGTCATCTACTTTCCATATTTTAATCACATTGTGATTTTACACCATTATCCCAATAATTGAGTAATAAATAAATTCACATATACATGCTCGTGTAATGAAAGTAGTACATGAATATGTCAGCATGTCATAATCTGTCTTTTATTTTTACAGGTATATAAACTATCTTCACAAGAAGAAAGTATTGGGACATTATTGGATGGTATCATTTGTAGAATGTCAACAAAAGATGTTTTGTGAAATGACAGAAATATTAAAAATTTTCAGCAATTATAAAAAACATTCATTATTTTTTCCGGATTATAAAATCTATTATGTTTGTTGTAGAAAATTTTAAAACACAGAATGGTAACAAAGAAAAAAAAAACACAACCATTCCTGATCCTATCTCTTAATATTTTAAAAGATAACCATGGTTACTGTTATTTGTTATTGTCTTCTAGTCTTCTGTTTCTGTTCAAATATATTTTATTTTTATGTAAGTGGAATAATTGCTAACATTTATTGGGTGTCTACAATGTACTGAGTTCTTGTCTTCATGACTTTATATCCCTCAGCTCATATTCCTGCACTTACTTCTGGCTACTCCAGCATTGCTGTTCCAAGCCTCCTGGTTCCAAGTTTTTACATGCAAGAATTCATTTAATTATCACGGCATCATATGAGGCAGATACTGTTAATACTCCCATTTTACACAAAGGCAACTAAAAGGTTGTAGAAGTAATAAATAACTTGCCCAAGGTTTTACAGCTAAAAGTCATGTTTTATAAATGCTTTGGGTTCTTTTTTTTTTTCTATTTTGTCTTAAAATATGATTGTGTCAGTCAAGATAGAGTAGGTTAGGGGTCAGCAAACTTTTCTGTTAAGGACAAGGTAGTACGTGTTTGCAGTTCTACAGGCCATATGGTGTCTGTTGCACCTACTCAGGTCTTGCTGTTGTAGTGCTGAAGCATCCACAGACGGTATATAAATGATACACACAGGGGGCTTCCCTAGTGGCGCAGTGGTTGAGAATCTGCCTGCCAATGCAGGGGACACGGGTTCGAGCCCTGGTCTGGGAAGATCCCACATGCCGCGGAGCAGCTGGGCCCGTGAGCCACAATTACTGAGCCTGCGCGTCTGGAGCCTGTGCTCCGCAACAAGAGAGGCCGCGATAGTGAGAGGCCCGTGCATCGCGATGAAGAGTGGCCCCCGCTTGCCACAACTAGAGAAAGTCCTCGCACAGAAACAAAGACCCAACACAGCCATAAATAAATAAATAAATAAATAAATAAATAAATAAATATTTTAAAAAAAAAAGATACACACAACTGTATCCCAGTAAAACTTTATTTACAAAAATAAGTGATGGGCAAGATTTGACCACAGGGCAGTAGTTTCTGGACTCCTAGGTTAGATTAGGCTGTAATTTAGGGTCCCTAAAGCTCATTGGTTTCATACGACAAAAGTTTGTGTCTTGCTCACTCCACGTAGCCACTGTGAATCAGTAGGAAGACTCATTGCAGTGACTCAGGAATCCAGTCAGCCGAAGGCTTTATGTCAGCATGCGCTCTGTGGGTCACTGCACAGCTGGAAGTCATGCTGTGAGTTACATGGTGGCTCTTAAAGCTCCCATGTGGAAGTGACAGATATCGCTTATCTCATGTTTCACTGTCCAGTCGCATGGCCATGCCAACATCAAAAGGGGTGGGGGAGTGCGATCCTGCACCATGCTAGAGAATGGAGAGGTAGAAATCCTTAGGGGACAAACATACATTTATTTCCATTGTGGTCATTAATAAGGTACCAAAGCACATCGTTAGCATTTCTTGCATGTGCTGTGCTAAGCTCTTTATATACACTGCCTCATATAGTCCTCTCTACAACCCCAAGAGATTTTACCACCTTCAAGGAAGCAAATTTAGTCTCTGAACTCTATTTCAAAAAGTTTCAAACCTACAGAACAATTGAAAATAATACAATGAACATCCATGTGACTTTCATGTGATTTCACTATTTGTTAACATTTTGCTACATTTGCTTGCTTTTCTGAAATATTTGAAAGTAAATTGCAGACCTCATGACACTTCACCCTACATTGTGTTTAGTGGTCATGTCTCTTAGTCTCCTTTAATCTAGAACAATCTTTTTTTTTAAGATATTTTTTAAATGTGGACCATTTTTTATAAATATTTATTCATAAGTATTTTTATTTTTTTAAATATTTATTTATTTAATTTGGTTGTGCCGGGTCTTAGTTGCAGCAGGTGGCTCCTTAGTTGCGGCACGCAAGCTCCTTAGTTGCAGCATGCCTGTGGGATCTAGTTCCCTGACCAGGGATCGAACCTGGTCCCCCTGCATTGGGAGCGCAGAGTCTTAACCACTGTGCCACCAGGGAAGTCCTGATGTGGACCATTTTTAAGGTCTTTATTGAATTTGTTACAATATTGCTTGTGTTTTATGTTTTGGTTTTTTGGCCACAAGGCATGTGGGATCTTAGCTCCCCAACCAGGGATCAGATCTGCACCCCTTGCATTGGAAGGCAAAGTCTTAACCACTGGACTGCCAGGGAAGTCCCATAGAACAATCTTTCTTTCTTTCTTTCTTTTTTTTTTTAAGTGATGTTGACATTCTTTGACGAGTACCCTAGATGTGTTTCAGAATTTCAGAATGAGTTTGTTCATGATTCGAGTCAGTTTAAAAATTTTGGGGAATGAGAGTAGATTTTGTGTCCTTCCAGTTGTATATTGTTGGGAGGCACATCATGTCATTTGGCTTCATCATTGGTGATACAGTTTGGTCACTTCATTAAGGTGTTCCCCACCCCCTGCCAGACCTCTCCATTATGAAGGCATCTCTTCCCCTGAACCTTAGGGAGTCAAAGCTGCCCTAAAGCTCAAAGTGCTTGTGGTCAAAATTAGAACTCAGATCTACCTGAGTGACCCCTGATTCTATGCTTCTAATGACTCCACACTACTTCTTCCCTTGCCATCACTCTCAAACATGTTTTTATCAATGTGAAACATCACATATGTAATTCTATTTTTATACAATAACATTGCTTTCAATTTTTCACTTTGCTTTTGCAAATAAATCTCTGTACACGTTTCTTTCTTTAGGATAGCTTCCCTGAAGTGGAGTTATTAGGGAAGAGGATATGCATTTTTTAATACCAGAAAGGTGCCATTTTGCACTTGTAATTGGCACAAGTGTGCCAGTCTCAGCAGACTCGCCAACAATGCCTTTTAACTTTTCAACATTTTCACCATTTTGAGTTGTCAGACTACTGGTGAAGTTGAACTGTTTATTAGTTTGTTATGAAGAGTGTTTTGAAAGGGTTTATTTCTGTAACTATTTATAATGTTTTCAACTCTTTGTGAGCCTTTGGGTGAAGAAGAAAAAAGAAAAAGTAATGCCATTTCCTGGGAAAGAAGTTAACGTAAGCACCACAAGCTTTTTCTCTAAAAAAATTGATCCAATTTAGGAACAATGTTCTTTGTTCCTAAATTAACCAGGTTGCTTCAGAGCCTAAAGGCTCCCCAGCAAAAGCAACCTGTAATTATAGGGACTTTGGTGCTGGCAGAGAAGGGATGCAGTTTGGTAGGACACCCTTATCTGGCTCCTTAGTCAAGGGTTACATATTAAAGTAAAAAGCCAGCTGTCTCTGGGATAAGGTGAGGGAAGGGGGCTCTGTTACCCAGGCAATCATTGTTAATCCCCCTCTCCCCAGTCTTGGGAACAACTAAGGCTGTAACTACAGTGAAATGGTCTTTAATCCCCTATTCCCCTCCCCAGCACACACTCAGAAGAACTACAAGAACTGCTCCTAAGCCTTGTACCTTCTTTTTAGAAGGAGCCTCATGGCTCACAGGCTATTTCAGGCCTCCTGCTGCCATTCTCATTCTGCTTTTCCCCTTGATGACCTTTCCACTTGTCTGCAAACTACAGTAGTCAATTCCTCTGCTCTGGAACCTGTGCTGGGGTTGCAGCTGCTTCCCTGCTCCTGGCTTTGTTTTGCTGACTGACGTGCCATCTGTACTCCATGTTACAATACTGAGTAAAGCACAACTCTCTAGGTTGATTGGGTGCAATGAGCAAAGTTTGTATTCATCAGATTTGCCTGTTCTTGTTTTCATAATCCTCTGTGCCAGTAGTCTCCCATTGTTCCCTCCAGGTCACCCTTCATCTTTCTCCACTCTTCTCTCTGCCCTGGAGGCTGACTTACCATGTACCCAGCAAGAGGTCCTCCCTTCCCCTTGGCTTCTACTTGGGTTTGGCCAGTGTGTGTGAAGGGGGGAGGCTAGCAGGAGAATGAGGCCAGGGTGTTTATTCTCCTGGCCCCTCCCTGCAAGGACCCCTAGGCTGGCTTTGGCCCTGAACCTCTCAGGGCGGTCTGTGCTACTCAACTCCTGGGTCAGACTCCTGTCACCTCTCCCTCCACCTCCCTTCAGGCCTCTGAGCAATAACACTCCTGGTTCCCCTCTACCCATCCACACCTTCATAATTAGGCCCTTTGGTGATCTATACCTGTAAAATCAGCTCGAGTTATCCTAATTTGAGTGCTGATACCATCTCCCTTTTGCTAAATTTGTTAAAAGGTTAAGTTAGATTAGAACCATTTCTGTAGAGCTGAATCATTGTTCTAGGATTTCTGAACATCCTGCCAAGGACCTATTAGTCCACTTTCTTTCCCCTTGAAATAATTTGCTGTTATTTCCTCTCATTCGTCTCTTTTAAGTGATGAGTTCTTAGTGGGAGACCAGGGCATTGACCTGAGGCTAGGTTACTGGGAGCCCCGATGAGAGATCAGGGGAGATGGTGTTCTTTCCAGGACATTTTCCTTCTCTTTCTGAGGCTTCTGAAACTCTATGAGTCTTGATTGTGTACCTTCCATTTCATTGGCCCATTTCTGGACTGAGCTGGTCTATTAGGCAAGTGTTCCTCATAAATGCAAGCATGGGATTTCATTGACATGCTGCTCTCAAATCCCACAACTCTGGGAATAACAGTGATTCCAAAAATATAATTACCTATTATAATCAGGCTCCTATAGGCAATAGAAAAATAAAATAATTTATCCAGTTACTTGTAACTGTTTAATTAACTGTAATAAGTTAACAGTTACTTGCTAAGCAACTAATAAATTAAGTGATATAAGTGCTTAATGAGAAGTACAAAGGCTTCAAAGAGGGAGCAGATACAAGATCCATCTGGTTGAGAGGGGTCAGAAGTCTTGATGGAGAAGGTAGCACTAAACTGGATCTTGAAGAAAGAACGGAGCCTTAGTCACGTATTGGAATTTGGTCAAGTATGGTCTGACCGCTGGTGATAGGGGCATAATGAGGCTTGGAGGCGAATCTTGCATCCCAGCAGACAGAGCTGGTTCTCCTGGAATACAGTGCTTTACACTACTTAATAATTCACTTGTCAGACAGCTGCCTGTTGGGGTCAGCACGTGGTACTGAAAAAGCAAAATGTTCAGGCCTTCAAGTCAGAGCTGCCAAGGCTTGGGTCCCACCCTGCCATGTTCTATGGGGTTGTGGGTAGGATATCTCAGGCTTGTGGGCTTCGGTTTCCCATTTGTAATAATGGAAACAATATCAACCTTAGCTCTTAGGTTGCTGCCAATATCAAAGAGTACAGCATAGGAAAAGTGCTTTCTCACAGTGCCAGGCATCTAATATCTCAGTGAATAACAGCTGTCTCTCCTTCCCTGTATGTACCTGCATAGTGCTGAGGCAGATAGTAAAACCAAATAAGACTCACTGCTGGTGGGAACGTAAAACTCTGGACAACAGTTTGGCAGTTCCTCAAAATGTTAAAATAGAGTTACCCTATGACCCGGCAATTCCACTCCTAGGTATATACCAAAGGAATTGAAAACAGGTGTTGAAACAACCACTTGTACAGAATGTTCATAGCAGCACTATTCACAGTAGCCGAAAGGTGGAAACAGTTCAAGTGTCCATCAATGGATGACTGGATGAACAAATGTGGTCTATCCATACCATGCAACATTATTCAGCCATGAAAAGCAATGAAGTACTGATACATGCTAGGACATTGGTGAACTTTGAGAACAAAAGTGAAAGAGGCTGAACATAAAAATTCACATATTGCATGTTTCCATTTAAACGAAGCATCAAGAATAGGTAAATCCATAGAGACAGAAAGCAGGTTAGTTTTTGCCAGGGGCTCGGGAGCGGTGGAAATAGGCAGTGACTACCTACTGACTAACAGGTCTCCTTTTGGGGTAAAGAAAATGCTTTGGAACTAGATAGAGGTGGTAGTTACACAACATTGTGAATGTACTAAATGCCACTGAATTGTACACATTTAAATGGTTAATTAAAAATAAAATAATAGAATAAAATAACACACCTGCCTTACCTTTAGGAGTTCACAATCTTAGCTGGGTCTCTTTAGACTCTTAAGAGTTGGCTGAGGGAACTTCCCTGGTGGTCCAGTGGTTAAGAATCCACCTTCCAATGCAGGGGACATGGGTTCAATCCCTGGTCAGGGAACTAAGATCCCACATGCCATGGGGCAACTAAGTCTGCGCCACAGCCACTGAGCCTGTGCACCACAGCTGGAGAGAAGCCGGTGCGCTGCAACAAAAGATCCCACATGCCGCAACTAAGACCCAATGCAGCCAAAAATAAATAAATATTTAAAAAAAAAAACGAGTTGGCTGAGGCACATTTGCAGCAACATGGATGGACCTAGAGATTTTCATGCTAAGTGATGTCAGAAAGAGAAAGACAAACACCGTATGATATCACTTATATGTGGAATCTAAAATATGACACAAATGAACTCATCTACAAAACAGAAACAGACTCACAGACATAGAGAACGGACTTGTGGTTGCTAAGGGGGAGGGGGCGTGGGGGAGGGGTGGATTGGGAGTTTGGGATGGGCAGATGCAAACTATTATATATAGGATGGATAAACAACAAGGTCCTAATGTATAGCACAGGGAACTATATACAATATTCTGTGATAAACCATAATGGAAAAAAATCTGGAAAAGAATGTACACATATGTATAACTGAATCACTTTGCTGCACAGCAGAAATTAACACACTGTAAATCAACTATAGTTTGATAAAATAAATAATAAAAAAAAGAAGTTGGCTGAGGCAGAGACAGGAAGATTCCCAAGCCTCAGTTTTTTTTTTTTTTTTTCTTAACATCTTTATTGGAGTATAATTGCTTTACAATGGTGTGTTAGTTTCTGCTTTATAACAAAGTGAATCAGTTATACATATACATATGTTCCCATATCTCTTCCCTCCTGCGTCTCCCTCCCTCCAACCCTCCCTATCCCACCCCTCTAGGTGGTCACAAAGCATCGAGCTGATCTCCCTGTGCTATGCGGCTGCTTCCCACTAGCTATCTATTTTACATTTGGCAGTGTATATATGTCCATGCCACTCTCTCACCCTGTCACATCTTACCCCTCTCCCTCCCCATATCCTCAAGTCCATTCTCTAGTAGGTCTGTGTCTTTATTCCCATCTTGCCACTAGGTTCTTCATGACCTTTTTTTTTTTTTTCCTTAGATTCCATATATATGTGTTAGCATACTGTATTTGTTTTTCTCTTTCTGACTTACTTCACTCTGTATGACAGACTCTAACTCCATCCACCTCATTACAAATACCTCCATTTCGTTTCTTTTTATGGCTGAGTAATATTCCATTGTATATATGTGCCACATCTTCTTTATCCATTCATCCGATGATGGACATTTCGGTTGCTTCCATGTCCTGGCTATTGTAAATAGAGCTGCAATGAACATTGTGGTACATGACTCTTTTTGAGTTATGGTTTTCTCAGGGTATATGCCCAGTAGTGGGATTGCTGGGTCGTATGGTAGTTCTATTTTTAGTTTTTTAAGGAACCTCCATATTGTTCTCCATAGTGGCTGTATCAATTTACATTCCCACCAACAGTGCAAGAGGGTTCCCTTTTCTCCACACCCTCTCCAGCATTTATTGTTTCTAGATTTTTTGATGATGGCCATTCTGACTGGTGTGAGATGATATCTCATTGTAGTTTTGATTTACATTTCTCTAATGATTAATGATGTTGAGCATTCTTTCATGTGTCTGTTGGCAATCTGTATATCTTCTTTGGAGAAATGTCTATTTAGGTCTTCTGCCCATTTTTGGATTGGGTTGTTTGTTTTTTTGTTATTGAGCTGCATGAGCTGCTTGTAAATCTTGGAGATTAATCCTTTGTCAGTTGCTTCATTTGCAAATATTTTCTCCCATTCTGAGGGTTGTCTTTTGGTCTTGTTTATGGTTTCCTTTGCTGTGCAAAAGCTTTTAAGTTTCATTAGGTCCCATTTGTTTATATGTGTTTTTATTTCCATTTCTCTAGGAGTTGGGTCAAAAAGGATCTTGCTGTGATTTATGTCATAGAGTGTTCTGCCTATGTTTTCCTCTAAGAGTTTGATAGTGTCTGGCCTTACATTTAGGTCTTTAATCCATTTGGAGTTTATTTTTGTGTATGGTGTTAGGGAGTGTTCTAATTTCATACTTTTACATGTAGCTGTCCAGTTTTCCCAGCACCACTTATTGAAGAGGCTGTCTTTTCTCCACTGTATATGCTTGCCTCCTTTATCAAAGATAAGGTGACCATATATGCGTGGGTTTATCTCTGGGCTTTCTATCCTGTTCCATTGATCTATGTTTCTGTTTTTGTGCCAGTACCAAACTGTCTTGATTACTGTAGCTTTGTAGTATAGTCTGAAGTCAGGGAACCTGAGTCCTCCAGCTCCATGTTTCATTCTCAAGATTTCTTTGGCTATTTGGGGTCTTTTGTGTTTCCATACAAATTGTGAAATATTTTGTTCTAGTTCTGTGAAAAATGCCAGTGGTAGTTTGATAGGGATTGCATTGAATCTGTAGATTGCTTTGGGTAGTAGAGTCATTTTCACAATGTTGATTCTTCCAATCCAAGAACATGGTATATCTCTCCATCTATTTGTATCATCTTTAATTTCTTTCATCAGTGTCTTATAATTTTCTGCATACAGGTCTTTTGTCTCCTTAGGTAGGTTTATTCCTAGATATTTTATTCTTTTTGTTGCAATGGTAAATGGGAGTGTTTCCTTAATTTCACTTTCAGATTTTTCGTCATTAGTGTATAGGAATACAAGAGATTTCTGTGCATAAATTTTGTATCCTGCTACTTTACCAAATTCATTGATTATCTCTAGTAGTTTTCTGGTAGCATCCTTAGGATTTTCTATGTATAGTATCATGTCATCTGCAAACAGTGACAGCTTTACTTCTTCTTTTCCAATTTGGATTCCTTTTATTTCTTTTTCTTCTCTGATTGCTGTGGCTAAAACTTCCAAAACTATGTTGAATAATAGTGGTGAGAGTGGGCAACCTTGTCTCGTTCCTGATCTTAGTGGAAATGGTTTCAGTTTTTCACCATTGAGGACAATGTTGGCTGTGGGTTTGTCGTATATGGCCTTTATTATGTTGAGGAAAGTTCCCTCTATGCCTACTTTCTGCAGGGCTTTTATCATAAATGGGTGTTGAATTTTGTCAAAAGCTTTCTCTGCATCTATTGAGATCATCATATGGTTTTTCTCCTTCAATTTGTTAATATGATGTATCACGTTGATTGATTTGCGTATATTGAAGAATCCTTGCATTCCTGGAATAAACCCCACTTGATCATGGTATATGATCCTTTTAATGTGCTGTTGGATTCTGTTTGCTAGTATTTTGTTGAGGATTTTTGCATCTATGTTCATCAGTGATATTGGCCTGTAGTTTTCTTTCTTTGTGACATCTTTGTCTGGTTTTGGTATCAGGGTGATGGTGGCCTCGTAGAATGAGTTGGGGAGTGTTCCTCCCTCTGCAATATTTTGGAAGAGTTTGAGAAGGATAGGTGTTAGCTCTTCTCTAAATGTTTGATAGAATTCTCCTGTGAAGCCATCTGGTCCTGGGCTTTTGTTTGTTGGAAGATTTTTAATCACAGTTTCAATTTCAGTGCTTGTGATTGGTCTGTTCATATTTCCTATTTCTTCCTGGTTCAGTCTCGGCAGGTTGTGCATTTCTAAGAATTTGTCCATTTCTTCCAGGTTGTCCATTTTATTGGCATAGAGTTGCTTGTAGTAATCTCTCATGATCGTTTGTATTTCTGCAGTGTCAGTGGTTACTTCTCCTTTTTCATTTCTAATTCTATTGATTTGAGTGTTCTCCCTTTTTCTCTTGATGAGTCTGGCTACTGGTTTATCAATTTTGTTTATCTTCTCAAAGAACCAGCTTTTAGTTTTATTGATCTTTGCTATTGTTTCCTTCATTTCTTTTTCATTTATTTCTGATCTGATCTTTATGATTTCTTTCCTTCTGCTAGCTTTGGGATTTTTTTGTTCTTCTTTCTCTGATTGCTTTAGGTGCAAGATTAGGTTGTTTATTCGAGATGTTTCCTCTTTCTTGATGTAGGCCAAGCCTCAGTTTCATCATCTGCATGCAGGGCCAAGAGTCTGGAATGTGCTGAGACTTCCAGACTTCATTTCCTTCACAGAGAATTACCTATAATTCCTCTATCCAGAGACAAATGCTGCCAATGTTTGGTGTAACCATTCAGACTTTTCTCTCTGCATGCTTGTGTGTATAAATTATTTTTGTTATATTTTTCCAAAAATGAATGAAAACATACTGTTTTATAACCTTTATAGCTTGGTGCTATATTTTGACAATTATTTTTCATGTCAATAAATCCTCCTCATTATTCATGGCTATGAGGAAGGTTGAAAACCCTGAATGTAAACCAAGGCCATTGGGTGTTGAGGAAGCCACAGAAGCCAGTGAGAATACAGGAAAGAGAGGGCAGGGACAGATCAAGGACCTCTGGCCCCTCAGCTTGACTATTAGGTTTCTGATTGGTTATTATTAGATAGACTCATTAGGGATACTCAGCTGTATTTTGGAGCCTTCTATTCTCTTTTGATTCTTAGTTCAAGTTTTGCTTAACATTTAAAAAAATATTAAAATGTAGTGAAAACAATGTAACATACCCATGGCTCACCACCCTGCCTTCATGTTAGTTAAACCCTTGTGGCCTTTTTGCGTGCCAAAGATCTGGAGCCTCAGCAGTCTCCATCACCAGCCCTGGATTCCAGCTGCCAGGGTGGCACCTTTGGGGTGGTTATGATCTTTCTCTCCAAGTCTGGTCTCTCTCCAGCGTCTTCCTAGATGCTCTTGCCAGAAATCTGGCTGTCATCGCTGACAACTTCTTCATCCTCAGATCATCAACTCCTGCCATCTCTGCCCCCAAGGTGCACCTCCAAGTGGGCCAGGTCACACCCATGGCCCAACTCTGGTCTAAGTCACTGCTTTCTCTCGTAGGACCCCTGCTAGCCTAGATGGCTCTTTGTGAACATAGAACAAGGCACCCCCTTCACAAAGACACAACCTATTGGAAACACAGTTCAGTGAGCAGTGACACCTTTGAGCAAATAAGAAAAAGGTGCCTTTTCCTTTGGTCAGACACAGCTCTGTGCCAGGGCTCATGGATTTTAGTTCCCACTAGCCTTCTTGGACGAGGTGCTCTTTTACAGTGAGCAGCCTGCATGTCTGTATCTGGAGGCCCTTCTTTTGCCTGGACTGCTGTGCTAGCCTCTGGGGGCAGGGGGATATATGCTTCCATTCCTGGCTCTTCCAATCCATTTTCCACATGTAGCCAGAGTAATAGACCCACACCACACACAACCCCCACCTCTGGTTATGTTACTCCCCAGCTAAAAACATAGCAATGGCCTCCTGGTGTTCTTGGAATAGAGTCCAAACTTCTTAACCTGGATGATAGGCCCTGCATGACCAGGTCCCTGCTGCCCTCATCCGGCTGTGAAGCACCTCGTATGCTGAGCCAGGGGACTTGGACTCTGGTCTGTGATGACAGAGCACAGGGTGAGGGGCAAATTCCCCAGGGTCATAGCAGCTGTGTGGAGGGGCTGAGGGTGGACATCAGATAGCACCAAGGTGCTGGGTGGACTGCCATGGTGTGGGGTGTAGGCCGTCCACAAGGGCAAGGACTCCTGAGCTGTTCCAGACCCTGCGTACCCCCTCCAGGCTAATTACCCAGTGATCAGAGAATGGACTCCCTGCTCCATCATAGCCCAGCTACTTGAGCCTGGGATTTATGATTAACAAATATCCAGGAGCTGGCCAATGAGGTGCCATCCAGGACCTGGTCCCTGGAAGTGGAGCATGCCCTTGCAGTCTCTCCTGGATGCCAGTTGGAGGCTGAGGGCAGAGGCTGCCCTGGACACTCAAGGCTCTTGTGATAGCAGGTGAGAGGCCATGGGTGGAAGGACAGTGTTCTTAGGTGTGGCCTGGAGCTCTGGACCCTCCTCTGGCTCTCAAGGCTGGTCTATTTTTGGTGTTTGGCTCTTATGCCACCTCAACAGCCTGAAAATTTGCAAGCAAGTGGGAAGAAGCCTTTGTTGAAACCTGTACTTGGAAACACAGGACTACTGCAGTGTATGGTCCCTGGGAGAGGGACACACGCTTGGCTGCTGCATGGTGCCACCCCAATGTATGGAGAAGCTGAGAGAGCCAGGGAAAGGGGAAAGAGGGGGAGGGGAGGGGACTTATAACCAGAGATTTGTATGTGTTATTTTATTAAATCCGCTACACAACTTCAGAAGGCAGGCTCTTAGAGAAGATTATGTAATATGCCCAAGGTCATGCATGGAGACAGGATCAAATGCAGACCTTTCTGACTCTACACCTTCTCCCAGTGGTTGTGGCCTATTTCCTCTTGGGTAGAAGCAGAAAGACACATCCTTGATCAGGGTCATCCCCAGTTCTGGGGGGTGGGAGGATAAGCCACTCACATGGCTTCTTCTCTCTCCCCCAGGGCTGCCAGGAAGTCACACAGGGACTCCTACCTCTCTCTTGAACTTTGAGATCCAGACACAGAAGTCTTCCATGGCTCCTTATCAAATCCACAAATACCAGGAAAATTATCGCAAATGGGTCGTGGGCTTGTTCTCCAAGGTGATGACCGAGCACCTTCCCACCACCTTCCACCACATCCTAAAGCTGCCCCGAACCCTTGTGCTCTTGCTTGCGGGGGCCCCTTGCCCTATTCCTGGTCTCTAGCTCCTGGGTCCTGGCCTTCATGGCCAGCCCCTCCCTCCTTGCTGCCCTGAGGTTTCTTGCCAAATACCCCTGGATCCAGTTTGAGATCATGTCTTTGCACACAGACATGTCTGACATCACCAAATCCTACTTCAGTGAGAGTGGCTCCTGCTTCTGGGTGGTTGAGTCTGAGGGGCAGGTGGTGGGCATGGTGGGAGCACTGCCCGTTAAGAAGCCCACCCTGTGGAATGAGCAGTTGCAGCTACTTCACCTACGTGTGGCCCTGGAGCACCGTGGTCAGGGGATAAGTAAAAGCCCTGGTCAGGACTGTCCAAGTCTGCGTGGGACCAGGGCTACAGCGAAGTGGTCCTCAGCACCAGCACACTGCAGTACTCTGCCCTGGCCCTTTACCAGTGCCTCGGCTTCTGGAAGATGGGCTAGTTTTTCTTCTCCACAAGCTATAGGCTAGTTGCTGTCCCTGCAATTCAATTTATCTACCGTCTCCCCTCTGCTCAGGTCTCTCAGGCTCTGGAGCAAGGAGGGGGCCTATGATCCGTTTCGTTGTGGATTAGTTAGGAGGGATCGGCTCTGCTGCAGTAATAAGCAAACCCTGAAGTCTCACTGTGACGGCACAGTAAAAGCTTACTGCTTGTTCACATTGGAACCCAATGGCCTGGGTGGTGGGGTGGCTCTGCTCCATTCAGTTTTTGGGGTTGCTACTGTTTCATTTATCTAGTGCCACGAGAATGTTGCATAAAAAACCACCACAAAATAATGATAAACATTTTTTTAGCTCATGAGTCTGTGGGTCGGCAGCTTGGGCTGAGCTCGGCTGGGCCGCCCCTTAGATCTCCAGGTGTCATGCTCTGCCTCTTCAGTGAGAGGAAATGCAAAGTCATGTGGAAAGGGCGTGGAGAAGGAGTGTGAGAAGAATCCACGTGAGAAGGATCAGGGCCAATGATGCCATCAATCTGCTATGGCCCCCAAGGTCTCTGCTGAAGGGGAAGAAGGCAGCCAGGGACAGAGTGTGGGATTTGACATGGACTAGACCTAGAAGTGGCACAACCCACATCCCACTGGCCAGGGCCAGGTCATGATTTCAATCAAGCTTCTGTTGCCTCTTGAGTTGTGTCTACTAAAGGCTAATGGCTCCGAAGGAAGCTGGAATGAGGCTAGGAGGTAGCTCTGGACCCAAGGCACCTGTGTCTGCTGAGAGTCTCTGGGCCCACCTGATGGCTACCCTAACCAGACACTGTCTGACACCAAATCAACAAAAGGGCTCTCACCGTGTTATGCTGCATTTCTTTTCCTTGATTGGTGCTTTTAGATTGAAGTTCCCCACACATCTCAGGGAGACACTGCATAGCTCCCTGCACCTCTACAGATGGGAAATAAATAACCCTCTGCTGCTTGCTTTACTATGAGTCAATCAGAAGTCATTTTCTATAAAAACACATACAAAAAGGGACTTACTCTTGCCTAGAATTAAGATAATACCATTGTAACAAACATCCCTGTGGGTAAGGCCACTGTGGAGAAAGTATTGCTCCTAAACCATTAATAATCTTAGTCCTCATTCTACCCAAGACTCTTTAGAAGGTTACTACTTCTAAATTACACATGGACAACAAGATAAGTTTTATTAAACCAGACTCATAAAAGTAAGGATTGTGCTCCTCCAGGCTGATAAAATAAAATTCCAAGGCTCTGAGGAAAATACTCTTATGTCAGTTCCAAGGAACTTTTCTCCCCAAGAGTTGATTGGTCACTTTCTGTGGAAGAAAAGAAGGGCAGGAAAGAAGTTAGATACTCTTGCCACTAGAGGCAGACAGCCACTCCTCACCCCAGACATGCTGCTGAAGAGACCAGTGTTGTTCTCCCCAAATCTTGTTTATCTTTCCCAGCTACAGAAACTATGGTAATTATACAAAAAATACTTCCTGAAGTGTTTAGGGAAGATGATCTGTAGTCTATACAGAAATATATTAATATAATCCTGATAGACTAATCCATCCATCAGTTCACAAACACACAAGCACAATAAGAGGCCTGGCCTTGTGATGCTGACACACCAGACAGGTCATGTAGTGCCTGGGGCGTCCCCACTTGAGGGAGCCCAGCCTGAGCTGCGGTATGCGCTCCAGAAGCAGCTCTCCAATCCCACATCGGTCTGGTATGAACTCGTCTCTTGGTTTCTGACTTTCGGAGTCCTCTGGGGGTGAAGCGAGGGGGTTGGGAAAGAAATGAGAACACTGGAGGATCTGGCCTTCAGGCATAGTAACCCATCTGCTTTCTCAAGGAATTAATTGGTAGCAAGTCCCCTGGCCTGTGAGGTTCTGGGACTTGCAGTACCACTGATTCTACTGGGGCTGTGGGCAGGAAATGGTAGTGGCTTCAAGGCTCTGAGTACCCAAACTGCCAACTTGTATGCTACACTTGGACATTTTCCAATTTATTTAAAAAGTTCTAGTGGTATATAATTCACCCATAAGGGGCATAAAACTATCATTTGGGACTTGGATGAAAACTCATCAGTTCTGAAAGATGTGGGCATTTCCAGCATGGCATCTAAACTGACACCCAAGTATGAAATTTGGTTTCATTCCAAATGTATGCCTGGAAGGTGCCTTATTTATTTATTTATTAAACAATTTTAAAACATTAAAACAATTTTTTTTTTGGCCGTGCCGTGCGGCATGTGGGATCTTAGTTCTCTGGCCAGGGATCAAACCTGTGCCCCCTGCAGTGGAAGCATTGAGTCTTAACCACTGGACCACCACAGAAGTCCCTGGAAGATGCCTTTTTTAGATTTGCCTTTCTAGATTTTCAGATTTGAAGTCTAGTTACAGGTGCTTTTATCTTCTAAATTTTAGTAGTGGTACAATGCATTATGAGCTTAAGTTCACTCTCCAAATGTGGTTAATTCAAACAGGTAAGATGTGTTTTTCTCAATTTCTCTTTCCCCTGATAAATCTCATCAATCCTACTCTAGGACTGACTGACCTTTTTATATAGCTGGGCTCGCAGCCGGTATGACTTATATTCCAATCTCCTCTTCTCCTCTTCTCTCTTTTTCTGTACTTCTGGAAGCTGTTCATAAACCCTTAGAAATGGCACCGATGGAAAGACAGAAAGCAGTGAGGTCACCTGACCACAGAGGCACATGATCACTCCTCCCCACATCTCCGTAAGCTCTACTGCTCTCCAGGCACTCAGTCCCTCAGACAGGCTGTGGGCCTGTTGTGTGCCCAGCTTCCTGTTAGACACTTGGACACAAAGAACCCTGGCCTGGAGAGCTCATGATCTGAAAAGGGATACAGATAAAAACATAACAAAATCCTGCTAATAGTGGTTACTTATGGGAAAGAAGTGGAATAAGGGGTGGAGATGAACTTCTTTTCACTCTATATGGAAAAATGTATGGTTTCAATATAAGATAATGACTTTGTATTACTACCATATTTTTAAGCATGAAAAATAATGCAAAAGAAAATAATCATCATATCTACAAAATACTACATAGAGTTATAGGAAAAGAAACAAAACTTATTCTGATTGAAGGAGGTCAAGGAAGACCAGAGAGGAGACTAAGCTTGAGGTAGGTCTTGAAGAATAGTTAGGAGCAGAAAGGGGAGGTGGGGAGAAGGGAGTGTTGGTAAGAATGGAGTCAAGGCTTCACGGAGAGAATGTAGGGGAACAGGAGGGAAGCAGATGGGGTGAAGGTCTCGTAGCCATGTGAAAACCTTGGGCTCTGTCCTATCAGGGACTGGATGCCACTGATTTTAAGTAGGGAGGAACATGATCAAACATGCATTTGATAAATACACTCTAACTGGAAATAATGTAAATCTCCAACAAAAGAACAGTTAAACAAATTATGGGCTGTAATAAAATTATTACAAAGCATAAAATGTTTCAAATAGTTTTTATGCTATGGGAAAATGTTCACAATACAATGTTAAGCAAAATAAAGCAGGCTACAAACCTGTATATATAGTATGATAAACAATCTGGGGAGAAAGAAGTGTGTTAACACAGGTCTCTGCAAAATCCCCATAGAAACAGGACTAGGGTTAGTTATGTTTAGATGGAAGAATTATGAGTGACATTTGTTTTCTTCTTTCTAATTTTTTCTATATTTTCCAAAGTTTTCTATAATCTGAAAAAAAAATCACTGCTAATGATGTAGAGGCTCTGTGGGAAAGAGATTAGAGAAGATAAAGAGCAGAAGTGGGAGAAGAGCAGTCCTCCGAGAGAGGAGGCCAAGCCCGCAGCAAGGCAGCGAGGAGAATGGGCTCCAGAGCAATCGTGAAGGCAAGTCTCTGGGACGCACTAGCCGGCTGCATGTGCAGTGCGGGGTCACGGAGCTGGAGGCAATAGCCCCCCAGCTTTTCTAGCAGGTGAGTGGGTGGCCCAAGTAAGTGTGGGAGAGGAAAATGGGTAGTTCCACTTTGGACACAGTGAGGATAATCACTAACTGAAAACACAAAAGTGGAGGTCAGGAAAGAGACCAAAGAAGAACAAACATATATTTTAAAAAGTCACTGTTGAAAACCACACTGAAATAGCACATCACATCTGTTAGAATGGCTATTATCAAAAAAATAAGAGATAACAAATGCTGGTGAGGAGGCGGAGAATGTGCTCTGTTGGGGGGAATGTAAACTGGTGCAGCCACTATGGAAAACAGTGTGGAGGTTCCTCAAAACATTAAAAATAGAACTGCTGTATGATCCAGCAATCCCACTGAAGGAGATGAAATCATGATCTCAAAAAGATATCTGCACCCCCACGTTCATTGCAGCACTATTTACAATAGTGAAGACATGGAAACAACATACGTGTCCATCGACGGATGAATGGATAAAGAAAATGTGATATATATATCTACATATAATGGAACATACATATAATGGAATACATATAATGGAAAATGTGATATATATACATATAATGGAATCACCATAAATAAAGAAAAAAATCCTGCCATTTGCAACAACATGTATGGACCGTGAAGGCAGTGTGCTAAATGAAATAAGTCAGACAGAGAAAGACAAAACTGTATGATCTCACTTATACGTGGAATCTAAAAACATCAAACTCATAGAAACAGAGAACAGAATGGTGGTTGCCAGGAGCTGAGGGATGGGGGAGTGGAGAGATGCTGGTCAAAGAGTATAAACTTGCAGTTTTAGGATGAATAAGCTCTGGGGAGCAAATATGCAGCACAGTGACTGTAGTTAACAACACTGCACTGTATACTTGAAAGTTGCTATGACAGTAGAGCTTTAATGTTCTCACTATAACAACAACAAGAAAAATCAAATGGTAATTATGTGAGGTGAAGGATGTGCTAACTAACTTTATTGTGGTAAACATTTTGCAATACAAATGTATGTCAAGTCATCACATTACATAGCTTAAACTTATACAATGTTAAATGTCAATTATATCACAGTAAAGCTGGAAAAAAAGTCACGGTTAGAGAAGGGATAACAAAGGCCATTGGAAAAAAGACGAGTTATCCCAAGGAGAACATGTGATGTGAAGAGAAAATCTGCTTGGGCCAGGAAATGTTGTATTCTAGGGCTGGAAGCTGGGAGTCGGGCTAATCAGAGTAGCCAGAAATTGCATTTTGTAAATGGATCCTTGAAAGCAATTACTACATACTATTGGAACTGTCTGTCTGCTTATGGTCTGGAGTCAACTATCTTTCATTTGTAGTACCTAGTCCAGTGCCTGGCACATACCCAAATATATGCATTAATAAGTTAGTGAAAACACTTCTATTAAAGGACACGTTGGAAGAAACGCTTCAAGTTAAGAGAGTCAGGTTCTCTCTTCTCCAAATCTTTTCTCTTACCAGAAACATTTAAACATCTTTGGTAGAGGTAGGTGATGGGAAAAGATGATGAGTAACACAGAGATCCAGAGCTCCAAGTCCTCCACATGATACAGTTGAAGGAGTGCTGGGTGGGGAGCCTGCTGCCGGACTCTAACCCCAGCTCTGGCCCTGACTTGCTGGCAACCTCTCTCTGGGTTACAGTTTCCTAAAAGTTAAAGGTAGACTAGATGATCTTTAAGATCCCATTCAACTCTATGATTCTCACATGGAAGTAGATGGCTTCTTTGAAAGGGGGCCATATCAGAAATAAAATGGAACGGAAGTACTCTAATGAAAATGTATCAATTTAAAACGTGTCTCTTCCTAGAAGATGGGTGTTTAATCCACCCCTACAACTATACTTATATTTTAAAGCACAGATACCTTTCAGAAGATGCCCTACCTTCTTGCAGGCGAGCTTCTAGTCCCATATAGCAAGGACTCCTCTTGCTGAGGTGAGAGTGCTATTAGCTGCCACACAATGAACACTATGTAATTGCTATTAATTAAATTTTGTGACATTCAGAATGAAGCAATAATTCTCAAAGTTTTTGGACTTTTGACACCTTTATACTCCTAAAAATTGAGGGCAATTTTGGTGAATGTGGATTTTATCTATTGATACTTACTGTATTAGAAATTAAAACATTTAAAAAGAATTTTAAAAATACTTATTTCACAACCTAAGTGTCCATCAACAGATGAATGGATAAAGAAGGTGTGGTATGTATATACAATGGAATACTACTCAGCCATAAAAAGAATGAAATTCTGCCATTTGCAACAACATGGATGGACCTAGAAGGTATTATGCTTAGTGAAACAAGTCAGACAGAGAAAGACAAATACTGTACTACATCACTGATGTGTGGAGTCCAGAAAATAAAACAAATGAATGTATATAACAAACCAGAAACAGACTCACAGATACAGAGAACAAACCACTGGTTACTAGTGGAGAGAAGGAAGGACGGAGGGGCAAAATAGGGGTATAGGATTAGGAGATACAAACTATGTATAAAATAAATAAGCAACAAGGATATATTGTATAGCACGGGGAAATATAGCCATTATTTTGTAATAATTTTAAATGGAGTATAACCTATAAAAATATTGAATCACTATGTTTTATGCCTGAAACTAATATAATATTGTAAGTCAACTATACTTCAATAAAAAAAAAACTTGTCTCTTAATTTATTAAAAAAAATAAGCCTGTTACATGCTAACATATAAAATAAATATACTTTCCAAAACAAAAATAAGAAGAGTGGCATGTTATACATATTTTGCAAATCTCTTTAATGTCTGGTTTAATAGAAGACAGCTGAATTCTTATATTTGCTTCTGTATTAAGTTTGCTGTTATATGTTGTTCTGGTTAAAGTGTACATTAACAAAAATCCAGTTTACACACATATGTAATTGGAAAAGAAAGGGGTATTTTAATATTCTTTTCAGATAATTGCTGATTTTCTTTTTTTTTTTTTTGGCCGCTCAGCTTTCGGGATGCAGGATCTTAGTTTCCCGACCAGGGACTGAAACTGCGCCCTCAACAGTGAAAGCGCCAAGTCTTAACCACTGGACCATCAGGGAATTCCCTGATTTTCTTGACAAGTGGTAGTTTAAATGTTGACATATTTACTTATATAATATGAAAAATATTACAATTATTTATGTCACTGCTGATCTCATCAGAAAAGTCTAAGTACTGGGAGATAGTCAATCTCATAGTGGTAGACATAAGTTTTCTAGAATTCTATTCTTTGCTTGAAAGCTCAGATTTTCTCTTTGGCAATAAATACTGTCAGCTGTTTTCCTGGAGAAGTGACAGATTCACTTCCTCATTTTCAAGAAAATATCTGTCATATACCCAATTTGGAATAATTAGTTTATCAGTCATTCTTTCAAGTGAAAGCTATGTTCCATGAAAAAGGCAGCTAGTTCAGCTCACTACACAAACCAAGACTTTTCCTTGAACCAATCATCGTATCTTGGTATGCAGCAGAAGTGCTTTATGTGTACTTCCATTACACTGCTGCCATGTGGCTGTGAAGAATAAAATGCCAACTAGACTAGCACAGTTTGGTCCACTGTCTCAAATAGTGCTAAGGCATCAGCAGTTTTAGTCCTCCCTTCATTACTTTTGCATCATCTGTACAAATGTCAATACAGTTAAAAAGACACATAATATCCTAGTATTATTTTGAAATTTGTTTTGACCTGGCAAATCCCCTGAAAGGGTCTCAGCAACTTCCAGAGGCCCATGGACCACACTTTGAGAACCACTTGATTAAAGCATCCCTTTGAAATACCTATAAGGAAATGGTTTACTAAATGGAGAGTAAAAAGATTTCAAGAGGAATGCTTTAATTACCTAAGATAAATTGTTTTCAAGCACTATGTCAACTATAAAACTGTTCTTATTGAAGGAAGTCTCCAGTGAACCCATAAGAGGTAACCAACCATTAACTTAGTTATTCTATGGCAGTCTCATGAGCAATATATGCATATCTCTAATTAATTAATTGCTAATGAATGCAAAGGCACAAAATTTAAAAAGGTAAAAAATTAATCTTTCTCCAACCTCTGTACCCCAGTCACTCAGTTCCTTGTCCCAAAGGCAACAACTATTACCAATTTTTTTGTTATCCTTCCAGAGATAGTCTATGCATGTACAAGTATACACATCTATGTAAGCACAAATACTTTTTTATTAAAGACTACAAATGGTGGCAGTGTACACATGCTTCTAAACTTGATTTTTTTTAAGCCTAATTTACTGTGTCTTAGAGACTATTCCCCTTTCTCTCATTGTACTGTATACAATTCCTAGTAAAAGAATTGCCTAGATGTAAGGCCCCAGATATTTACTTTTATTTAAAAATATTTTTTATTTATATTTGTTTCTAACAAACACAAGCCTGATTAAGGCAAGCAAATTAATGGCGATTCTTTGTATTTTTTTATATATGAGGTATCCATACCATGATCTGCTATTTTTCATTTCTTTTTTAGTGCCATAAGTGAGAAACTATTTTTATAACTAATTTTCTCATAATGTATTGTTGTTTTTTTTTTAATCTCTCATAATGTTTTAACTAGAGCATAATGCCTTTATTCTGGGGCCAAGCTATATAGCTCCTGACCATTTGGTGGCCTGATTTATACTTTTATAGTTACTTATTCTTCTGGCCTTACCATTTAGACCGCTGAATCATTTCCTTCTTTCCAACAGGCCTTTTCTTTTGGGCAGCCAGGAAGCCTAAGTAAAAGAAGAGGTTTTTTTTTTAATGGATTGTGTCTTTTTTTTTTAAATTGAGGTATAGTTGATTTACAATATTACATAAGTTTCATGTGTACAACATAGTGATTCACAATTTTTAAAGGTTATACTCCATTTATAGTTATTATAAAATATTGGCTATACTCCCTATGCTGTACAATATGTCCTTGTAGCTTATTTATTTTATCTCTGAATCCCCTACCCCTATCTTGGCCCTCCCCCCTTCCCTCTCCCCACTGGTAACCACTAGTTTGTTCTCAATATCTGTGAGTCTATTTCTTTTTGTTATATTTACTGGTTTGTTGTATTTTTTAGATTCCACATGTAAGTGATGTAATACAGTATTTGTCTTTCTCTGTCTGACTTATTTCACTAAGCGTAATACCCTCCAGGTTAATCCATGCTGTTGCAAGTGGCAAAATTTCATTCTTTCTTATGGCTGAGTAGCAGTGGTGTCACCCATACCAGCTCCTAAAACCTGAAGGACCTGTGACTTGATTTATCTCTCTGTTTCCATACCAGCCCCTGAGAGCTGAAGGACACTTGGCGTGATTTATCTTTTCGTTCATTTCAAAAGTACCTGGCATTTGGCAGAGATGTTTTGCAGCTGTACTTTGAGAGATACATGCTTTGAGAGATATATAGTGGTGAACTCCCCCAAACCGGTTCTGACTTGACCATAAGAAGAAGCGTGCGCGGATGAAACCTGGAAGTGTCCAAAAGTTACCTTTGCTTCATTACCATGCTATGATCTCTGCTCAAAGGGGGCATTTGTACTCTGCTAGGCACAATCTGTGCCATGTGCAAAGGACCATGGAAGATTGTGCATGCCTTGGCTGCCCCTGAAAATCTCCACCCCTTTCTTCAAGCCCTAATGACCTATCTGTCTCCTAACCCTTAAAATCCCTTACTCTGCTCCCTTCAGGGAGAAGGTATCTTTAGAACATGAGCTCTCCTTTCTCCATTCCTTGATCAATGAATAAAGTTTATGCTCTGCTATGTCGAACCTGGTCTCATTCAACTGACATTTGTGACTCTAGGCAGAGGACCCATTGAGGGGTCCCTGACACTTAGGGGATCAGTAACAGGAGATTGTGTCTTAATAAGGAAGGGTGTGTTGCTCAAGAACTGTGAGAGGGAGCTGCTAGGACTTTGCACCTCTACCCTGAGCTGGCAGTGCTGGGTGGTGAGTAATGGCCAAGGCCAAGGCCAGGGTTAGACTATGATGACTATGACAGCAGCCTGAGGCTTCTGAAGACACAACACTGTGGCACAGACTAGACAGTGTGCATTGAAACACTGACCAGTTTACAGGTAAGGTTGTGATGAAAGCATTAGGTAGTACTTTATAGTTTTCACAGATTTCACATATTATTTTATTGAGATCTTACATCTAGCATAATTGTTAAGAGAACAGACTCTAGCGCCAGGACACCAGGGTTCAAATCCCAGTTTAACAGGTGTGTAAATCTTGGGCAAGGTACTTAATCCCTCTTTGGACCAGTTTTCTCATCTGTGAAACAGGGATATTAATAGTATCACCTCACAGAGGTTCTGTAAGCATTAAACAAGAACAATGTCTAGGGGAATGGCTGGAAGGAACCAAGATGGCGGAGTAGAAAGACGTGCTCTCACTCCCTCTTGCGAGAACACCAGAATCACAACTGGCTGCTGGACAATCATCAACAGGAAGACACTGGAACTCACCAAAAAAGATACCCCACATCCAAAGACAAAGGAGAAGCCACAATGAGACGGTAGGAGGGGCGCAATCAGAGTAAAATCAAATCCCATAACTGGTGGGTGGGTGACTCACAGACTGGCGAACACTTATACCACAGAAGTCCACCCACTGGAGTGAAGGTTCTGAGCCCCACGTCAGGCTTCCCAACCTGGGGGTCCAGCAACGGGAGGAGGAATTCCTAGAGAATCAGACTATGAAGCCTAGTGGGAATTGATTGCAGGACTTCAACAGGACTGGGGGAAACAGAGACCCCACTCTTGGAGGGTGCACACAAAATAGTGTGTGCATCGGGACCCAGGGGAAGGAGCAGTGACCCTGGGGGAGACTGAACCAGACCTACCTGCTAGTGTTGGAAGGTCTTCTGCAGAGATGGGGGGTGGCTCTGTTTCACCCTGGGGACAAGGACACTGGTGGCAGAAGTTCTGGGAAGTACTCCTTGGTGTGAGCCCTCCCAGAGTCTGTCATTAACTCCACCAAAGAGCCCAGGTAGGCTCCAGTGTTGGGTTGCCTCAGGCAAAACAACCAACAGGGAGGGAACCCAGCCCCACCCATCAACAGTCAAGTGGATTAAAGTTTTACTGAGCTCTGACCGCCACAGCAACAGTCAGCTCTACCCACCACCAGAGCCTCCCATCAAGCCTCTTAGATAGCCTCAACCACCAGAGGGCAGACAGCAGAAGCAAGAAAAACTACAATCCTGCAGCCTGTGGAACAAAAACCACATTCACAGAAAGATAGACAAGATGAAAAGGCAGAGGGCTATGTACCAGATGAAGGAACAAGAAAAAACCCCAGAAAAACAACTAAATGAAGTGGAGATAGGCAACCTTCCAGAAAAAGAATTCAGAATAATGATAGTGAAGATGATCCAGGACCTCGGAATAAGAATGGAGGCAAAGATCGAGAAGATGCAAGAAATGATTAACAAAGACCTAGAAGAATTAAAGAACAAACAAACAGAGATGACCAATACAATAACTGAAATAAAAACTACACTAGAAGGAATCAATAGCAGAATAACTGAGGCAGAAGAACGGATAAGTGACCTGGAAGACAGAATGGTGGAATTCACTGCTGCGGAACAGACTAAAGAAAAAAGAATGAAAAGAAATGAAGACAGCCTAAGAGACCTCTGGGACAACATTAAACGCAGCAACATTCGCATTATAGGGGTCCCAGAAGGAGAAGAGAGAGAGAGAAAGGACCAGAGAAAATATTTGAAGAGATTATAGTCGAAAACTTCCCTAACATGGGAAAGGAAATAGCCACCCAAGTCCAGGACGCACAGAGAGTCCCATACAGGATAAACCCAAGGAGAAACACGCCGAGACACATAGTAATCAAATTGGCAAAAATTAAAGACAAAGAAAAATTATTGAAAGCAGCAAGGGAAAAACAACAAATAACATACAAGGGAACTCCCATAAGGTTAACAGCTGATTTCTCAGCAGAAACTCTACAAGCCAGAAGGGAGTGGCATGAAATACTTAAAGTGATGAAAGGGAAGAACCTACAACCAAGATTACTCTACCCGGCAAGGATCTCATTTAGATTTGATGGAGAAATCAAAAGCTTTACAGACAAGCAAAAGCTAAGAGAATTCAGCACCACCAAACCAGCTCTGCAACAAATACTAAAGGAACTTCTCTAAGTGGGAAACACAGAGAAGAAAAGGACCTACAAAAACAAACCCAAAACAATTAAGAAAATGGTCATAGGAACATACATATCTATAATTACCTTAAAGGTGAATGGATTAAATGCTCCAACCAAAAGAGACAGGCTTGCTGAATGGATACAAAAACAAGACCCATATATATGTTGTCTACAAGAGACCCACTTTAGACCTAGGGACATATACAGACTGAAAGTGAGGGGATGGAAAAAGATAGTCCATGCAAATGGAAATCAAAAGAAAGTTGGAGTAGCTATACTCATATCAGATAAAATAGACTTTAAAATAAAGAATGTTACAAGAGACAAGGAAGGACACTACCTAATGATCAAGGGATCAATCCAAGAAGAAGATATAACAATTATAAATATATATGCACCCAACATAGGAGCACCTCAATACATAAGGCAACTGCTAACAGCTATAAAAGAGGAAATCGACAGTAACACAATAATAGTGGGGGACTTTAACACCTCACTTACGCCAATGGACAGATCATCCAAAATGAAAATAAATAAGGAAACAGAAGCTTTAAATGACACAATAGACCAGATAGATTTAATTGATATATATAGGACATTCCATACAAAAACAGCAGATGACACGTTCTTCTCAAGTGCGCACGGAACATTCTCCAGGATAGATCACATCTTGGGTCACAAATCAAGCCTCAGTAAATTTAAGAAAATTGAAATCATATCAAGCATCTTTTCTGACCACAACGCTATGAGATTAGAAATGAATTACAGGGAAAAAAACGTAAAAAAGACAAACGCATGGAGGCTAAACAATACGTTAGTAAATAACCAAGAGATCACTGAAGAAATCAAAGAGGAAATCAAAAAATACCTAGAGACAAATGACAATGAAAACACGATGACCCAAAACCTATGGGATGCAGCAAAAGCAGTTCTAAGAGGGAAGTTTATAGCTATACAAGCCTATCTCAAGAAACAAGAAAAATCTCAAGTAAACAATCTAACCTTACACCTAAAGAAACTAGAGAAAGAAGAACAAACAAAACCCAAAGTTACAGAAGGAAAGAAATCATAAAGATCAGAGCAGAAATAAATGAAATAGAAACAAAGAAAACAATAGCAAAGATCAATAAAACTAAAAGTTGGTTCTTTGAGAAGATAAACAAAATTGATAAGCCATTAGCCAGACTCATCAAGAAGAAGAGGGAGAGGACTCAAATCAATAAAATCAGAAATGAAAAAGGAGAAGTTACAACAGACACCGCAGAAATGCAAAGCATCCTAAGAGACTACTACAAGCAACTTTATGCCAATAAAATGGACAACCTGGAAGAAATGGACAAATTTTTAGAAAGGTATAATCTTCCAAGACTGAACCAGGAAGAAACAGAAAATATGAAGAGACCAATCACAAGTAATGAAATTGAAACTGTGATTAAAAGTCTTCCAACAAACAAAAGCCCAGGACCAGATGGCTTCACAGGTGAATTCTATCAGACATTTAGAGAAGAGCTAACACCTATCCTTCTCAAACTCTTCCAAAATATTGCAGAGGAAGGAACACTCCCCAACTCATTCTACGAGGCCACCATCACCCTGATACCAAAACCAGACAAAGATGTCACAAAGAAAGAAAACTACAGGCCAATATCACTGATGAACATAGATGCAAAAACCCTCAACAGAATACTAGCAAGCAGAATCCAACAACACATTAAAAGGATCATACACCACGATCAAGTGGGATTTCTCCCAGGGATGCAAGGATTCTTCAATATACGCAAATCAATCAATGTGATACACCATATTAACAAACTGAAGAATAAAAACCATATGATCATCTCAATAGATGCAGAAAAAGCTTTTGACAAAATTCAACACCCATTTATGATAAAAACTCTCCAGAAAGTGGGCATAGAGGGAACCTACCTCAACATAATAAAGGCCATATATGACAAACCCACAGCAAACATCATTCTCAATGGTGAAAAACTGAAAGCATTTCCTCTAAGATCAGGAACGAGACAAGGATGTCCACTCTCACCACTATTATTCAACATAGTTCTGGAAGTCCTAGCCACGGCAATCAGAGAAGAAAAAGAAATAAAAGGAATACAAATTGGAATAGAAGAAGTAAAACTGTCACTGTTTGCGGATGACATGATACTATACATAGAGAATCCTAAAACTGCCACCAGAAAACTGCTAGAGCTAATTAATGAATATGGTAAAGTTGCAGGATACAAAATTAATGCACAGAAATCTCTTGCATTCCTATACACTAATGATGAAAAATCTGAAAGAGAAATTATGGAAACACTCCCATTTACCATTGCAACAAAAAGAATAAAATACCTAGGAATAAACCTACCTAGGGAGACAAAAGACCTGTATGCAGAAAACTATAAGACACTGATGAAAGAAATTAAAGATGATACCAACACATGGAGAGATATACCATGTTCTTGGATTGGAAGAATCAACATTGTGAAAATGAGTATACTACCCAAAGCAATCTACAGATTCAATGCAATCCCTATCAAATTACCAATGGCCTTTTTTACGGAGCTAGAACAAATCATCTTAAAATTTGTATGGAGTCACAAAAGACCCCGAATAGCCAAAGCAGTCTTGAGGGGAAAAAATGGAGCTGGAGGAATCAGACTCCCTGACTTCAGACTATACTACAAAGCTACAGTAATCAAGACAATATGGTACTGGCACAGAAACAGAAACATAGATCAATGGAACAAGATAGAAAGCCCAGAGATTAACCCACGCACCTATGGTCAACTAATCTATGACAAAGGAGGCAAAGATATACAATGGAGAAAAGACAGTCTCTTCAATAAGTGGTGCTGGGAAAACTGGACAGCTACATGTCAAAGAATGAAATTAGAATACTCCCTAACACCATACACAAAAATAAACTCAAAATGGATTAGAGACCTAAATATAAGACTGGACACTATAAAACTCTTAGAGGAAAACATAGGAAGAACACTCTTTGACATAAATCACAGCAAGATCTTTTTTGATCCACCTCCTAGAGTAATGGAAATAAAAACCAAAATAAACAAATGGGACCTAATGAAACTTCAAAGCTTTTGCACAGCAAAGGAAACCATAAACAAGACGAAAAGACAACCCTCAGAATGGGAGAAAATATTTGCAAACGAATCAACGGACAAAGAATTAATCTCCAAAATATATAAACAGCCCATTCAGCTCAATATTAAAGAAACAAACACCCCAATCCAAAAATGGGCAGAAGACCTGAATAGTCATTTCTCCAAAGAAGACATACAGACGGCCACGAAGCACATGAAAAGATGCTCAACATCACTAATTATTAGAGAAATGCAAATCAAAACTACAATGAGGTATCACCTCACTCCTGTTAGAATGGGCATCATCAGAAAATCTACAATCAATAAATGCTGGCGAGGGTGTGGAGAAAAGGGAACCCTCTTGCACTGTTGGTGGGAATGTAATTTGATACAGCCACTATGGAGAACAATATGGAGGTTCCTTAAAAAACTAAAAATAGAATTACCATATGACCCAGCAATCCCACTACTGGGCATATACCCAGAGAAAACTGTAATTCAAAAAGACACATGCACCCCAATGTTCATTGCAGCACTATTTACAATAGCCAGGTCATGGAAGCAACCTAAATGCCCATCAACAGACGAATGGATAAAGAAGTTGTGGTACATATATACAATGGAATATTACTCAACCATAAAAAGGAACGAAATTGAGTCATTTGTTGAGAAGTGGATGGATCTAGAGACTGTCATACAGAGTGAAGTAAGTCAGAAAGAGAAAAACAAATATTGTATATTAATGCATGTATGTGGAACCTAGAAAAATGGTACAGATGAGCCGGTTTGAAGGGCAGAAGTTGAGACACAGATGTCAAGAATGGACATATGGACACCAAGGGGGGAAAACTGCGGTGGGGTGGGGATGGTGGTGTGCTGAATTGGGCGATTGGGATTGACATGTATACACTGATGTGTATAAAATTGATGCCTAATAAGAACCTGCAGTATAAAACAAAGAAACAAACAAAACAACTAATACTAAACTTTCATTGGGTTATTTGTATGGAAATATGTTAATATAAATGTTTCAGACATTACATGAAATTTCTAAACATCTTATATGTTCTGGTATAATGTTATAAGTAATAATCCTAGTTATTACTTTAAAATGTATATCTCAGAAATAACTCATTTTCTTGTCAACTGCATTATTATGAACTTTCATCAAATCTTTAACTGTGGTCATTTTTAAGTCTTTTGTCATTTACAGACAGTTCTGGGTGTACTCTGATGCTTTTGCAAATATGTTCCTATAAAAGGGTTTCATCTTCAAGAAATTCATGGAAAAGACTCTGACAAGTACAGGTTTCTGGTAACTGACTGTACTGCTGAACTGAATGAATAAGCATTTTCTGAACTCTAATGAAAAACTGATGAACTCAAAAAAGTGCTAACAAACGATCAAGATAAAAAAAAAATTTAATTACATGGGACTGAGTGAACTGATGAGTATGAGTATAATTTTTGTGACTTTCTCTCTGAGTTAAAAAAAAAAATCCCACAAGGACTCAGAGGCAAAGAATATACAAATCAATTTTCACTGCAAAGTAAAGGAGCTGTTACAGTGGAGGATTACTGGACTGAATGTCAATATTATGACATAGTATGAAAAAAAAAAAAACAGGCCGATTTCATACCAGTCTTCACAATCATGTTCATATATGGAGAGAAACAACAGTCCAAAAAAATGAAATCATACTATGTATATTGTTTTGAAGCTCTGCACTTAGTATATCATAGACATCTTTCTATGCAGTAAATAAAGATTTATGTAGTCATTGTTAATAGCTTTATGGGTTCCATTGCATAAATATAATATTTAGTTAGTTCCTAATGACAGATATTTAAGTTTTTTTGGAATTTTTCTTTATCATAATCTGCACTTCGATGGGTAGTCTTGTTAGATCTTTCTGAATTTTTCAATTTCCTTGAGAAACATTTCTAAACATGGAATTTCTGGGTTACCAAGTAGGCACATTAAAAATGTTTAAGCCACACTACTAAATTGTCCTTCTGAAATGTTGATTCAATTATTTGTTCACCAGTAATGTGCAATATTATTTTGTTCAATACCTGCCAATAGCATTCTTGTTAATACTTGCCACATAGGCCAGAAATATGGTATCTATCCTGATCCACATTTCTTTAATCACATAGAGTTTTTAGTTTCTTTTGTGTGTTTATCGACCGTATTTCTTCTTTTTTGAACTGCCTATCTTATCGTTAACCCAGGTTTCCTTTGATATGCTAATGCTTTTTTTTCCCTGATCATGTGTACCCAGGACAGGTACATTTGAGGGGTTAAGAGTGAATATAAGGGAATAAGTGCAACTGCCTGCTTGTTCTTCCCTTCTTCCTTTGATTACACCTACTCTTTCTTTGACTCATTCTTTCTGTGCCTCTCTCTGCCACAATTACTGAGCCTGTGCTCTAGAGCCTGCGAGCCACAACTACTGAGCTCATGCGCCACAACTACTGAAGCCTGCATGCCTAGAGCCCGTGTGCCACAACAAGAGGAGCCACGGCAATGAGAAGCTCCCGCACCACAATGAAGAGTAGCCCTCGCTCACCACAACTAGAGAAAGCTTGGGCGCAGCAATGCAGGCCCAACACAGCCAAAAATAAATAAATTTATAAAGAAACAAGTGGAAGAAAGGAAGGAAAAAAAGAAGGGAAAGAGAAAGAATTTATTTTGCCAGAACGTTTACCCATTTTAGTCAATAAAGAATTTGTAGTCTCACTCTAGAGAAAATTTAAAAAGAACATGGACTTAATGAAATGGATCCAAGATAAGTAGGACAATACAGGGAGACTAAAAGGTAGTTGACAAATTAACACACCTCATCAAAAAATTAATGAATGTCTGCCATGTGTTGGAAAACCAAGGACACGTACCAAAGGAAAAGAACTGACAGAAATGAAGGGAGACATAGACAATTCAATAGTAATAGCTGGAGACTGCAATAGTACACTTTCAAAATGGATAGAAAAACTCGACAGACCAATAAGGAAATAGAAGGCTTGAACAACACTATAATCCAACTAGACCTAAAGACATATACATAATACTCCAACCAACAGAAGCAGAATACACATTCTTCTGAGGGAACATAATAATGTTCTCCAGGAGAGACCATGTGCTAGGCCATAAAACAAGTCACAATATATTTACAAATTATACAAAGTATGTTTTCTGACCACAATGGAATGAAACTAGAAATCAATAAGGAAATTTGGGAAATTCAAAAACATAGAGAAATTAAATGACACACTCTTAACTACCAATGTTCAAAGAAGAAATCACAAGGGCAATTAGAAAATACTTTGAGATGAATGAAAACGAAAGCAAAACATACCAGAACCTTTGGGATGCAGTGAAGGCAGAGCTTACAGATATTTGTATCTGTAAATGTCCATATTAAAAGAAGAAAGATTTCGAAACGATAACCTCACCTTCAACCTTAAGAAACCAGAAAAAGAAGACCAAATAAAACCCAAAGCAGGCAAAATGAAGGAAATTATATAGATTAGAATGAAAATAAATGAATCAGAGAATCAAAAAAAGAGAAAAATCAAAGAAATCAAAAGTTGGTTCTTGGAAAAGGTCAACAAAAATGGACAAATCTTTAGCTAGAATTCACCAAAGGCAAAAAGGGGAAAACGCAAATCATTTACATTAAGAATGAACCAGGGGATGTTACTACCAATCACACAGAAATTAAAAAGGATCATAAGGGAATATTATGAACAATCACATGTCAACAAATTAGGTAACCTAGATGAAATAGACAAATTCCTAGAAAAACAACCTAGCAAAACTGACTCAAGCAAAAATAGAAAATCTGAACAAACCTATAATAAGGACAGAGGCTGAGTCAGTAATCAGAAAACACCCCCCAAAGAAAAGCCCAGGCCCAAACTGGTGAATTCTAAAAAACATTTAAAGTAGAATTAACAACAACCATTCACAAACTCAAAAAACAACATCATCATCAAAACAAAATGAGAAGAAGGATTACTTCCCAATTCTTTCTATAAGGAGATTATTACCCTGATAAAAAAGGCAAAGATACAGTAAAACTACAGACAAATACCCCTTATGAATATAGAAGGAAAATCCTCAACAAAATACTAGCAAACTGAATCCAGCAACACAGAAGAGGGATTATACATTAAAACCAAGAGGAATTTATCCCAGGAAGGCAAAGTTGGTTCAATATATGATTATCAATCAACGTAACACACCATCTTCATAAAGAAAACATAGGATCATTTCATTATACATAGAACAAGCATATGGCAAAACCCAAAACCCTTCCATAATAAAAACACTCAACAAAACAGGAATAGAAGTTCCTCAACCTGATAAAGGGCATTTATAAAAAAACTCACAGCTAACATCATGCTGAATGACCAGAAAGATTTCTCCTTAAAATCAGGAACAAGACAAGGATACTCATTCTTTTTTTTTTTTTTTTTAATATGGAACACTTCATGAATTTGTGTATCATCCTTGCGCAGGGGCCATGCTAATCTTCTCTGTATCGTTCCAACTTTAGTATATGTGCTGCCAAAGCAAGCACGGATACTCATTCTTAACACTTCTATTCAACACAGTACTGGAGGTTCTAGCAAGGGCAACTAGGGAAGAAAAAGAGATAAATGACATGATATCGGAAAGAAGAAGGAAAACTATCTCTATTTGCAAATGACACAATATTTTATATAGAAAACACTAAGGAACACACAAACACAAATTACTCAAACTTATAAGCAAGTTCAGCAAAGTTGCAGGAACCAAAATACATACAAAAACCAGTAATATTCCTGTACCACAAGGAAAATTCCCAAAATGAACTTAAGAAACCAATACTAGTTACACTGGTATCAAAAAGAATAAAATACTCAGGGATACTTTTAACAACAGAAGTGCCAAACTACAAAGAAGTGGAACCCACAAACATCGTTGAAGAAATTAAAGATGACCTAAATAAATGGAAAAACACCCCAGTTCATGGATTAGAAGATTTAATATCGTTATGACAGCAGTACTCCCTAAATTTTTCTACAGTTTCAATGCAATCCCTACCCAAGATTCAAGTTGTCTTTTTTTTTCTTTTTGGCAGAAATTGACAAGCTGATCTGAATATTCCTATGACTTAAGAATAGATAAAACAATCTTGAAAAAGAAAAAACAAAGTTGGAGGAGTCACACTAGTTAGTCAGTGTGGTAGTGGCATAAAGAGTGACATATAGATCAATAAAATAGGGTTTATCGTCTAGAATAAACCCTTACATTTATAATCAATCGCTTTTTTTTCATTTTTTAAGTTTATTTTGATTTTTCTGATTTTTTTTTTTTCTTATGATCAATTGATTTTTGCCAAGGGTGCCCAGACAATTCAATGGAAGAAAGAATAGTCTTTGCAACAAATGGTACTAAGACACTGGATATCCACAGGCAAAAGAATAAAACTGTACTACCTCAATGCCACATACAAAAGTTAACTAAAAAATGATCATAGAACTAAAAGTAAGAACTAAAATTATAAAACTTTTAGAAGAAAACAAAGAGTCAATATTTTGTAACCTTGGGTTAGACAATAGTTTTAGATATGACATGAAAAGCACAAGTGACAAAAGAAGAAACAGACAAATTGTACTTTGTCAAAATTAAAACTTTTGTACCACAAGTAAAATCATCAAGAAAGTGAAAAGGACGGCACAGAATGAAAGAACATGTTTGCAAAACATATCCTAATAAGGGATTTGTATTCAGAATAGACAAAGAAACAGAACTCAGTAATAAAATGACAAATAAGCCAATTTTAAAATGGGCAAAGGATTGGAATAGACATTTCTCTAAAGGTAAACAAATGGCCAATAAGCATATGAAAGATGCTCAACATCTTAGTCATTAGCGAAATGCAAATTAAAATCATTAAAAAGTGAGATACCTCTTCACACCCATTAAGATAGCTGTTCTCAAAAGACAGACAACAAGTGTTGATGAGGATGTAGACAAACTGAAATATGATCCAGGTGGGAATATAAAATGGTGCAGCCACTCTGGAAGACACTTTGGCAGTTACTCAGAAGCTTAAACAGAGTTACCATATGATCCAGCAATTCTACGCCTAGGTATGTACGTAAGAAAATTGAAGGAACATGTCCACACAAAAACCTGTACATTAATGTTTACAGCACCATTTTTCATAATGGCCAAAAAAGCAGAAACAATCCACATGTCCAACAACTCATGAATAAACATGTTGTATATGTATTTGAAATACTGTTTGTTACTGTTCATAACAAACAACAAGTACTGATTCCTGCTACAAAATGGATGGACCTTGAAAATATTAAGTAAAAGAAGCCAGACACAAAAGGCCACATATTGCATGATTTGCTTATATAAAATGTGCCCAATGGGCAAATCCATAGATACAGAAAGTAGATTAATGGTTGAAGGCTAGGAAATGACTGTGAAGGGGCACAGGGTTTCTTTTTGGTATGACAAAAAGTTCTGGAATTAGTGGTGACAGTTGTATAACCTCCTCTGAATATACTGAAAACCACGGAATTGTATACTTTACAAGAATGAATTGTAAGGTATGTAAATTTTATTTTTAAAAAATCAATAGAGATTGACCAACGCTGAGACATACCCTGGGAAAGTAAGAAAACTTAAATTTTAAAAACCCAACAACAATCCAGGATCCAATAGGGAAAAAATATTAGGGTTGCCTCTGGCACAGAAATATTAATTGTATGTGTCCAGAAAGGGGGAGCAAATCTGACTGAGTTTTGAATTAAAGATTATTATTCAAAAGTTTTGTACCCAAACAAGTTGTTATTCCTATACAAAGGTTACAGAATGATAATCTCAAATTTATAAGAACTGAAGAGATGCTCACTCCTGAACAACTGTTGAAAAATCTAGCTAATCAATAAAATTATTTAAATTAATAAACTCACAAACAGTTACACTGAAAAGACTGATGATATTGACCCCCTTTAAAAAACACATAAAATGGTGATTTTGCTTATAACATGGAAGAAAAATGCTATACTTCTTAAAAATAAAGCTAATCAATACAGTAGTAATACTACCATAATGAACTGAGACAACATTCACAAAATTAACGAATATTGTTATGTTGGGGGAAGTGTGTGTAGGTGGAGAGTGGGGAGAAGTAGGGCAAGTGCAACCAGTTTCTTAATTTTTCATATAATGGAGTCAATAGATACTATTTCATATCTGAGTGGTACATTGAGACAGTGGCTTAAGCATATTTGTTAATTACATGGCTGCTAAGTTAGCAAAAAAACAACTCAAAGAAAATCATATAGCAATAAAAAAATGGAAAACAATAAGAAATCATTAAAAATGATAAGAAACCCTGAAGAACCAAAACAATTTTGAAAGAGAACAACAAAGTTGGAGGATTCACACTTCCTGATTTCAAAACAGTAATACAGGGCTTCCCTGGTGGCGCAGTGGTTGAGAATCTGCCTGCCAATGCAGGGGACACGGGTTCGAGCCCTGGTCTGGGAAGATCCCACATGCCGCGGAGCAACTACGCCCGTGAGCCACAATTACTGAGCCTGCGCGTCTGGAGCCTGTGCTCCGCAACAAGAGAGGCCGCTACAGTGAGAGGCCCGCGCACCATGATGAAGAGTGGCCCCCACTTGCCACAACTAGAGAAAGCCCTCGCACAGAAACGAAGACCCAACACAGCCATAAATGAATGAATAAATAAATAAATGAATAAATAAAAATTTTTAAAAAAGTATTTGTTTAAAAAAAAAAAACAGTAATACAATAACAGTGTGATACTGGCATAAAGATAAATAGATCAATGGACTAGAATAGAGAGCCCAGAAATAAACCTTTGTGCCACATGGTCAAATGATCTCTGACCCTTGACAAGGGGCCAAGACCATTCAACAGGAAAAGAGCAGTCTCCTTAACAAATGGTGCTGGGAAAACTGGATATGCACATGCTCTTAGAAAGAATGAAATGGTGGGGGGGGGGGGGAGAATGAAGTTGGAGCCTTATCTTACATCGTATACAAAAATTACCTCAAAATGGATTAAAGACCTAAAACCATAACATTCTTGGAAGAACACACTGGGGAAAAGCTTCATGGCATTGGACTTGGTAATGACTTCTTAGATATGACACCAAAAGCACAGGCAGCAAAAGCAAAACTCGACAATTGGGACTACATCAATATTAAAAATTTCTGGGCATCAAAGGACACAATCAACAAAGGTGAGAAGGCAACCCACTGATTGGGAGAAAAATTTATAAATCATATATCTGATAAGAGGTTCATACTCAGAATATGTAAAGAACTTCTACAACTCAATGACCAAAAAATAATGCGATTCAAGAATGGGCAAAGTACTTGAATAGACATTTCTCCAAAGATGATATACAAATGGCCAAGAAGTATATAAAAAGATGCTCAATATAATCATGAAAGAAATGCAAATCAAAAACATATCACTTCATGCACATTAGAATGCCACTATAAAAAAAAACAGAAAATAACAAGTGTTGACAAAGATGTGGAAAAAGTGGAACCATTGTGTGCTGTTGGTGGGACTGTAAAATGGGCAGCTGCTGTGGAAAACAGTAGGGTGGTTCCTCAAATAATTACAAATAGAACTACCATATAATCCAGCCATTCCACTTCTGGATATGTAACCCCCAAAATTGAAAGCAGGATCTTGAATGGATATTTGTACACTCATGTTCATAGCAGCATTATCCACAATGGTCTAAAGGTGGAAGCAACACAAGTATCTATTAACGGATGGATGAATGAATGAACAAACAAAATGTGGTATATACATACAACGCAGTATCATTCAGTCGTAAAAAAAAAGACAATCCTGTCAGATGGTACAACACTGATGATCCTTGAGGACATTATGCTAAGTGAAGTAAACTTGTTACTTAAAGACAAATACTGTATTCCAATTACGTGAGGTACCTAGAGTAGTCAAATTCTTAGAATGGTGGTTGCCAGGGGCTTGAGCATAAGGTGGAATGGGGAGTTGCTATTTGAGTCAGTGTAGAAATTCAGTTTGGCAAGATGAAAAGAGTTCTAGAGATGGGTGACGGTGATGTCTGCACAACAATATGAATGTATTTAATACCATTAAACTACACCATGCACAAAAACAAATTCAAAATGGATTAAAGACTTAAATGTAAGAACTGAAACCACAACCAAAAAAAGAGACAAAGCTTCTTGAAGAAAACATAGGCACTGAGCTCTTTGACACTGATCTTAATAATTTTTTTTTGCATATGTGTCCTCAGGCAAGGGAAACAAAACCAAAAATACACAAATGGGACTACATCAAACTAAAGAGCTATTCCACAGTGAAGGGAACTATCATCTACTGAATGGGAGAAGATATCTGCAAGCAATCTATCTGATAAGGGGTTAATACCCAGAATATACAAAGAACTCATACAACTCAACATCAAAAACCCAAACAACCTGATTTTTAAAAATGGGCAAAGGATCTGAATAGACATTTTTGCAAAGAAGACATACAGATGGCCAAGAAGCACATGAAAAGATGCTCAACATTATTAATCATCAGGGAAATAAAAATCAAAACCACAATGAGATATCACCTCCCACTTGTCAGAATGGCTATTAGCAAAATACAACAAGTACTGGCAAGGATGAAGAGAAAAGGGAAGACTCGTGCACTGTTGGTGGGAATGTAAATTGGTGCAGCCACTATGGAAAACAGTTTGGAGGCTCCTCACAAAATTAAAAACAGAACTATCACATGATCCAACAATTAACATATGGGTATTTTTCTGAAGAAAACAAAAACACTCATTCGAAAAGGTATATACACCCCTATGGTCACTGCAGCATAATTTACAATAGCCAAGATATGGAAGCAACCTAAATGCCCATGGATAAAGAAAATGTGGTGTATATATTTATGAAATGGAATATTGCTCAGCCATAAAAAGAATGAAATCTTGCCATTTGCAACAACATGGATGGACCTAGAGGGTATTATGCTAAGTGAAATCTAAAAACCAAAACAAACAAACATAACAAAACAGAAACAGAGTTATAGATAGAAAACAAACAGGTGGTTGTCAGAGGGGAGGTGGTGAAGGGAGGAAAGAAATAAGTGAGGGAGATTAAGAAGTCCAAACTTCCATTTGTAAAATAAATGAGTCACGGGTATTAAGTGTACAGTGTGGGGAATACGGTCAATAACTATGTAATATCTTTGCATAGTGACATATCGTAACTAGACTTACCGTGGTGTTTGAAACGTACAGAAATATCAAATCACTATTTTGTGCACAGGAACTAACATAATGTTGTAGATTAATTATACTTCAGAAACAAGATAGCAAACTCGTAGAAAGAGATCAGATTTGTGGTTAACAGAGGCAATGGGTGGGGGGAGGGAGTGGGAATTGGTTGAGGGCAGTCAAACTTCCAGTTATAAGGTAAACAACTCTTAGGGATGTAACGTACAACACAATAAATAAAACTAACACTGCTGTATATTATAGATGAAAGTGGTTAAGAGAGTAAATCCTAAGAGTGCTCATCACAAGGAAAATATTTTTTTCTGTCTTTAATTTTGTATCTGTATGAGATGATAGATGTTCACTAAACTTACTGTGATAATCATTTCATGATGTATGTAAGTCAAATCATTATGCTGTACTCAAACAAACAGTGCTGTATGTCAATTAAATCAATAAAACTGGAAGAAAAATAAATAAACTAGAATTACAAAGAAAAAATGGTTAAGATGATAAATTTTGTTATGCATATATTATCACAATTAAAAATAAGAAAGAAAAAGAAAGAAAACACGAGAATCAAATACTTAGGAATGAATTTAGACAAGAAGGTATAACACTTGTACATTGGCAACTACAAGACCTTACTGGAAGAAATTAAAGACCTAAATAAATTGAAAAACATCCTGTGTTCATCGGCTGGAAGACAATGTTGTTAAGATGGCAATAAACCCCAAAGCAAGCTACATATTAAATGCAATTAACATAAAATTCCCAACAACCTTTTCAGCAGAAATGAAAAAAAGCTGATCCTAAAATTCATATGGAGACACAAGGGCCCTGATTGGCCAAAACAGTCTTTAAAAAGAACAAAGTTGGAAGACTCATACTTCTCAATTTTAAAACTTACAACAAAGCTCCAGTAACCAGATCAGTGCAGTAATGGCATACAGATCAGTATATAGATCAATGGAACAGAACTGAGAGCCTAGAAATAAACCCTCACATCTATGGTCAACTGATTTTTGACAAGGGTGCCAAGACCATTCAATGGAGAAAGAACAGTCTCAACAGCTGATTTTGGGACAATTCCATGTGGAAAGAGTGTTTGACCCCTACCTCATACCATATAAATAAATTAACTCAATATACATCCAAGATGCAAATGAAAGAACTAACAGTATAAAATTCTTGAAAGAAAATATACGGACAAATCTTCATGACTTTGGATTTGGCAAATGGTTTCTTAAATATGACACCAAAAGCACAAGCAACAAAAGAAAAAATAGGTACACTGGGGCTTCATTGAAAGTAAACTGCTGTGCTTCAAAAAACAGTAGTGAGTGAAAACACAACCCAGAGAGTGGAAGCAAATATTTGCAAATTACACATCTGATAAGATTCCACAATCCAGAATATATAAAGAACTCTTACAACTCAAAAACAAAAAGGCCAAACAACTTAATTAAAAAGTGGGCAGGGACTTCCCTGGTGGCGCAGTGGTTAAGAATCCACCTGACAACGCAGGGTTCAAGCCCTGGTCCAGGAAGATCCCACATGCCACGGAGCAACTAAGCCCAGGCGCCACACTACTGAGCCTGCGCTCTAGAGCCCACGAGCCACCACTACTGAGCCAGCAAGCCACAACTACTGAAGCCCACGCACCTAGGGCTCGTGCTTTGCAACAAGAGACGCCACCGCAATGAGAAGCCCACACGCCACAACGAAGAGTAGCCCCCGCTCGCCACAACTAGAGAAAGCCTATGCACAGCAACGAAGACCAAATGCAGCCAAAAATTAATTAATTAATTAAATTTTTAAAATGGCCAACAAGCACATAAAAAGATACTTAACATCATTAGTCATTATGCAAAGGGAAAGGCAAAACAAACCACAATCAAAATGACAATGAGTGTGAGATACCACTTTGTACCTACTGGGATGGCAAAAAAAAAAAAAAAAAAAAAAAGTAAGCAAAGAGTGTTGGTGAATGTGGAGAAATTGGAACCCTTAGAAATTGTTGCTGGGAATGTAAAATGGTGTGGCCACTGTGAAAAACAGTTTGATGGTTCCTAAATAAGCTTCAAATAAAACTACCAAATGACCCAGCATTTTCAACTCTTACGTGTATACCCAAAAGAACTGTATGTAGCTGTTCAAATAAAAACTTGTACACAGATGTTCATATCAGGTCTATTCACAATAGCCAAAAGGTAGAAACAACCTAAATGTTCATGAATGGATGAACACATAAATAAAATGTGTCTAAACATATAATGAAATATTATTCAGCCATAAAAAGCAATGAAGTACTGACAGATGCTGGGACATGGATAAATCTCAGAAAGATTATTCTAGAGTCAAAGAAGACTGACACGAAGGCCACATATGATATGATTCCAATTAAATGAAATAACCAGAATAGGCAAGGTCACAGAGACAAAAAGTAGATTAGTGATTGACAGGGGCTGGTAGGAAGGGGGAATAGAGAGTAACTGCTTAATGGGTATGAGGTTTCCACTAGGGTGATGAAAAAGCTCTGGAACTAGATAGTGGTGATAGTTGTAAGACACTGTGAATATACTCAGCGCCACTGAACTGCATACTTTAAAATGATAAAACTGTAAACTGTGTTATGTTTATGTATTTTAGTACACACACCAAAAAACCCTCTATCTGCATCCTTTCCCCCTACCTCCTCTATGGAACAAAAAGCCTCAATCTGTGTCTGTCCCAATTTTTGGCTTACTTTAAAAAAGAGTCTTATTGTACTATTTATATGTGTAATTACTGTCATTTAATACCTACCAAAAGCTCAATTGAGAAATAATATTTATGGTTAAATGTCTGAATGTTTTGTGCCTTCTTTCAGCTAAGCTAGTGGTCTCCAAATTGTTTTGATCATGGGGTCCCACTGATAAAATATTTTTGAGTACAAACTACTAAAGTAGATATTTATTTATAAATTATATATTATTGCTGTACTCATACACTGTAAAACATATACAAAAATATAAATTTTAAAAGGTTCATACTCCAATGAACCATTTTGCAAGTATCCCTATTTGGAGAGCACCTCTCCAAATCAATTTTATCTTGGGTTAAAGTAATGGTCTGCATTTACTGACCCCTTGAAATCTGCCTTTACGGAATTCCCTAAACTAAGGCCCTATTAGCCTTACATGATTGTTGTTACTGAGAATGTACTGTAAGGACGCCGTTGAGGATTTTGGTACACCACAACGCCTTCTTTATGAGGACAGACGAGAGAAATTTAAGAAGTCTCAGTACCAGAAATATCTGTAATGCTTTTGAAAATTTCGCTTGCTTTTATATTAGAGTTATGTAAGTGATCACAAAATTCTAGCAACACTAATTGCTAGAAAACATAAAGCAAAATTTGTGGCTCATTTTTAGCAACCACATCCACAAGGTATCAACTTGCCTTCCCGTCACTCTTAATTCTTCATGTATTTATTTTTCAAATCATGTTGTAGCTCACCCCTCCCTGGCTTCAGTCTAATTTTCCATCATTCCAATTCTTCATTTACTTAAAAAACAATCATATCGTATTACTTATATATGTATGTGTCTGCGTGTGTGTGTGTGCGCGCTTAAAAGCATCTCAGAATTTCTTAAAAGACAGGGAGGAATGAATAAACAAAAACCAACAGGCAAGAAAACCAGGCAATATTGTTCAGAATGGAGGTCATTCTAAACTTGAAGCTCCCCTGTACCAAAGGTATAGACTTTGCAGATTTTGAAGCATTTAGCAGCAAAGCCTTTCATCCAAAGGGTAATTCGTAAGTGAGTGTTGATGAAAAGAATGACGACTCAAACAGCACTGTACTACACTTTCTCACTCTTTTCCAGCTGGTAAGAAATGTTATAGTGAGGAAAGGGCAATTGGCTATTTTTCACCTGTGTGCAAAGCTTAACTAAATAGTCCATGAAAAATGCAGTCACATTGCCAGATGGAATCTGTAGCCATGTACCTGGATGTGTTTGCTTCTGGTGTGCTCTGAAGTAATTTGGGGGTAACCTGTATTCAATGGTTTCTTGTTTTTCTCGCTCCGCTTCTCAAGGTATCTCCTCTGATGGTCGGTGATGCTGCTGTCTAGTTTAATTCGCCTGGGTGACAAACAAACTCTTTCATGGCCAAAAGCATGGATCAGTCAGTCGGGCAGTATCAATGGTGGAAATAGAGCTGCCCCTCTCATGCAGAGTCACTTCCTTATCTGTTTGGGTCAATATATCTGATTCCACAGAAGTGGTGATGGAAAGGATGTTGGCGGCAGTATCTGTGAGCAGCTCACTCTCCTCTGAGTGTCTAGAATCTGAAGAAGTGTTATTTATATAATGAAAACCTGGCTGTTTTCTCAGAATATATTTATCAAATTTAATCTGTTCAATTGTAATCTGATTGGCCCTCCCAGCTTGATGAGTAGAAAGAACCTTGTTTTTTTTTAAGATCGCCTGTGTTTTTACGGCATTTCTCCAGGCTTTTATACCGTTTCTTTTTCTGAAGCTTGTTGTTCTGCTGTTGCTGTCTACCACTCCATTCCTTAACATCTTGTTCCCCCTTGCTATCATGCTGTGTCCTTTCTGAGGGCTGGAGAGAATGTGTGATGGGACGCTGAAGAAGTTTAGCCAAACGATCAAGTCGCTCCACCAAGGAAAGTTCCTTCTTGGCACTGAACTCAGGAGGTTTCTGTTGCCTCTGTCGCTCCTGATACGTGTTCCAGAGTTCATTTAAACTCACAGTGTGCTGAGTTGTTAACTCTGGGGTGGCCTTATGATCCCTTTTTAGGTCATTAACTTGTTTGTCATATTTTGGAAAATCTCTAGCCTGACTTTTAGTAGTATGCTGTACTTCTTTGTTTTCCAAGCTTACATTGATACTGAGGCTCTCTATTCTGGTATAATCTGACTTTGTCTTTGCCACATGTTGATAAGAGGAAGGAAGACAAGTGTGTTCTCTTTGTTTGTCTGGATGATGCTGAAAGGAATCTTTCCAAGAATGCCTCATGAAAACTCTTCTTCTTAAGGATTCATGGCAAAAATCTTGATCACTTGGTAGGTGCACTGGATGATGAAAGTAAAACTTAGCTGACCTGAAGACAGAATGGGTGGTATTTTCAAATTCTGAATGACATCTGGACTCTGAAAAGGCGAAAAAAAAAAAAAAAGATTTTGAAGGACTTTCAAAATATTTGCATTCCCTTTAGAAATAGTATTCACATTTAATTCTTTAGATACAAAACAAAGACTGAAGGAAAGAATGGTCTATATAAAGATTCAGAAAATTCACTGCCTGGACAAAGGATTCATGCCTTGTGCCTAGTGGCCAGATTGGCATGGTAATAGTTTAAGAGACTCAGGATCAAAAGACCCAGATTCTGGGCTGGATTCTGCCACAGACTGGCTGTATGACCTTGAGGAGGGCATTTAGGTTCTTGGGATTGTAACAGCAGCTGCTATGTATTACTGCTTGCTATGTGTGGGCTATTATGATATATGCTCTATATCTGTTTCTTTCCCCTCTTATCAAACTGAGAGAGAGGTATTATTAATCTCATTTTCAGCTAAGAAACCTGAGACTTTATTTTTATCATCAGTAATTAAATGGATGGAATTTTTAAAACTCCAACTCTTTATATGTTTTAGAGCCTTGAAAAATTCTTTTTTTCTGAACCATCTTCACACCCCCTCCATTTTTTTTATTGTGGTAAAATACACCTAATATAATTTACCATCTTCCATCTTCACATTTTGACAGTCATTCTATATCAAAATAGGCATTTTAAGATGTAGAACATCTTAACAACTATAAACCATAATTGTAAACGTTAATTCAGTTTCCATACACATTTTTAGAGTTCTAAGTCATGGAAGAAACAGACATACATATGAAACACAGTATCACTTGTAACTATGGGATCCATTTTACCTTCTCTATAGATTATTGGTAATCAGAATTTTCACTAAATACTCTGGGAATCCCTAAGACAATTTCCCCAAAATATAGTGGGATACATGGAGTCTGCTTTTATATCTAAAGGATAAAAAGACTCTCAAACCTCCCAATGAACAAAAGTCCAGGACCAGGTGGCTTCACTGCTGAATTCTACCGGACATGTAAGGAAGAATTAATATGAAAGATTCTCAAACTCTTCCAATAAACAGAACAGGAGAGAACACTTCCAAACTTATTTTATAAGGCCCACATTACCCTGTTATCCAGACGTTACCTAGATACCCAGTGTAGATACACTACAAGAAAATTACAAGCCAATATCCCTGATGAACATAGATGCAAAAAGAAACCAAACAAAACATTAGCACACCAAATTCAATAATATATTAAAAGGATTATACACTATGATCAAGTGGGATTTATTCCAGGGATGCAAGGATGGTTCAACATCTTACAAATCAATCAATGTGGTACATGACACTAACCAAATAAAGGACAAAAATCATATAGTCAATAGATGTAGAAAAAGCATTTGAGAAAACTCAAAATCCATTCATGACAAAAACTCTCAACAAAGTAGGTCTACAGGAAACATAGCTCAACGACCATCTCTGACAACACCATAGCTAACATACTCAATGGTGAAAAATGGAAAGCATTTCCTCTAAGATCAGGAACAAGACAAGGATATCCACCGGCATCACGTTTATTGAACACAGTATTGGAAGTTCTAGCCAGAGCAATTAGGCAAGAAAAAGAAACAAAAGGCACCCAAATCAGAAGAGAAGCAAAATTGTCACTATGTGAAAATGACATGGTTTTAGATATAGAAAACCCTAAAGACGCCACCAAAAAAACTGTTACAACTAAAACATTCAGTAAAGTTGCAGTATACAAAATTATTTAACAGACAAAAATCTGTTGCATTTCTATACATTAATAATAAACTGCCAGAATAAGAAATTAAAACAATCCTGTTCATAATTGCATCAAAAGAATAAAATACCTAGGAATAAATTTAACCAAGAAGGTAAAAGACCTGTATACTGAAAACATTGATGAAAAAAGCTGAAAAAGACATGAACAAATGGGAAAATATTCTGTGCTCACAGATTGGAAGAATTAATATTGTTAAAATGTCCATACTACTCAAAACAATCTACAGATTCAATGCAATCCCTATCAAAATTCCAATGGCATTTTTCACAACAATTGAACAATCCTAAAATTTGTATGTAACCACAAAAGACTCCAAATAGCCAAAGCAATCTTAAAAACGTAGAAGAAAACTGTAGGCATCACACTTCCTGATTTCAAACTATATTACAAAGCTACAGTAATCAAAATGGTATAGTACTGACATAAAAACAGACATGTAGATCAATGGAAAAGAATAGAGAGACCAGAAATAAACTCACACATGTAAGGTCAATTACCTTATGACAAAGCAGCCAAGAATATACAATGGGGAAAGGATCGTCTCTTCAATAAGTGGTACTGGGAAAACTCGATAGCCACATGCAAAAGAATGAAACTGAAACGTTATCTTACACCATACACAAAAATCAATTCTAAATGGATTGAAGATTTAAATGTAAGGTCTGAAACCATAAAATTCCTAGAAGAAAACATAGGCAGTAAGAGCTTTGACACTGGTGTTAACAATACTTTTTTGAATTTGATGCCAAAAGCAAAGACAACAAAAGCAAAAGTAAATAGTAGGAGTACATCCAACTGAAAGGCTTTTGCACAGCAAAAGAAACCATCAGACTACTGAATGGAAGAAGATATTTGCAAATGACATATCTGACAAGGGGTTAACATCCAAAATAGACAAAGAATTCAACTCAAATAAAAACAAACAAACAAACAACCCAATTAAAAAATGGGCACAGGATCTTAATAGATATTTTTGTAAGGAAGACATACAAATGGCTAACAAATACAGGAAAAGATGCTCAGAACCAATAATCATCAGGGAAATGTAAACCAAAACCACAATGAGATATCACCTCACACCTGTTAGAACGGGTATCATCAAAAAGACAAGAAATAACAAGCATTAGTGAGGATATGGAGCTAAAGGTTCCTTTTTCTGTGCACTGTTAGTGAGAATGTAATTGGTGTTGCCACTATGGAAATCAGTATGGAGATTACCCAAAGCGTTAAAATGCAACTACCATACGATCCAGCAATTCTGCTTCTGGGTCTATACACAAAACAATTGAAAGCTTGGTCTTGGAGAGATATTCGTAGATCTGTGCTCACTGCAGCATTATTTAAAATAGCCAAGACATGGAAACCACCTAAGTGTCCACTGATGGATGAATAGATAAAGAAAATGTGGTGTGAGGGGTGGGAGGAATTGGGAGATTGGGACTGACATATATACACTATTGATACTATGTATAAAATAGATAACTGATGAGAACCTACTGTATATAGCACAGGGAATTCTACTCAATGCTCTGTGGTGACCTAAATGGGAAGGAAATCCAAAAAAGAGGGGCTATATATATACGTATAGCTGGTTCACTTTGCTGTACAGTAGAAACTAACACAACACTGTAAAGCAACTATACTCCAATAAAAATTAAAACAAAACAAAAGAAAAGAAAATGTGGTATAGAGGAAAGTGGGCAAGATGGCAGAGTAAAAAGACCTTGAGCTCACCTCCTCTCACAAGCACACCAAAATCACAACTATCCGCAGAGCAACCATTAAAAAAAAACACATACACAAAACACTGGAACCCACCAGAAAAGATCTCCTACACCAAAAGACATAAAGAAGGAACAGCAACAAAACCGGTAGTAGGGGGAGACTCACAATATAATCAAATTCCATAACCCCTATGTAGGCAACGAAAACTGGAGAGTAAATATATTCCAGAGGTTCTCCCAGGTTGGGGGTCTGGCATTGTTGAGATGAGCCCACAGAGCATTTGGCTTTGAAGGCCAGAAAGGCTTAATTGCAGGAGCCCCTCAGGACTGGGGAAAATAGAGATATCACCCTTAAAGGGTGCACATGAAATCTCATATACCCTGGGACACAGGGCCAAAGAAGTAATTTGATAGGAGCCTGGGCCAGACCTACCTGCTGGTCTTGGAGAGTCTCCTGGAGCGGCAGGGGTTGGGGGAGGGTGGCTGCGGCTCACCCTGGGGACATAGACACTGGTGGCAGACATATTGGGGAATACTGTTGGTGGATGACATATTGGCTCATTAGCTCCAAAACCCGGCCCCACCCAACAGCCTGCAGGCAACAGTGCTGGGACGCCTCAGGCCAAAGAACTAACTGGGTCAGGACACAGCTCCACCCATTAGCAGACAGGCTGCCTAAAGACAAAAAAGCTCACAGCTGCCTTTGGACTAGCCCCTAGACATGGCCCAGCCCACCAGAGGGCCAAGATCCAGCACCACCCACCAGTAGACAGGCACAGGACTCTCCCACCAGGAAGCCAGGCCACGCTTCTAGACCAGTCTCATTCACCAGGATGCAGGCACCAAAAGCAAGGAAACTATGATTCCTCAATGCAGAGCCTACCCTGGGACCAGCTGGGCCTTGGACTGGCCCACTAGCAGGCCAAGGAAACCTTCAGGACACTCCAGACCCTGTACCCAACTGTGTCAGGAACCGACACCACCCCCTCAACAATCTGAAATGAGCTCTGGGATCCCAGGACCCTGCAGCTGGACTCCAGGGACCAGCTCTGCCTGCCAGTAGACCAGCACTAACCCCATGATCTGGCTTCAACTACCAGTGGGTAGGCAATAACCCTAGGGTCTTCAGGACCCTGACTCCACCCACCAGTGAGCCAGCATTAGCCCCGGGGCCCCTAGCATTCTGCAACCAGCCACGTTGTGACCAGGCCCTGCTAAACAGCAGCCAGCAGCATCCACACAAGGCAGGACCTGGCAACCAACCAGACTAGGGGCCTACCAGACTGCCCACATAGTTAGCCCACCACAACAGAAGGCCCAAGTAGCCCTCTTAGGGTGAACCCCTAGAGCACACAGCTTGGGTAACGAGAGGGGAGTGCGCTGCTGAAATGCACAGGACGCCTCCTACAGAGGGCCACTTCTCCAAGGTTGAGAGATGTAACTTACCTACTACATACATAAAAATACAGATAGTAACTTATTGACAAAATGAGATGGCAGAGCAATATGTTTCAGATGAAGGAACAAGATAAAATCCCAGAAGAAGAACTAAGTCAAGTGGAAATAGGCAATCTACCCAAGAAATAGTTCAGAGTAATGATCATACAGATGATCAAAGAACTCAGGAGGAGAATGGATGCACAGAACGAGAAGTTATAAGTTTTAAGAAAAGAGTTAGAAAATATAAAGAACAACCAGAGATGAAGAATACAGTAACTGAAATGAAAAATACAGTGCAAGGAATCAAAGTAGACTAAAGGATTCAGAAGAATGGATCAGTGAGCTGGAAGACAGAGTAGTGGAAATCACTGCCACTGAACAGAAAAAAGATTTAAAAAAAAAAAGAAATGAGAACGGTTTAAAAGATCTCTGAGACAACATCAAGAGCACTAATATTCACACTACAGGGGTCCCAGAAGAAGAGAGAAAGAGCCCGGGAAAATATTTGAAGAGATAATAGCTGAAAACCTCCCTAACCTGGGAAAGGAAATAGTCATCCAAGTCCAGGAAGCGCAGAAAATCCCATACAGGATAACCCAAAGAGGAACACACCAAGACACGCTGTAATCAAAATGTCAAAAATTAAAGATACAGAGAATACTAAAAGCAGCAAGGGGAAAGCAACAAGTAACATACAAAGGAACTCCCATAAGACTGTCAGCTGACTTTTCAGCAGGCACTCTGCAGGTCGGAAGGGACTGGCATGATATATTTAAAGTGATGAAAGGGAAGAACCTACATCCAAGAATACTCTACTCAGCAAGGCTCTTGTTCAGATTTGACAGAGAAATCAAAAGCTGTATAGACAAGCAAAGGCTAAAAGAATTCAGCACCACTAAACCAGCTTTACAACAAATGTTAAAGCAACTTCTCCAGGTGCAAAAGAAAAGGCCACAACTAGATATAAGAAAATTATGGAACAAAAAAGCTCACCAGTAAACATACAGTAAAGGTAGGAAATCATTCACAAACAAAGCTAGCAGGAAGATTAAAAGACAAAAGTAGTAAAATCATCTGTATCCACGATAAGCAGTTAAGGGATACACAAAACAATTGGATGTAAAACATGACATAAAAAACAGTAATCATGAGGGGAGGAGAGTACACATGGAGGGTAATTTCAAATGCATTTGAAATTAAGACATCAGCAATTTAGAAGAATCACACATATATATACAGAGACTGCTATACAATAACCTCAAGGTAACCACAAGCCAAAAATCTGTAACAGATACACACATACACAAAAAAGGAATCTAAACATAACACTGAAGATAGTCATCAAATCACAAGAGAAGAGAACAAAAGAAGGGGGAAAAAAAGACCTACAGAAACAAATCCAAAACAATTAACAAAATGACAGTACGAACATACATATCGATAATTACCTGAAACGTAAACAGACTGAATGCTCCAACCAAAAGACACAAACTGGCTGAATGGATACAAGAACAAGACCCGTGTATTTGCTGCCTACAAGAGACTCACTACAGATCTAGAGACACATACAGACTAAAAGTGAGGGGATGGAAAAGGTAGTCCACACAAATGAAAATCGAAGGAAAGCCAGAGTAGCAATATTTATATTAGATGAAATCAACTTTAAAATAAAAACTGTCACAGGAGACAAGGACACTACAGAATGATCAAGGGATCAATCCAAGAAGAAGATATAACAACTGTAAATATATATGCACCCAACATAGGAGCACCTGAATACATAAGGCAAAATATTAATAGACATAAAAGGAGAAATCAACAGCAGCACAATAATAGTAAGGACTTTAACACCCGACTTACATCAATGGACAGATCATCCAGAGAGAAAATCAATAGGGAAACACAGGCCTTAAATAACACATTAGACCAAAGGGACTTAACTGATATTTATAGAGCATTCCACCCAAAAGCAGCAGAATACACATTCTTTTCAAGTGCACATGGAACATTCTCCAGGATAGATCACATGTTAGGCCACAAAACAAGCCTTGGTAAATTTAAGAAAACTGAAATCATATCAAGCTTCTTTTCCAACCACAAGTCTATGGAACTAGAAATCACCTACAAGAAAAAAAAACTGCAAAAAGCACAGACACGTGGAGGCTAAACAATATGCTACTAAACAACCAATGGATCACTGAAGAAATCAAAGAGGAAATCAAAAACTACCTAGAGACAAATGAAAACGAAAGCACGATGATCCAAGACCTATGGGACGCAGAAAAAGCAGTTCTAAGAGGGAAGTTTATAGTGATACAGGCTTACCTCAGGAAACAAGAAAAATCTCAAATTAACAACCTAAACTTACATCTAAAGCAAGTAGAGAAAGAAGAATAAATAAAAACCAAAGTTAGTAGAAGGAAAGAAATCATAAATATCAGAGCAGAAATAAATGAAATAGAGACTAAAAAAACAATAGGAAAGATCAATGAAACTAAAAGCTGGCTCTTTGAAAATATAAACAAAATTGATAAACCTTTAGGAAGACTCATCAAGAAAAAAAGGGAGAGGGCCCCAATCAATAAAATCAGAAATGAAAAAGGAGAAGTTACAACCGACACCACAGAAATACTAAGGATCATAAGAGACTACTATGAGCAACTACATGCCAATAAAACGGACAGCCTAGAAGGAACTGATGAATTCTTAGAAAGGTACAACCTCCCAAGACTGAATCAGGAAGACACAGAAAATATGAACAGACCAATTACCAGAACTGAAATTGAATCAGCAATTTAAAAATTCCCAACAAAGAAAAGTCCAGGACCAAATGGCTTCACAGGTGAATTCTACCAAACATTGAGAAGAGTTAACACCCATCCTTCTGAAACCCTTCCAAAAGTTTGCAGAGGAAAGAAAACTTCTGAACTCATTCTAGGAGGCCACCATCACTCTGATTCCAAAACCAGACAAAGATATTACACAAAAGAAAACTACAGACCAATACCACTGATGAACATAGATGCAAAAATCCTCAACAAAATACTAGCAAACCGAATCCACTAATAAATTAAAAGGATCATACACCATGATCACGTGGGATTCATCCCAGGGATGCAAGGATTTTTCAATATCTGCAAATCAATCAGTGTGATACACCGCATTAACAAACTGAAGAATAAAAACCATACGATCAGGCTTCCCTGGTGGCACCATGGTTAAGAATCCACCTGCCATTGCAGGGGACATGGATTCGAGCCCTGGTCCCGGAAGATCCCACATGCCGTGAAGCAACTAAGCCCATGTGCCACAACTGCTGAGCCTGTGCTCTAGAGCCTGTGAGCCACAACTACTGAGCCCGCGTGCTACAACTACTGAAGCCTGTGCGCCTAGAGCCTGTGCCCCGCAACAAAGAGAAGCCACCGCAATGAGAAGCCCGCACACCGCAACAAAGAGTAGCCCCCGCTCGTTGCAACTAGAGAAAGCCCGCACACAGTAATGAAGACCCAACACAGCCAAAAATAAATAAATAAAATAAATTTATTAAAAAAAAAAACCATATGATCATCTCAATAGATGCAGAAAAAGCTTTTGACAAATTTCAACACACGTTTATGATAAAAACTCTCTAGAAAGTGGGCACAGAGAGAACATACCTCAACACAATAAAGGCCATATATGACAAACCCACAGCTAACATTATACTCAATGGTGAAAAGCTGAAAGCATTTCGCCTAAGATCAGGAACAAGACAAGGATGTCCACTCTCGCCACTTTTTTTTAACATAGTTTTGAAGGTCCTAGTCACAGCAAGCAGAGAAGAAAAAGAAATAAAACGAATCCAAATTGGAAAAGAAGAAGTAAAACTGTCAGTTTTTACAGATGACATGATACTATAAAATCCTAAAGCTGCTACCAGAAAACTACTAGAGCTCATCAGTGAATTCGCTAAAGTTTCAGCATATGAAATTAATACACAGAAATCTGCTGCATTTCTACATACTAACAACGAAAGCTAAGAAAGACAAATTAAGCAAACAATCCCATTCACCATTTAGAACTAATAAACGAGTTCAGCATCGTTGCAGGATAAAAGTTAAATATTAAAAAAATCAATTGTATTATGATATACTTGCAATTAACAAACTGAAAATGAAATTAAGAAAACCATTCTGGGGGAATTCTCTGGCAGTCCAGTGGTTAGGACTCTGCAATTCCACTGCAAGAGGGCATAAGTTAGATCCCTGGTTGGGGAACTAAGATCCCTCAAGTCAAGCAGCACAGCCAAAAACAAAAAGAAAAGCAAAAGGAAACCATTCTGTTCACAACAGCCTCAAAAAAATTAAAATATTAATGTAAATTTAACATAAGAAGAGAAAAACTTCTACTCTGAAAGCTACAAAAAATGACTGCAAGAAATTAAAGAATATCTAAATAAATATCTAAATCAATAAATATCTATCTAAATCAAACATCCCAAGTCCACGGACTTACTGTTAAGAAAGCAATTCTCACCAAAGTGATCACAGATTCAACACAATCCCTATCAGAATCCTAGCTGATTTCTTAGTAGAAATTTTGCAAGCATATGGAATTGTCAAGGACCCAGAATAGCCAAGACAATCATGAAAAATAAGGTAATGTTGGAGGACTCATACTTCCCAATTTTAACTCACAGAATGGGAGAATATATCAAAATCAAAATTTTGATAAGAATGTGTATCTAGAATACATAGAACTCTTAAAACTCAGTAAAAAAGAGAAATAGCCCAAATAAAAACCAGGCCAGGATCTGAATACGCATTTCTCCAAGGATAACACACAACTGGCCAATAAGCACACAGAAAGATGTTCAACATCATAATCATGAGGCAAATGCAAATCAAAAGCAAAATGAGATACAAATTCACATCCACTAGAATAGATCCAATGACAAAGTCAGATAATAAGTGTTGGTGAGTTTGTAGAGAAATTGAAATCCTCATACATTGCTACTGGGAATGTAAAATGGTGCAGCCACTTTGGCAAACAGTCTGACAACTCCTCAGATGATGAAATATAGTTATCACATGATCTAGGAATTCCATTCCTGGGTACATACCCAAGACAAATGAAAACATACTGTCCATATAAAAACCTGTACATGAATAGAAAAGCATTTATATTTTATAAATATAAAATCATTATTTTATAAAAGCATTATTCATAGTAGCCAAAAGGTGGAAACAACCAAATGTCCATCAACAAACAGATAAACAAACTGTGATACATACATACGATGAAATATTATTGAGCCATTAGAAGGAATAAAATAATGATACAAGCCCTAACTTGGATGAACCCAAAAACATCATGCTGAGTTAAAAGAAGCCAGTCACAAAAGTCCACACATTAAATGATTCCATTTAATTTGTATTAAGGTCTAGAATAGGAAAATTTATAATAGAGACAAAGTAGATCAGTGGTTGACTTAGGGCTTGGGGGGAGGTGGGTGATGAGGAAATAGAGGGGTGATAGCTAAGGGGTATAGGGTTTCTTTCTGAGGTGATACAAATGTTCTAAAGTCAACTGTGTTGATGGTTGCACATATCTGTGAATAGGGTAAAAATCATTAAATGGTACACTTTAAGTGGGAGAATTATATATGTGCATTACATATTAAAAAAGCTGTTTGAAAAAAAAATGTTCTATGAGCATTTGAAAGGTTGTTTTTTAAAAGCATACAAACATTTATACACATCAACCTCATTATTTCCAGATGTTTCTCTAACTCTGCTTTTTTTGTTGTTTTTAATTTCATTTCTATGGTCTGTCATGGGCTAAGTATGTGTGTTCAAGCTCTCTAGTGTTCTGTATTATCCATTTCTCCTTGAGGGTCCTCTAGGGCAGCGGTCCCCAACCTTTTTGCCACCAGGGACCGGTGTCATGGAAGACAATTTTTCCACAGACGGGGGTGGGGGGTGGGGGATGGTTCAGGCGGTAACGTGAGGAATGGGGAGCGATAGGGAGCTGCAGATGAAGTTTCTCTCGCTCGCCCGCCCGCCGCTCACCTCCTCTGTGCGGCCTGGGCTAGAGTATGCTTCTGCAGGTTATAGTTCCATCTTTCTGTTCCAAGCTATGTCTCCTAGACTACCCACTGCAGAGTTGCAATGTTGTTTTTTCATCTTACACATTCTTTTTTGTGTGTGATAAACACAGAAGATTCAATTTACCATCTTAACCAATTTTTAAGCATACAGTTCAGCAGTGTTAAGTATGTTCACACTGTTGCACAACAGATCTCTAGAACATCTTCATCTTGCAACACTGAAACTCTATACCCAATAAACATGAACTCCCCCTCCTTTCTCTCCCCAGCCGTTGGCAGCCACTTTTCTACTTTGTTTCTATGATTTTCACTATTTCAGATACTTCATGTAGGTGGAATATACAGTGCTTATCTTTTTGTGACTGGCTTATTTCACTCAGCACAAGGTCCTGGAGATTCACCTATGTTATAGCATGTGACAGGATTTTCTTCTTTTAAGGCTGCATAACATTCTATTGTATATATATCACATTATATTTATCCATTCATCTGCTGATGGACGTGTCTTGATTATTGTGAGTAATGCTGCAATGAACATGGGTGTGCAGATATCTCTGAGATCCTGCTTTGAATTCCTTTGGATATACACCCAGAAGTGGGATTGCTGTATCATATCGTCATTCTCTTTTTAATTTTTTAGGAACCTCCATACTGTTTTCCGTAATGGCTGTGCCATTTTATATTTCCACCAGCAGTGCACAAGGGATCCAATTTCTCTGCATCCTTGCCAACAATTGTTATTTTCTGTTCTTTTGATACTACCCATCCTAATAGGTGTGCAGTAGTATCTCATTGTGGTTTTGATTTGCATTTCTTTGATGATTAGTGATATTAAGCATCTTTTCATATACTTGTTGGCCATTCATATATACTCCCTGGAGAATTGTCTATTCGAGCCCTTTACCCATTTCTAAATTGGGTTTCTTTGTTGTTGACTTTTAGAAGTTCCATATATAATCTGGATATTGATCACTTATCATGATTTGCAAATATTTTCTCCTATTCCATAGGTTGTCTTTTAACTCTGTTGATTGTGTCCTTTGAAGCAGAGTTTTAAATTCTGATATAGTATAATTTATTTATTTTTGCTTTTGTTGCCTATACTGTTGGTGTCATATCCACGAAATCATTGCCAAATCCAATGTCGTGAAGCTTTCCCCCCATGTTTTCTTCTAAGAGTTTTATAATTTTAGCTCTTCTGTTTGGATCTTTGATCCATTTTGAGTTAATTTTGTATATGGTAAAAGGTAATGGTCCAAATTAATTCTTCTGCATGTGGATATCCAGTTTTCCAACACCATTTGTTGAAGAGACTATTCTTTTCCCACTGTGTAGTCTCGGTGGCCTTATGGAAAATCATCCATCTAATACATTCTTAGAAAGCAGCTGTTAGCAGCTGCACGAGGACTATTTTCAAAATACAGTATCGCTAGATTAGCTTCTTGACTCCTTTCTTTTCTTTTCTTTTTTTTTCACACACACACACTGTATTTTATTTTTACAAGAGATAAATAGACTGACACCAAGCATTGTACATGGATGACCACAACAAAAGCAACAATGATTGCAATTACCAAACATGAAACACACTCATACTATGTCACAGTATTGACATTCAGTCCAGTAATCCTCCACTGTAACAGCTCCTTTACTTTGCAGTGAAAATTGATTTGTATATTCTTTGCCTCTGAGTCCTTGTGGGATTTTTTTTTTTTAATTCAGACAGAAAGTCACAAAAATTATACTCATCCTCATCAGTTCACTCAGTCCCATGTAATTAATCTTTTTTTCCATCTTGATCTTTTGTTAGCACTTTTATGAGTTCATCAGTTTTTCATTAGAGTTCTGAAAATGCTTATTCATTCAGTTCAGCAGTACAGTCAGTTACCAGAAACCTGTACTTGTCAGAGTCTTTTCCATGAATTTCTTGAAGATGAAACCCTTTTACAGGAACATATTTGCAAAAGCATCAGAGTACACCCAGAACTGTCTGTAAATGACAAAAGACTTAAAAATGACCGCAGTTAAAGATTTGATGAAAGTTCATAATAATGCAGTTGACAAGAAAATGAGTTATTTCTGAGATATACATTTTAAAGTAATAACTAGGATTATTACTTATAACATTATACCAGAACATATAAGATGTTTAGAAATTTCATGTAATGTCTGAAACATTTATATTAACATATTTCCATACAAATAACCCAATGAAAGTTTAGTATTAGTTGTTTTGTTTGTTTCTTTGTTTTATACTGCAGGTTCTTATTAGGCATCAATTTTATACACATCAGTGTATACATGTCAATCCCAATCGCCCAATTCAGCACACCACCATCCCCACCCCACCGCAGTTTTCCCCCCTTGGTGTCCATATGTCCATTCTTGACATCTGTGTCTCAACTTCTGCCCTTCAAACCGGCTCATCTGTACCATTTTTCTAGGTTCCACATACATGCATTAATATACGATATTTGTTTTTCTCTTTCTGACTTACTTCACTCTGTATGACAGTCTCTAGATCCATCCACTTCTCAACAAATGACTCAATTTCGTTCCTTTTTATGGCTGAGTAATATTCCATTGTATATATGTACCACAACTTCTTTATCCATTCGTCTGTTGATGGGCATTTAGGTTTCTTCCATGACCTGGCTATTGTAAATAGTGCTGCAATGAATATTCGGGTGCATGTGTCTTTTTGAATTACGGTTTTCTCTGGGTATATGCCCAGGAGTGGGATTGCTGGGTCGTATGGTAATTCTATTTTTAGTTTTTTAAGGAACCTCCATATTGTTCTCCATAATGGCTGTATCAATTTACATTCCCACCAACAGTGCAAGAGGGTTCCCTTTTCTCCACACCCTCGCCAGCATTTGTTGTTTGTAGATTTTCTGATGATGCCCATTCTAACAGGAGTGAGGTGATACCTCATTGTAGTTTTGATTTGCATTTCTCTAATAATTAGTGATGTTGAGCATCTTTTCATGTGCTTCGTGGCTGTCTGTATGTCTTCTTTGGAGAAATGTCTATTTAGGTCTTCTGCCCATTTATGGATTGGGGTGTTTGTTTCTTTAATATTGAGCTGAATGAGCTGTTTATATATTTTGGAGATTAATCCTTTGTCCATTGATTCGTTTGCAAATATTTTCTCCCATTCTGAGGGTTGTCTTTTCGTCTTGTTTATGGATTCCTTTGCTGTGCAAAAGCTTTGAAGTTTCATTAGGTCCCATTTGTTTATTTTTGTTTTTATTTCCATTACTCTAGGAGGTGGATCAAAAAAGATCTTGCTGTGATTTATGTCAAAGAGTGTTCTTCCTATGTTTTCCTCTAAGAGTTTTATAGTGTCCGGTCTTATATTTAGGTCTCTAATCCATTTTGAGTTTATTTTTGTGTATGGTGTTAGGGAGTATTCTAATTTCATTCTTTTACATGTAGCTGTCCAGTTTTCCCAGCACCACTTATTGAAGAGACTGTCTTTTCCCCATTGTATATCTTTGCCTCCTTTGTCATAGATTAGTTGACCATAAGTGCTTGGGTTAATCTCTGGGCTTTCTATCTTGTTCCATTGATCTATGTTTCTGTTTTTGTGCCTGTACCATATTGTCTTGATTACTGTAGCTTTGTAGTATAGTCTGAAGTCAGGGAGTCTGATTCCTCCAGCTCCATTTTTTTCCCTCAAGACTGCTTTGGCTATTCGGGGTCTTTTGTGTCTCCATACAAATTTTAAGATGATTTGTTCTAGCTCCGTAAAAAAGGCCATTGGTAATTTGATAGGGATTGCATTGAATCTGTAGATTGCTTTGGGTAGTATACTCATTTTCACAATGTTGATTCTTCCAATCCAAGAACATGGTATATCTCTCCATCTGTTGGTGTCATCTTTAATTTCTTTCATCAGTGTCTTATAGTTTTCTGCATACAGGTCTTTTGTCTCCCTAGGTAGGTTTATTCCTAGGTATTTTATTCTTTTTGTTGCAATGGTAAATGGGAGTGTTTCCATAATTTCTCTTTCAGATTTTTCATTAGTGTATAGGAATGCAAGAGATTTCTGTGCATTAATTTTGTATCCTGCAACTTTACCATATTCATTAATTAGCTCTAGCAGTTTTCTGGTGGCAGTTTTAGGATTCTCTATGTATAGTATCATGTCATCCGCAAACAGTGACAGTTTTACTTCCTCTTTTCCAATTTGTATTCCTTTTATTTCTTTTTCTTCTCTGATTGCCGTGGCTAGGACTTCCAGAACTATGTTGAATAATAGTGGTGAGAGTGGACATCCTTGTCTCGTTCCTGATCTTAGAGGAAATGCTTTCAGTTTTTCACCATTGAGAATGATGTTTGCTGTGGGTTTGTCATATATGGCCTTTATTATGTTGAGGTAGGTTCCCTCTATGCCCACTTTCTGGAGAGTTTTTATCATAAATGGGTGTTGAATTTTGTCAAAAGCTTTTTCTGCATCTATTGAGATGATCATATGGTTTTTATTCTTCAATTTGTTAATATGGTGTATCACATTGATTGATTTGCGTATATTGAAGAATCCTTGCATCCCTGGGAGAAATCCCACTTGATCGTGGTGTATGATCCTTTTAATGTGTTGTTGGATTCTGTTTGCTAGTATTTTGTTGAGGATTTTTGCATCTGTATTCATCAGTGATATTGGTCTGTAATTTTCTTTTTTTGTAGTGTCTTTGTCTGGTTTTGGTATCAGGGTGATGGTGGCCTCATAGAATGGGTTTGGGAGTGTTCCTTCCTCTGCAATTTTTTGGAAGAGTCTGAGAAGGATAGGTGTTAGCTCTTCTCTAAATGTTTGATCGAATTCACCTGTGAAGCCATCTGGTCCTGGACTTTTGTTTGTTGGAAGATTTTTAATCACAGTTTCAATTTCATTACTTGTGATTGGTCTGTTCATATTTTCTGTTTCTTCCTGGCTCAGTCTTGGAAGGTTATACCTTTCTAAAAATTTTTCCATTTCTTCCAGGTTGTCCATTTTATTGGCATAAAGTTGCTTGTAGTAGTCTCTTAGGATGCTTTGTATTTCTGCAGTGTCTGTTGTAACTTCTCCTTTTTCATTTCTGATTTCATTGATTTGAGTCCTCTCCCTCTTTTTCTTGATGAGTCTGGCTAATGGCTTATCAATTTTGTTTATCTTCTCAAAGAACCAACTTTTAGTTTTATTGATCTTTGCTATTGTTTTCTTTGTTTCTATTTCATTTATTTCTGCTCTGATCTTTATGATTTCTTTCCTTCTGTAACTTTGGGTTTTGTTTGTTCTTCTTTCTCTAGTTTCTTTAGGTGTAAGGTTAGATTGTTTACTTGAGATTTTTCTTGTTTCTTTAAGTAGGCTTGTATAGCTATAAACTTCCCTCTTAGAACTGCTTTTGCTGCATCCCATAGGTTTTGGGTCGTCGTGTTTTCATTGTCATTTGTCTCTAGGTATTTTTTGATTTCCTCTTTGATTTCTTCAGTGATCTCTTGGTTATTTAGTAACGTATTGTTTAGCCTCCATGTGTTTGTCTTTTTTACGTTTTTTTCCCTGTAATTCATTTCTAATCTCATAGCGTTGTGGTCAGAAAAGATGCTTGATATGATTTCAATTTTCTTAAATTTACTGAGGCTTGATTTGTGACCCAAAATGTGATCTATCCTGGAGAATGTTCCGTGCGCACTTGAGAAGAACGTGTCATCTGCTGTTTTTGGATGGAATGTCCTATATATATCAATTAAATCTATCTGGTCTATTGTGTCATTTAAAGCTTCTGTTTCCTTATTTATTTTCATTTTGGATGATCTGTCCATTGGTGTAAGTGAGGTGTTAAAGTCCCCCACTATGATTGTGTTACTGTCAATTTCCTCTTTTATAGCTGTTAGCAGTTGCCTTATGTATTGAGGTGCTCCTATGTTGGGTGCATATATAATTATAATTGTTATATCTTCTTCTTGGATTGATCCCTTGATCATTATGTAGTGTCCTTCCTTGTCTCTTGTAACATTCTTTATTTTAAAGTCTATTTTATCTGATATGAGTATAGCTACTCCAGCTTTCTTTTGATTTCCATTTTCATGGAATATCTTCTTCCATCCCCTCACTTTCAGTCTGTATGTGTCCCTAGGTCTAAAGTGGGTCTCTTGTAGACAGCATATATATGGGTCTTGTTTTTGTATCCATTCAGCCAGTCTATGTCTTTTGGTTGGGGCATTTAATCCATTCACGTTTAAGGTAATTATCGATATGTATGTTCCTATGACCATTTTCTTAATTGTTTTGGGTTTGTTTTTGTAGGTCCTTTTCTTCTCTTGTGTTTCCCACTTAGAGAAGTTCCTTTAGCATTTGTTGTAGAGCTGGTTTGGTGGTGCTGAATTCTCTTAGCTTTTGCTTGTCTTTTACAGATCTTTTTGATTTCTCCATCAAATCTAAATGAGATCCTTGCCGGGTAGAGTAATCTTGGTTGTAGGTTCTTCCCTTTCATCACTTTCAGTATACCATGCCACCCCCTTCTGGCTTGCAGAGTTTCTGCTGAGAAATCAGCTGTTAACCTTATGGGAGTTCCCTTGTATGTTATTTGTCGTTTTTCCCTTGCTGCTGTCAATAATTTTTCTTTGTCTTTAATTTTTGCCACTTTGATTACTATGTGTCTCGGTGTGTTTCTCCTTGGGTTTATCCTGTATGGGACTCTCTGCGCTTCCTGGACTTGGGTGGCTATTTCCTTTCCCATGTTAGGGAAGTTTTCGACTATAATCTCTTCAAATATTTTCTCTGGTCCTTTCTCTCTCTCTCTTCTCCTTCTGGGACCCCTATAATGCGAATGTTGTTGCGTTTAATGTTGTCCCAGAGGTCTCTTAGGCTGTCTTCATTTCTTTTCATTCTTTTTTCTTTATTCTGCTCTGCAGCAATGAATTCCACCATTCTGTCTTCCAGGTCACTTATCCGTTCTTCTGCCTCAGTTATTCTGCTATTGATTCCTTCTAGTGTAGTTTTCATTTCAGTTATTGTCTTGGTCATCTCTGTTTGTTCTTTAATTCTTCTAGGTCTTTGTTAATCATTTCTTGCATCTTCTCGATCTTTGCCTCCATTCTTATTCCGAGGTCCTGGATCATCTTCACTATCATTATTCTGAATTCTTTTTCTGGAAGGTTGCCTATCTCCACTTCATTTAGTTGTTTTTCTGGGGTTTTTTCTTGTTCCTTCATCTGGTACATAGCCCTCTGCCTTTTCATCTTGTCTATCTTTCTGTAACTGTGGTTTTTGGTCCACAGGCTGCAGGATTGTAGTTTTTCTTGCTTCTGCTGTCTGCCCTCTGGTGGTTGAGGCTATCTAAGAGGCTTGATAGGAGGCTCTGGTGGTGCGTAGAGCCGACTGTTGCTGTGGCAGTCAGAGCTCAGTAAAACTTTAATCCACTTGACTGTTGATGGGTGGGGCTGGGTTCCCTCCCTGTTGGTTGTTTTGCCTGAGGCAACCCAACACTGGAGCCTACCTGGGCTCTTTGGTGGGGTTAATGGCAGACTCTGGGAGGGCTCACGCCAAGGAGCACTTCCCAGAACCTCCGCTGCCAGTGTCCTTGTCCCCACGGTGAAACAGAGCCACCCCCCGCCTCTGCAGGAGACCCCCCAACACCAGCAGGTAGGTCTGGTTCAGTCTCCCCCAGGGTCACTGCTCCTTCCCCTGGGTCCCCATGCGCGCACTACTTTGTGTGTGCCCTCCAAGAGTGGAGTCTCTGTTTCCCCCAGTCCTGTCGAAGTCCCGCAATCAATTCCCACTAGGCTTCAAAGTCTGATTCTCTAGGAATTCCTCCTCCCATTGCTGGACCCCCAGGTTGGGAAGCCTGACGTGGGGCTCAGAACCTTCACTCCAGTGGGTGGATTTCTGTGGTATAAGTGTTCACCAGTCTGTGAGTCACCCACCCAGCAGTTATGGGATTTGATTTTACTCTGATTGAGCCCCTCCTACCGTCTCACTGTGCCTTCTCCTCTGTCCTTGGACGTGGGGTATCCTCCTTGGTGAAGTCCAGGGTCTTCCTGTCAATGATTGTCCAGCAGCCAGTTGTGATTCTGGTGCTCTCGCAAGAGGGAGTGAGAGCACGTCCTTCTACTCCGCCATCTTGGTTAATCCTCCCTCCTTTCTTTTCTTATCTGGATACTGTTCTATATTCCTCTAAGACATAAAGTTTGACAGCTAGGTAGTAACGGCTTGTGTCCTATACACTTTTCTTTTATGTTATTAGAAAAAGGGGGCCATGGGTAAACATAAATAGATTTGATCTTGGGTCTTTTTTATTGTAATTTTTAAAAAGTTTGTATTGAGATTCTTTCTGTCTTTGTCACAGTCATCTGGAATGCCTTAAGCTTTCCCTCCCCTGTTTCAGTGTTGAGACATGATACTTCACTTCTAATACTATCAGCCTTGGGTATTTAATTGTCATTTTGTTTCTAAATTGCCAGTGTCTTTTCCCAGAAGTAACAATTATCTTACAAATAAATACATACATCCACACAGACAAAGAAGCACTGAAGTGATATGCATAAGAAAGCAAAAAATAAAAAGACGGAACTCTGTTTAAATTGTGAGACTATAGTCTCATCAGAATTAAGTGGAAACACGTAGACACAGGCGTTTGCGTGTGCATGCTCTCTCTCTCTCACACCCCCTGCCCCACTCCCCATTACCTGCAATATCTATTTGCAAGGATTTCTTCTCTTCGGACCAGGCTTCCTTAGGAACTGTCCTCTTACTGTGGACCTCCTCTTTCTGTTTAATGGCTTTAGTGTCTGGTAGATTATCAATCTTCGTGTCTTGTAGTTGAGCTGACTGCTCTGAAGCAGCAGCAGCACTGGAACCTAAGAGAGGGAAATCAAGATTCAGACAGGAAGCTGACAAAAATTATTTTAAAATACCTCTCAAGCATCTACTAGTGTGAGAAGAGAGTTACACTGGATAAACAGTGAGATGGATGCAGGACAGGAATAAAGACGCAGACGTAGAGAACAGACGTGAGGACACGGGGAGGGGGAAGGGTAAGCTGGGACGAAGTGAGAGAGTGGCATGGACTCATATACTACCAAATGTAAAATAGATAGTTAGTGGGAAGCAGCCGCATAGCACAGGGAGATCAGCTCAGTGCGGTGTGACCACCTAGAGGGGTGGGATAGGGAGGGTGGGAGGGAGACGAAAGAGGGAGGAGATATGGGGATATATGTATATGTATAGCTGATTCACTTTGTTATAAAGCAGAAACTAAGACACCATTGTCAAGCAATTATACTCCAATAAAGATGTTTAAAACAAAACAAAAAAAAACTGAGATGGAAAGAGAAAAGCATTTTGGGCAAAGGTGAATACATATGAAAAAAATGGAATCAGGAAAGCAACTGAACATCTAAGAAACAGTGCAAGTATATAATTTATTAGATTATAGAATTTGTAAGGAAAAGAGAAAAATTAGCATTTGAAAGGTTCTTTGGGAGCCCATTCTACTGTTCTGAAAGACTAGGCTTAAAAAGTTTAGTTTTCATTCTTTTTCTTTAATAAATGTATTTATTTATTTGGTTGCATTGGGTGCTCATTGCTGCACGCGGGCTTTCTGTAGTTGCGGCGAGCGGGGCTACTCTTCATTGTGGTGCGCGGGCTTCTCATTGCGGTGGCTTCTCTTGTTGCAGAGCACAGGAGGGCTCGAACCCGTGTCCCCTGCATTGGCAGGCGGATTCTTAACCATTGCACCACCGGCGAAGTCCTAGTTTTTATTTTCAAGGGCAATGAAAACTTTCTGATGAGGAGATTAACATGATCAAGACTTTTTCTGAAGCATTCGTTTAAAAACAGCAAAAAAGCGGGTAAATTTTCGAATACAATATTGCCCAGAATACAATATAACTTCTGAAAAAGAAGCAATACACAAAAAAAGAGAAGTGGCTAATTATACTCCAAACTATGTTTTTATTTATACTTGTGGCAGACTACCAGCTGTCCTCTGAAATCCATTTTCCTTTTCCCCTAAAATAGAACCTGACTTAGCTGGGCATACCATAATAGAGATTACATTTCCCAGCCTCCCTGGCAACATAGGTTGGTGTGACCGTGTCAATAAGTCTGGCCAATAGGATGGAAGGGGAATGGTACATTTAACTTTTGAGAAGTATTTAAAGGAAGAAATACACTTTTTTCTTTTTCCCTTTTTTTCCTTTCTGCTGGCTGGAATACGTGTCTGATAACTACAGCATGAGAATGGAGGCTAAAATGTTGAAGCAACAGGAGAGAAAGAGCTTTGTTCCCTGATACTCTTTTCTGTCTTAAAGCTTTAAGCCAATGTCATTTTGTTTTCGTTTTCATCTCTCAGAGCCAAAACTATCCTAAACTAAACACACTTTTACAGACATTTTTAATCAGCACAGTCCTACCGAAGTAAATTAACTGGGTAGGTAGTTAGGAAGTAAACAAGCTAAATTCCTGAAGAACAAAGGCCTATGTAAAACAATTTTATTAGAGAGTTAGCATCTCATGGCAACAAATATTTTTATCAGTAGAGTTTTAAAACTTGTGTGACTTGTGTTTAGAGACCACATCGTACTAAAAACACTTAAACTCTAGAATCATACTCAGGGAAGCAAGTTAAAAGATGCTTAAACTATAAAAGTCAAATGAGGACACTGAACTTCGAGAACTGAGGTTTCCCACCTCTCATTTCAAACTCTCTCATGCTAATATACTGATAAGAGTGTGGAGGGTACAACACACTTGTACTCTTAAGGTTCATTCTCCTCTTCTCTTTT